>NW_026089623.1:4571606-4697774 GCF_024586455.1 Bactrocera neohumeralis
GCCGCAAGCCGATTTTCACCTTGCGCTGTGGCGCGCCGCATTTTCGCTCGTATCTCGGGAACGGTTCGTCCTACGGTCATTTCGGTAGCAAATGACGTGACAAATAACTTTTGTTTTATACATTTTGCCATGAGATGCGTATTTCAGGCGCTAGGTAGACGATTAACAATTTAACGATTTTAGGCGAATTTCCGAAATTTCAAGGCCGGAGTTGGGGTTAAAGATGCAATCCGATCTCAAAACTAAAAGTTGCATTGGAATCAGGAAGTACTAAGGCAACTTTTCCGCACTATTAGAAATCCCGCATCGAAAAAAGTCCGGAATCGACCCACCCAAATGTACACTGCCTGGGTAACCAATCGTCACCTGTTTTATGCGTAATTTATAGTCCCAAATCGCTTGTAGTTTTAGCGAATATTGACATTTACGCAAATAGTAAATTTCATGCTGCATAACTGGTGCTTCAACTAATTTTATTTCGGAACCATCGATGTAACCCACACACCCTGGCATTTCTTTCGCAGTTGCGGACACAATTTCCAGTCTTTCTCTTTCATTGGGCCAGTATAAAAACTCACTTTTTAATCGCAATATGGCTTTAAAAATTCGTTGCGTTACATTTTTAATAGTGCCTCCATCACCCACACCAAATAAGGAAGCCACTTTGCGAACAGATTGTCCATCGCCGGAAGATCCCAACCGATACAGCACTATTTTGAGTTGCAGTTCGATTGGAAGTTGTGAAGCACTTGAACTTGTCTTAAACACGCCGTCATTTTTAATTAATTCTAAGATACGTTCGCATTTCTCCGGGCGAACACGAAGCATCTGATTGAATCTGCTTTCGTCAAGATTCCTTAGCACATTTCGCTGCCAACTGGAACATTTTGGTAAGCCGAAATGATCGCTTCTTCTGTTGCTCAACAAACAGCTCATGCTGATCAAAAAACTTTCAATAGCTTCGTCTACTTCGTCACCTGGCAAAGTATAAATATTTGTATTTAATGAAGAAATGTATGCAAATACTCACTTGATTCAACCCCTAATAGAGCCAATGCATGATTTTCACATAAAGAAGCTATAATTTTACTTTTCTGTCTTTCTCGTGGCATTTCTATCTTCTTAATTTTATGACAAAATATGACATAAAACAGTTAAGGATACTCACAAGTGTCGAATTTTTTAAGAATATTAAAATATGACATAAGACATACAACAAAGCTTGTGAATTGCCTAAATGACTTATCGTGTGCCAATACATAGCCGTGGTGGATTTAAGTTACGAAGCAGAATAATCCAACCTTGTATTGTAAATGGTGTGGTGGCATGCCTTGCAAATTGCAAACGAATTTAAAAACTCAATTGGATAATTCACAGTATCGTTGGTATCACAAACTGCATCGAAAGATTTATACGACACCAAGGCCCCAGGCAACAACTGTTGTATCTTTAAATTTAACTCATTGACGTCCTCATTTTTACTTGCCAAAATCGGTATTTTTGCAAGCCACTAATGATTTGCATATTGTGTGTGTAAGTCGGGAAATTCATATGTGATCGATAAGAGTATTTTGCGAGCCGATGATTGTGCAGAAGTCCGCCTATAATTTTATGCATCCCGGATTTTCATGTACAGCTACTTTCCCATCGCCAATATCTAATAATTCTTTAAAGAAAGTTTCGGCGGATGGATCCTGAAGCATTTGTACGCTCATGTTCACCGTAAGTTGTACTTTTTCAATACTACGCCATAGAGGCGATGATTTTAAGCAAGCATTGATTTCATCAGCGTACGTTGAACGTGGAATAACGGAAAGTGTTCATTAGAAATCATCTGAAAGGAGTAACAAAGTGCCGCCAAATAATTTATCGTTCTTTTTTCATATTCTTTAGTGTCTAATCTAATGCCACAAGCGAGCAAGCGTGCCATAGTCGAGGATTGTTTTTTATGTTGAACGCTGCATCTGGATTATTTTGAATGTTCAACGGCAGCTTAAATGCTGAATGAGCTGTTCTGTCTCCATACAATAAAGTTGCTGCAATGTCAGAAGAAGCAACGGCCATTGCGATGGCATTTTTTGATCGTATCTTGGCAAGAATAAGCGTAATAAGGAACGTTTTGCCAGTTCCACCTGGTGCACCCAAAAAAAAAAAGAATCCTCCTTGTCCTACCGAAACTGTCAGCATAATGCGGTCGTACAAAAATTTTTGTTCATCATTTAGTAATACTACCTGCCATTTTCACAGTATTGTACACTAGTTCACATTCATATCTGTGTTGAGTAAATCAGATGCACTTCGATTCGGTGAGCTCATCCCGAAATGACTGATTGCTGAATTCGCAATAGCAAAGCAAAGATCCTCGATAGCAATCAATGATTCATTGTACATAGCATCACTGAATGATATCGTTAGATCGTTGTACCTTGTACGATATCGATAAACAATGTCATCAGTCATTGCATCTTTGTGATTATCCCACCACATTTGTGCTCGGGCCAGGAAACATGTAGTCAGTACTATAGCAAATAGTAAACGAATTTGTGTTCCTGTGCAGTTTAATGCTGCTTCTGAAAACACTCTATCCCATTGGTTGTCGTCTTCTAGTAAGCCTTGTGCAAAGCATGCATATTTATACGTTGGATACAGTTGTCCATCTACCTTACGTATATCTTGAAATGAAAATGAATGGTCCGGTGACACTAACCAACCGCAATCACAGATAAAAATGCTCAGTCCGTCTTGGGTTGACTGTATATACTCGACCAAAAGTATTTGATTTAAATAAACCGGGGTACGCACCAACTGGTGTCCCTTTCTTGCGGGGCACCCATTTTATTGATTGAGCCCATGTACAAAATCGTGGGACTTCAGAATAGAGCAGTGTTTGAGATAAGGCATCAAACGCATCCGCATGATTGCACAGTTTGAAAAATTCGGTTAGCGTGGTTTTTGGTGGGTTTATAGCACGATCAAGCGCTGTATTGTCCGTGAAATATACGCGCCGGCCGTTTTTAAGATGGACAGTTAATTGGATAACTGCTGGATCCCGTTTATGAATTGGGAAACCGAAAATACGCAAGACTGCTTCATTTGAACTGATATACCGCCATTTTGGTAATTCGTAGTTTCATCATTTTCATTCAACGCAGGAGCATTTACATTAGTATTTTCAATTCTAAATACAGCCATGGCACTTACTTTATTAACATATTTGGAACTTCCTCAACGATATATTGGATATCTGTCTACATGCGTTACCGTATCGTTTATGAAATCTTTAGTAAAACGCTTTGTACATTTTTCGGCTACCATGTAAGGTGATGAACGATTCATATTTCCGCACGGATCATGAATCATGCATGTAGTAACAATATCAAATAGCAATTGATCAGTAGACGGATCTGGAATATCTGCAGAAATAAAACTATCAACGTCTCCACCACGTATTTTGTCGACGAACCAAATTAAAATGTGAGAATAAGGTAATCCACGCTTTTTCCACTCAACCGAATACATCCACCAACGTGTTGCGTCAAATACATGCAATAAAGCTATTTAATCACTTTAATTTTTGTTTAAACACACGTGCTGTAATGTCATGACGATGTATTGCATTTTGTCCTGATAATAGCAACGATCTAATTTCGGATTACATGTAAAAGTAATGAAAATACACGGTTATCCATATTCACGCACGAAAGTCATACCAACCTGTAATACTCTTGCATGTGATGTGGACTACCTACATACGTACAATGATGGTAAGATGACAGAGTGTCCAAATTTCGGCAGTATCAGCACTGTTCGCAATGGCATGTCGCAAGTGAATATATTCTTCCGCACGCAGTTTTTGTAGATTATATCGCAAGTATATTCGTTCACTTCAGCTTCACATACAGTATATAATATTATCAAAGATAAGCAATTTTTAAAAAGTAGCTTTATTTCCACGTTAACTACAAATATTGTTTTGAAAATTGCATAACTTTATAATAATGTTATCAATTTTGAATGCATTCACAAAACTTCGCCAAATGATATTCATATCAATTGATATGACAGCATGTAAACGTATAAAAATATAAGCCGAAAGGCCAACATACATGCGTCTGTAATAGCACTGTATATTTCTGAGCATGATTTTCATTCAATGCTCAGCTCTGCTCACTCAAAAAATTGAACATGTTCGTTGTCTTAAATAAGATAAGTTAAGAAATTAGTAATACTTAAGATCATGTAATCATATACATACAGTCCAATAATTTTTTAAAATAATCATTTCTTTCCCTCGGCGATATGTTCAAATATCATTGAACATGCTTACTTATTTAGTATCAGCAAAGCCGAAAAAAAATATTTATTTATAAATTGAACATACAGACATATGTACATAAACATACTCATGCATTTATGTACATGCAATGAATGCGCATTAATAATAAAAATGCATGGGTAAACAAAAGGCATAAATTTACAGATCCGATAACATTAAACACACGCACACATCTATAAAATTGTATAGTTAATAACAATTGTTAATGGGGTTAACTCCATGTGGTGTGCAATACATACAAACATACACACTTACACATATATTTAAATATTTAATACGGTTTTCTAAAATAGTATACAAGTAATGAAAATACTAAATAAAAATTGGAATGAATATATTCTCAATGATTATTTAAAAAAATTAGTGGACTGTATATGATTTCATGATCTTAAGTACTACAAATTTCTTAACTTATCTTATTTAAGATAACGAACATGTTCAATTTTGAAAATTCTTTCGGGCGGCAAAAGTAACTGCTGAAAAGATGACATGAGTTGCGATCCTGTCATGGTCGACGACTAAGTGACGTTCACGATGACTATGCGCCTTCCTGTGTTGTATCAATGATAGTTTGCTCGCAACTATTTGTTGATATTCTAGTCCTGTCGGCTTTTCCTCTTTTATATCGGACGATGGTATACCTTCGATTTTACCTTATTCTCGTCTTCATTGCTTTCGTCCTTCGGTGATTGTTGTATGTATTTTGTTGGTAGACATCCGATCCTTTTCTTCATCTTGGCTTTTGTGTTCAGTTCTGCATTTTCTGCTGTCATGCCTACATCATTCTTCTTCTTCTTCTTAATTGGCGTAGACACCGCTTACGCGATTATAGCCGAGTTAACAACAGCGCGCCAGTCGTTTCTTCTTTTCGCTACGTGGCGTCAATTGGATATTCCAAGCGAAGTCAGGTCCTTCTCCACTTGGTTCTTCCAACGGAGTGGAGGTCTTCCTCTTCCTCTGCTTCCCCCGGCGGGTACTGCGTCGAATATTTTCAGAGCTGGAGTGTTTTCATCCATCCGGACAACATGACCCAGCCAGCTTAGCCGCTGTCTTTTAATTCGCTGAACTATGTCGATGTCGTCGTATATCTCGTACAGCTCATCGTTCCATCGAATGCGATATTCGCCGTGGCCAATGCGCAAAGGACCATAAATCTTTCGCAGAATTTTTCTCTCGAAAACTCGTAACGTCGACTCATCGGTTGTTGTCATCGCCCAAGCCTCTGCACCATACAGCAGGACGGGAATTATGAGCGACTTATAGAGTTTAGTTTTTGTTCATCGAGAGGGGACTTTACTTTTCAATTGCCTACTCAGTCCGAAGTAGCACCTGTTGGCAAGAGCAATCCTGCGTTGGATTTCCAGGCTGACATTGTTGGTGGTGTTAATACTCGTTCCTAAATAGACGAAATTATCTACAACTTCAAAGTTATGACTGTCAACAGTGACGTGAGAGCCAAGTCGCGAGTGCGACGACTGTTTGTTTGATGACATTTTCTGTGCTTCCTTGTCCAGCCTGGAGAAAGCAGAACTAACGGCGCGGGTGTTGAGGCCGATCATACCAAGTCGTAGGATAGGGAGTCGCCTCGTCTGAAACCTCGTTTGGTATCGAACGCCTCGGAGAGGTCCTTCCCGATCCTGACGGAACTTTTGGTATTACTCAAAGTCAGTTTACACAGCCGTATTAGTTTTGCGGGGATACCAAATTCAGACACCGCGGCATAAAGGCAGCTCCTTTTCGTGCTGCCGAAAGCAGCTTTGAAATCGACGAAGAGGTGGTGTGTGTCGATTCTCCTTTCACGGGCAATGGAACGTCTGCTCCGTCGTCATCGATTAGGGAATCGGGTTTGCCTTCTCCTATCGTTGTGCGTTCACTGCCATTCAGCAGGCTGGAGAAGTGTTCCCTCCATAATTTAAGTATGCTCTGGGCATCGGTGACTAGATCACCTTTGGGGGTCATACAAGAGTATGCTCCGGTTTTGAAACCTTCTGTAAGGCGCCGCATTTTTTCATAGAATTTTAGAGCATTAACCCTGTCGGCCAGCTTATCAAGCTCATCATACTCACGCATTTCAACCTCTTTCTTTTCTGTCTGCAAATGCGTCTCGCTTCCCTCTTCAACTCTCAATATCTATCCCATCCCGCAAGCCGAGTAGCAAATCGTTCGGCTGTCTTTTGTGATTGCAGCTTCTCGACGTCGAACCTTCCTTGTGTTTTTTGACGTGCGTTTTTTGCTGCACAGAGGCGGGTGCGAATCTTGGCTGCAACAAGAAAGTGGTCCGAGTCGATGTTAGGACCTCGGAGCGTACGCACGTCAAGAACACTGGAGACGTGTCTTCCGTCTATCACAACATGATCGATCTGGTTGGTGGCTTTTCGATCCGGAGACAGCCAGGTAGCTTGATGTATCTTCTTGTGCTGGAAACTAGTACCACAGACAACCATATTTCGGGCCCCGGCGAAGTCAATCAGCCTCAACCCATTTGGGGAAGTTTCGTCGTGGAGGCTGAATTTACCGACCGTAGTGCCAAAGATACCTTCTTTGCCCAACTTGGCGTTAAAGTCGCCAAGCACGATTTTGACATCGTGGCGGGAGCAGCTCTCATAAGGGCGCTCCAAGCGCTCATAGAAGGCATCTTTGATCACATCGTCCTTCTCTTCCGTCGGGGCGTGGGCGCAAATCAGCGATATGTTGAAGAACATCGCTTTGATGCGGATTGTGGCTAGACGTTCATTCACCGTAGTGAATGATAGTCATCCGCTCCTTTATATGGCCACTGTAGTAAATGTCACAAGGACCTATTCGTCTCTGTCCTTGTCCCTTGTCCCTTTCCTTGTTTGCCATGGTCGTCATCAAAAGGGGGGTCTCTCATCCGAGCCTTGTTGCTTCCTTTCATTGGGGGTGTTTTTTTACGTGGCGGGTCCCAAACCCAGCGCACAACCTTATGTAGGGGATGTTTCGTCTTCTCATATTAGCTCGCTTTCGAACGGATGTTCTGAGGCTACCCAGAGGATACTTGGTCAAAGACCGGAAGTAGTGAGCTGCTTGAGCCATGTTTAAAAGAATCGTTTCTGGCCACTCCCAAGTGAATGGCGATCAGAGAACTTTCCTCACTTGCGTGAACTTCCACACTTGACTCCATCCTCCAACTTCTACACATGACTCCATCCTCCACTTCTACACATGACTCCATCCTCCTGAGAAGTAGATGGCGCAAAATCAGAGTCGCAACGAGAGATTTAGAGTGGATCAGTTTCGAATCACTTCGAAGAAGTGATTTCGAACTGTCATTTTGGCAAAATCTTTATAAATTTTTAAGATTAGTGGGATAAACTAGTCAGCAGCCGAAATCGTGTGATTAAGTTGCGGTCTGCACATTGTATAAGCCTACTGAGAACAAAAGCAAATATCAAATGTTTCAGATATTTAACAAATGACGACAACCTTTCCTTGTCAAAACATAAAAGGTTGATTAATTTTAGAATTCAGGGTTGGAATGGTTAGGTACGAATAGAGAAGTTGTGAGCTCCTTGAAAGTTACGGTAATACTTTTCTTAATTTTCTTGTTTCGTACACACATCCAAAAACCATCGCGATCCTTTGCCATCTCAGCCAAAATAACGACCGAATCTTTTAGTTGTAGCGGATCTTCGTGATGATTTTTAAATTTGTGCAAAATAGAATATTTTTAAATTTTTTTCTGTAACATTTTTTCATTTTCAATAACATCCACACGCGCACGATATGCTTGTACAATTCCAGTCATACAAGTATATCGATATCGCCCGTTTGTATGGTGTTAAACACTGACCCAGCGATGTCTTGTCCTTCAACGTTTGTTAAATGCGATGGGATTAGCACATCAAAACCTTTATCACACAACCTGTAGTAAATAAAAAATATTATATTAGTTGAAAGCTATTAGTGACAAGCACAGCTGTTTCCAACGCTACTCACTGTTCCATCTCGATGTCATAGATGATATTGGAAAGTTTCTCTTTCATTGTGCAGTTTCAAAGGCAGCGGTTTGATTAAACGTATAACCACCAAGCCGCTGCACCTGTAAAAAAATAAGATAATATTTTTATTAAGCTTCTTTTGTCTAGCTTTATTATTATTACTAATGTACATAAGTATCTACTAAGTGCTACTAACCTTAAACAGATATCGTGTGATATCACTACTAGCAATGTCCAGCCATTTTTGTAAACTTACTTCAAACATTCTTTCTCATCTTGTTAATCAGCAAAAAAGAAAGTTTTAGTTAAAAAAATTTGCCTTGATTTCTATTTTCGCATTCGTGGCCACGCAAAGCTTACCACTCAAAATTTTCAAGTGCTGTGCATATTTCTCAACACTGTAGCTTGTAGCGGTACTTTTTGTGGTACAGAAATTTATTTTATTTTTAAGTTTTACGAAGTTTAGTCGAGGTATACTTTAAAAGCAATCAAATCGGCCGCATTTGTATAAGAACAGAAAAGCAATTTTGTGTTTTACTGATTAAACATAACAAATTAAAAACTATAATTATGATGAGATAATATAATTTAGTTTACTTCTGCTTACCAAAAACTTAACAAAAAACAAAATTGAAGAAAATCCCGAACGAACCAAAAAGACCTATTACAAATCTAAAAAAGTATAGTGGTAAGCTCTGCGTGGCCACGAGTGTAGAAATATTTAAAGGCATTATTCGTATTTAAAATATTTATCAAATAAGAAATAAGTAACCAAACTATTGCGCATTTCCCAGCTTAGTTATTAATACTTCTTTCTGAAAAATTGTGTATCGCCTTTTGTTTGTTAACATATTGATACTTCAATCAGCTAGAAAGTCGATAGTTTCTCTCTTTCTTACTTATGCTTTCTCCCATTCAATCGAAAATTGCACAAAATGTAACAGTGTTGGTGAACAGCTGGAATTGTTTCTATTGTGTGCAATCTGTTACCTCCGTCTTGCAGGGTATTGATAAGGTGTACTGATCGTTTTCGAATTAACGATACTCTCGATATTCGAGTCTGAACGATAATCGACAAAAATCAAAAATACATAAAAGAAAAAAATATCATTCATTATTACTTTTCCCTTAAAACTTTAGATTACATTTATTTGCCTGTAACATTGGAAAGTTTCGATTTCGAATTAGACTATCTCGATAAAAGCATACATATATTTTAGTTAAGGTCGCCGTGGTACCCCATTCTTCCGCTAGCGCAGAAAACACTTGGATACCAAAGACCAGTAGCACCCCGGTGTCATATCGACGTGGGTTATATTTTTCAACATTCCCATTAAGTACGAATATCGGGTGTATCAAGTAACGAATGAAATTTTTTTCTGTAACATACATATTTCTCAATTTTATCAATTCTTGTTCAGCCTCAAATATTGAAAGTATCGATATTACGAAAGCCATCACTGGTTGCATCAATAGTACCCAATTGAATTTCAAACAGTGGTGCTATATATAGCGCTTATATCGTGCATAATCCTAATATTTTTTATGGTTTTTTCCTACAAACAATATAAAAATAGTGCGCATGTTGAAGTAGATTTGAAAACAAAAATTTCCAGATATTTCGCAACAAATTTGGACCATGCTTTCAGAAAAGCCACTGCGCTGAACATTTACCCTCAGACATTTCAACACAATACATATTTTTTCTGTATGCACTAACACCAACGCACTTGTTCGGGCTTTTTTTTAACCTAGATACGATGAAAAAAAGTTATCTCATTTCTTGATCTTATAGAATGAGTGCGAATAAGAAAACATAATCATCATTAAGGCAAAAAGAAAATCCCAAAAAGGGTAATAAAAAAACGATTAAAAAACGCAAGTCATTCGCGCTAATTAAAAAAGGTAAGTTGGAGAAATTTTATGTGATATTTTAAAAATATTTTGCAAATAATTAATTCATTTGTTTTTTCTAGCATTGGAAATATCAGCAGTTTCAACAATTATAGCAGGAGCAGCAAATATAAATTGTTGGATAAGTTTTATCACATGATATTATGAGATAATAGGTGTTTACTTCATGTTTTTAATCGGCTTGTGCAGTGAAATATAATGTGTGAAAACAAATGTGTATTTTCTATGTTTAAAGTGGCCTGCGTAGTGGAAAAATTACGCGAATACAAATGTTTGTTTTATTTTCATATTATATACAACAAACGAAAATCGACTTAAATAACTTGTTATACGTTAATGATTTCATAGTGATTTCTATTTGTTTTTTAGATAATAATCGATAAAGGACTAGGGTGGCATATTTTGATACAGTAATTAATCTTTTTCAGAAAATATTATTATTTATTACTATCGATTTCTTAATAATAATTATTAGTACTATTATAATTAGTATTAATTCATTAGAAATTGTATATTAATAAAGAGGAAATAAAGAAATGTTAATAAAAAATATTTGCTTAACCCTTGCGTTGCCACCCAAAAAAATCACACTGTCTGCCGCCCAGGGTACCCGGGTACCCGTACGCAAATTGGTGCGTATAAGTGCGTTATACGTAAAAATAATTGAGTGCATTCTATCAGGATCTATTTACTGACATCTTAGAAAGGTATTTCTGCTTGAAAGTACCATATAAATTATGTACAGACACCTACATAGTCCTAAATCAGCAATAAAACGCGCGCTGCTCTAATGTAAATTTCTGGATTCTGCGAAGGCCAGTTCCGTGGAATTCGAGTTGTGGGGAAACAGGTCGTTCTTTGAATTGGTTTGTACTTCAGGAACGTTCGAGAATGCTGTGAAACGAATATAAGCTGTATAGTTCAGTTTCTGTTATTGACTCGAAGAAGCCAGACGTATCGCTGTTTGGATAGTTCTTTAGCGTGTAATTGTATTTTATTTATATAAGTCAGATAAATAAAAGGATGGAGGAGTTATCGAAATCGCAGTTTTTGAGGTAACGTAAAAACAATAAATACACGATTTAGTTAGCACGATGGGTTTTTAATTTTATCGAAAATTGAATGCGAAAAATATGAATAAAATATTTTTTGATGCTATAGCAAGAATATACGAAAATACATTTTACATTACTGTATGTAGCCCACACTCATCGAAAAAAATTATTTTATTCGTATTTTTCGTATTCATATTGTTAAAACCCACCGTATGTATTTGATATTATTCAAAATGTAATATTATTGTAAAACTCAAATTTATTTTTATTTAGATTGAGCGAGGCTCAAAAAGAGGAGTATATCAGAAAATTGGATGAGGACGTTGACGCCGCGATCGACAGTGAAGATCCGTCAGACAGCGAAGACGACGATTGGTTTCCGGACGGTATTTAAGCGTCAGATACTGAAGATTACGAACAGGATGGAGCAGCTGAAATTGAAGAGGATACAAGTGATCGTGAAGCTCCAGAGGGTGAAGAAGAAGAGGATGATGACGACGATGAGGAAGAGGGCGACGACAATGAAGTAGCTGTATCGACTTCTAATAGTCGGTCAGACAGTTCAAGTGTTCCACCCAATACAAGTACAACATTTATAGCAAAAGATGGAATAAAACCGCACGCCCAAATCATCAGATTCCTGCTAGAAATATTGTGAGGCAAAGAGCTGGACCTCATAGGAGTACGGAAATGTTGTCAATCGCTCAAACATTAAAAAAAATTATCACGTTGGAAATGGTCGATATTATTGTTCGCTGCACGAATAAAAAAGCAGAAGCCGTGTATTGAGTTTACAACAAACAACATCCAGAAAATGAACCTCGTGTATGGAAAAAAGTAACAGTGACAAAGATGTATTCCTTTTTTGGAGTATTGATATCTGCTGGTGCAAATAACTCAAACACAGATCATGTAAATAAAATGTGGAAGAAAAATGCTTATCCGTTATATCGTGCAACAATGGGACGAATACGCTTTCAGTCGCTTTTACGGTTCATACGTTTCGATGATTATACAACACGCCCGGCTCGAGTAGCCAATGATAAAGCTGCTCTTATTTCAGATATATGGAAGATGCTGAATGCCAACTTAGCTGCATTGTATCGACCAACGGAACACTTGACCATCGACGAACAGCTCTACCCTTTCAGAGGAAGAACTAAGTTTACTCAGTATATGCCATCCAAGCCTGCTAAATACGGTCTGCAAGTATTTTGGTTGTGCGATGCAAGTAATGCTTATCCACTGAAAGGGATTTTGTATACAGGTAAACAAGGTAATACTCGAGAAGTCAATCAAGCTGAATGAGTTGTCAAAGACCTGGTCAGCGATTATAAAGGATCTTGCCGAAATATAACCACGGACAGATTTTTCACAACTTTACCTTTGGCGGAGACTCTGTTATCTTGGAAACTTACTATCGTCGGTACATTGAAAAAAAAATAAGACGTTTATACCTCAAGAAATGAAACCGTCAAGGTCTAGAGAAGTACTGTCAACTCTTTTCGGATTTCATGAAAAAGCTACTATCTGCTCATACGTTCCAAAGAAAAACAAAGCTGTAATACTTCTTAGTGCGATGCACTACGGTTATGAAATTTCTGATGCAGCTCACAAAAAACAAGAAATGATTTTGTTTTATAATCAAACAAAAGCTGGAGTTGACACCATGGATCAAATGTGTTCGAGGTATTCCACCCAACGGCGAACGTGTAGATGGCCGCTGGCTTTCTTTTTCAATATCCAGCAAATAACAGCATGCTTCATAAGAAAACGAACAGACGGAGACTTTTTCTTCGACAATTGTCAGAAGAGTTAGCAATGTGCGATAAGCCCGTATGCGAACAGCATTCGGTAAACATTTCTAAATGTTTACATTGCAATAATTAAATTTTAATTTTTCTTAATTTTTTAATTAATTCTTAAAATAGTAATAATAATATTATTTTGCGACATGAAGTTAAAAAAATGAATGAAATGAAAAAAAAAAAAAT
Organism: Bactrocera neohumeralis; assembly: GCF_024586455.1. Classification (NCBI taxonomy): domain Eukaryota; kingdom Metazoa; phylum Arthropoda; class Insecta; order Diptera; family Tephritidae; genus Bactrocera; species Bactrocera neohumeralis. Next base: position 4,584,865 of record NW_026089623.1, read on the forward strand.
GAAACGAATTTTTAGCTTTTTACATAGTGAAATATAAGTAATAATTTGAACAAAAAAAATGAAAAATTTTGAATGAAATATCAATAAATAATTAGAAATGAACATAATTTGTTAAAGTTAGCATATAAATACTTATTTACTTCTTTTAGATATAAAATAAAAGTATAATCGTAATGTATTACACGAACTTCTATCGGGGTACCCGGGTACCCGGGTGGCTGAGACGGGTTCTTATTTTAAAATGTAACATTTCCGAAGTTAGAAAACAATTTAAACTATGTATAATGGGCAATTCGCTAGATAATCGATTAAACCATGGGGATCCAAGAGGATTTTAGCCTATCTTTTTTAGAAAAAATATTATTCAACAAAATACACTGCGGTGGGTTCCCGGGTACCCGGGTGGCAACACAAGGGTTAAAATGGTAAAAGTATTTTAAATCACGAATCAAGAAATATACCCCTGAATCAGCTGTCGATTAGGGTTATTAGAGCAGCTCAGCTATATTTTTTTTTGTATGACACTACTGAATGAGCGAAACAGAGATGTTATGATTAGAATCTAAACAGCACCTTTTGCGTGTTCACCAGTTGTAAAAATGTGAAAAGCTGGTGATTCACTAGTTTTTTCACAACGTTTGGGTGGCAGGGTAATTATATATGTGAAAATGTGTACCAAATGCAATAGTGCCATAGTAGCTTTAGGCACGTTGCTTAAAATTGTCAATTAATTGTCTTCAAATTAATGCTGTTTGTCGAGTTTCATTAGTATAGTTATTAGCATGCAAATTACTTGCTTTCCATTTCAATTATTTTACGAATACGTATATGTATATTTAATAACTTAAACAACAAGGCAAACATTCAAAGGACGCAAGCAAGTTTTGAACTCTAACTGTCAATATATTATTTTCCATTTAGCATAGCAAAATGTAAAATTTGTTTACACCAATAACACACAACTCAACACACGAAAAAGTTGTACCTTTTGGCAACCAGCATAAGGCATTAACTTATAAATTTTTAACAGTATGTGGTTCGATATTAAACGAAACAAAGCGAAAAAAATATTGGATGAAGGTAAAATACTGTGGTGAACACGAATACTAGAACAAAAACGAATCAACGATATACTATTACAAGGTATGTTCCAGAGTAAACAGGACTTTTTGAATCTTGTGCCCCCTGGTAGCGTCAACTGGTGCGTTAGAATCTTCTATCTTTATCGATTGTCCAGTGAGAATTTCATGACATTTCATTAATTGGAAGTGAAGTTATTGCGTTTTAAGTTTCAGTATGTTTGTGTTATCGGTTCGAAAATGAGCTTCGAACAATGAGCCAACATTAAATATTGTTTTAAAATTGGTAAAACTTTTACCGAAACGATTCAATTGATGAAACACGTTTATGGCGAGGATTGCCTATACTGTAGCAGAGTGCACGAGTGGTTTCAACGTTTCCAAAGTGGTCGTGAGGACAAAAATGACGATCAACTTGTTGGCAAATCAAACCCCTTGATCGAAATCATCATTGAAATTCATGGAAATGGAATTGAGTATTTCCGAAACATCGATTTATCGCATTTTGACCGAACACTTTGGCTTGCGAAATGTGTGTGCACGGTTTGTTCAGCACAAATTGACTGACAACCAAAAATTGCTCTCATCGATCGACGCATGTGACCGATTATTTGACCAAAAATCACATTTTGACCATTAACCACTCTCCGTATTCACCTGATATGCCACCTTGCGACTTCTTCCTTTTCGGAAAAATACATTTTCCAATAAAAGGAAAGCGTTATGCAGACCTAGAGGCCATTCAAAAGGCCGGCATACTGACGGCCAGACCGGCCGACGAAATTTAACACTGGTTCGATATGCTTTTAGACCCTGCAAAAGGCTGTATTGAAGCAGAAGCAGACTACTTTGAATAAAATAATTTAATTTTGCTGAAAAACCATTTGTTCTGTTTTTTTTTATGTCCTGCTTACTTTGGAACGCACCTTGTATATCCAACAAGACATCGAAAATCGTAGTTGCCAGAATATTCGTTAAGGTTGCCGGATTGTTTAGAAGACGCAATTTCTATTAGAGTTTTGCTTAATAAAGAGCTATTAGCAAGAAGTTGTAAACTCGAACGACGAGTAATACGCTTTAAGATGTTTGATGAGGAAATAAAGATAAGGACATAGCCATTAATTTGGATATTTAATTTATCAAGGGAAACGATTTATTGAGAATTACAATATTATTTTACTGCTTAATAAAAGTTTAAAATAAGTCGCCAGTGTACATGATTAGTACCGTTAGCATCTAAGTCTACTGAGAACAAAAGCAAATACAAAATACTTCATATATTTAACTCATGATGACAACCTTTGATTATCAAAACATAAACAGTGGGTTAATTATATACGGATAGAGAAGGTCCTCCAGATCAAGAAAAAAATATGATAACTCACTTCACATTCAACCTAATTGAAAGTGACATATTCACTTTACACTCCACCTAAAAAAATCCAATTACTGTGGCACAGTCACTTTTAAATAAACAAATAAAATATAAATCGTTTACGCGGCCCAGCAGCTTAAACCTTATTAAAACTCCAAAGTAACATGAACAAATAACAAATAGACCGTATGGTCTACTCAACATAAACAAATAACGCAATTATGGATAAGATTCTTTGTTCACCCAAAAAATAGTCTTAAGCCGAATTGTATTTAATTTATTAGAGATTTGTGCCACAATTATTTTACTCATTTTACTGGGATAGGTGGTAGGATACTTAAAATATCCGAAAAAGGAACAGCGAGTGAATAATAAATTAACTTTTATAATTCAACTTTTATAAATTGCAAAACGTTGTTGTTCTGTTCGCACTTCAACTGGGAGAAAAAATCGGTTATCCCAACTAAGTAGAAGCAAAACGAAACAAAAACTTAAAAAGTCCAAAGGTACGGTAGAAAAACTGGAGAATAAGAAAAAGAGAAATAAATAAATAAAGTGAAATAAAAGAATTAAAACAAACAACAAAGTGGCACTACCAGCTATCATTTTAAATGAGGGCAATCTCAGTGAGTCCCTTAGACAACTAAAAGATATTCCCCCATTCAAGGGAGAACCAGAAACTCTCTTTACTTTCATCAGTAGAGATGACTATATTTTGTCGCTCTACCAAACTAATGATGTACGACAACAGCGCATTCCACTTGGAGCTGTCGAACGAAACCTGGATGGACTTGTAACCAGATCATTGGGCCTACCAAACATTGAAGTATGGACAACCCTGAACCTTAGATTGATTGCGGAGTACAAACTCCAGACGCCTAACTACAAATTGTTGGGAGCTTCCGCGAGACACCTTACAAGGGAAGTTTGCGAGTACTCTGCGACGAAGCTGAGAGAGGACGACAACTGTTGGGATCAAAACTACACCTAGAAGGTAATCAGACAAACCTCGTAATTTATTTGCAAGCGATGAGTTACTCAATAAAGATATTAATTCGTAAACTACCAATTCAACTATTTATCATTTTAGCTCACCATGATATTGTAGAATTCTTCTTCTTCAAGTTAAGACAGCGCGCCAGTCGTTTCTTCGTTTCGCTACGTGGCGCATCGGTGACTAGATCACCTTTGGGGTTTCTACAGGGGTATGCTCCGGTCTTGAAAACTTCCCTTAGCCGCCGCATTTTTTCGTAGAATTTTCGAGCATTACCCCTGGCCAGCTTATCAAGCTCTTTATACTCACGCATTTCAGCCTCCATCTTTTTCTGTCTGCAAATGCGTCTCGCTTCCCTCTTCAACTCTCGGTTACTTTCCCATCCCGCTCGTGCTATGGTCGATCGTAACGTTGCGAGGTAGGCAGTCTGTTCAGTCTCATCAACTACAACAAGTACCCACACCAAATAACCCAAATATTCAAACAACACATAGAATCAAACGACAAAGACCATCGGACAATGCACAAACTAAAATGTTCACTGATAAACACAGACTACAAGACGTACAAGAATACGAAAAAAACAATCAAGAACTCCTCAAGAACTCCTGACTATATTCAACACCAAGACCAGATTAATAATGAATTATGTCAAGCACCAACCGATCAAAATAATTTAAGTTTTACCAAAATTTTCAGTTACCAGCCGCGGAAAATATAAATACTTAAAAATCAAGCACAGAAGTTGTACTTACAAATGCTTGATTGACACAGGATCCACAACTAATATGACATAGTGCAGAAGAAGACAGTAGCGAATTTATTCAGTTAACAGAAAAACCAATAAACTTATTCAAAAGGCAAATAATATTCATCCAATCAGAACAAAATAATGTAAAAGAAACAAATATTTTTGGAAATTTTTTACGAAAAATGACAATTGAAAGTGTTAAACAATTTCCTTTTGACCATTTCATTTCAAAAAACATTGCAATGTACATTAAAAGTGATACCGATTTCGAAATCATCCAGGCAGCTTATAGTTAGTATCCCTATGGTGATTCGTAGCCTCATCCTGCTTAAAAATGCAAACTCATATGCGAATTCAAAGAAATAATACTTCAATCCCACGAAAAACTTTTACACACAGGCATCCAAAAAATTACCAAATTATTTAAAGAAAAAATTATTTCCCAAATAGCCAATTATTAATTCAAAACATTATAAATTAATGCAATGTGTGTAACTTGACCAAGAGAGAACACAGAGACACTAAAATGCCATTTAAAATTACCCCCAGACCAGAACATTGTCGCGATAAATTCATAGTAGACATCAATTCGTCTGAAAGAAAACATTACCTTAGTTGCATAGACACCTACTCGAAGGATTGGATTGAATGCAAAAATGCACTTATGCGTATTTTTAACCAACTGGGCAACTGTTAAAAGCAGATAGGAACGGTGCATTCTCTAGTCTTTCTCTTAAGCAATGGCGAAAAAGCGAGGGCATAAATTACAACTAAATACAGCAAAGACGGGCGTGGCAGATGTTTATAAACTGCACAAAACAATAAATGACGCTTAATCAATTCCTCAAATGACAAGGAACTTAAATTAGGGGAAATGGAAAATGCACTTCTGCAGACACCTGCTCACATATTTCTGTACGCCGGACAACCAATACTAGACACGCAAAAAATTAAAGAACAAAAAATAAACAAAATAAACGATGACCGACAATAATAAATAATTTACACTAGATACATAAAGAATCCTCTTCCTGAACAAACCGACCCTGACCATTACAAAATAACTAACCGAAATAGAATAACTAACTGTTACAAAACAAAGATTAAAAAACGAAAACAATTAATAAAGTCCCAATTCTACAGGTTCCTGGCGAACATTGACTATACTATTACTATTATTTACCATAGGCCATACCCAACAAATTCAAATAAACAACCGATACCGAAGACGGTTATCTTCTTTTTTCAAGCAAACCAGTTCAAGTGGAGGATGGAGTCATGTGTAGAAGTTCACGCAAGTGAGGAAAGTTCTCTGATCGCCATTCACTTGGGAGTGGCCAGAAACGATTCTTTTACATATGACTCAAGCAGCTCACTACTTCCGGTCTTTGACCAAGTATCCTCTGCGTAGCCTAAGAACATCCGTTTGAAGGCGAGCTAAAGTGAGAAGGCGAAATATCCCCTACATAGGGTTGTGCGCTGGGTTTGGGACCCGCCACGTAAAAAAACACCCCCAATGAACAGTAACAACCAGCCTCGGATGAGAGACCCCCCTTTTGATGACGACCACGGCAAACGAAATAAAGTCTACGATTTAAGGGCATGCACCTGGAATGTCCGGTCCCTTAATTGGGAAGGTGCCGCTGCCCAGCTGGTTGATGTCTTCGTGAAAATAAAGGCTGACATCACCGCCGTCCAAGAAATGCGATGGACGGGACAAGGACAAAGACGAGTAGGTCCTTGTGGCATTTACTACAGTGGCCATATAAAGGAGCGCAAGTTTGGAGTGGGATTCGTGGTGGGAGAGATACTTCGTCGCCGAGTACTGTCATTCACTCCGGTGAATGAACGTCTAGCCACAATCCGCATCAAAGCGAGGTTCTTCAACATATCGCTGATTTGCGCCCACGCCCCGACGGAAGAGAAGGACGATGTGACCAAAGATGCCTTTTATGAGTGCTTGGAGCGCACTTATGAGAGCTGCCCCCGCCACGATGTCAAAATCGTGCTTGGCGATTTTAACGCCAGGGTGGGCAAAGAAGGTATCTTTGGTACTACGGTCGGTAAATTCAGCCTCCACGATGAAACATCCCCAAATGGGTTGATGCTGATCGACTTCGCCGGGGCCCGAAATATGGTTATCTGTAGTACTAGATTCCAGCATAAGAAGATTCATCAAGCTACCTGGCTGTCTCCGGATCGAAAAGCAACCAACCAGATCGATAATGTTGTGATAAACGGAAGGCATGTCTCCGGTGTTTATTTCTGCGTACGCACCGTGGTCCTAACATCGACTCGGACCACTATCTTGTTGCAGCTAAAATTCGCACTCGCCTCTGTGCAGCAAAAAACGCACGCCAACAAACACAAGGAAGGTTCGATGTCGAGAAGCTGCAATCACAACAGACAGCCGAACGATTTTCTACTCGGCTCGCACTCCTGCTCTCTGAGAGCACTAGTCAACAACTCGGTATAAGGGAACTGTGGGACGGCATTTCAAACTCCTTACGTACAGCTGCAACCGAAACCATTGGTTTTCGGAAAGTGCAAAAGAACAGCTGGTACGACGAAGAGTGCCGTGTCGCAGCGGAGAGAAAACAGGCTGCCTACCTCGCAATGTTACGATCGACCACAACACGTGCGGGATGGGATAGATACCGAGAGTTGAAGAGGGAAGCGAGACGCATTTGTAGACAAAAAAGAAGGAGGCCGAAATGCGTGAGTACGAAGAGCTTGATAAGCTGGCCGACAGGGGTAATGCTCGAAAACTCTACGAAAAAATGCGGCGGCTTACAGAAGGTTTCAAGACCGGAGCATACTCTTGTAGAACCCCCAAAGGTGATCTAGTCACCGATGCCCAGAGCATACTTAAATTATGGAGGGAACACTTCTCCAACCTGCTGAATGGCAGCGAATGCACAACACCAGGAGAAGGCGAACCCGATTCCCCAATCGATGACGATGGAGCAGACGTTCCATTACCCGACCATGAAGAAGTTCGAATAGCAATTGCCCGCCTTAAAAACAACAAAGCGGCAGGGGCCGACGGATTACCGGCCGAGCTATTCAAACACGGCGGCGAAGAACTGATAAGGAGCATGCATCAGCTTCTTTGTAAAATATGGTCGGACGAAAGCATGCCCAACGATTGGAATTTAAGTGTGCTATGCCCAATCCATAAAAAAGGAGACCCCACAATCTGCGCCAACTACCGTGGGATTAGCCTCCTCAACATCGCATATAAGGTTCTATCGAGCGTATTGTGTGAAAGATTAAAGCCCACCGTCAACAAGCTGATTGGACCTTATCAGTGTGGCTTTAGACCTGGAAAATCAACATCCGACCAGATATTCACCATGCGCCAAATCTTGGAAAAGACCCGTGAAAGAAGAATCGACACACACCACCTCTTCGTCGATTTCAAAGCTGCTTTCGACAGCACGAAAGGAGCTGCCTTTATGCCGCGATGTCTGAATTTGGTATCCCCGCAAAACTAATACGGCTGTGTAAACTGACGTTGAGTAACACGAAAAGCTCCGTCAGAATCGGGAAGGACCTCTCCGAGCCGTTCGATACCAAACGAGGTTTCAGACAAGGTGATTCCCTATCGTGCGATTTCTTCAACCTCCTTCTGGAGAAAATAGTTCGAGCTGCAGAACTAAATAGAGAAGGTACCATCTTTTATAAGAGTGTACAGCTGCTGGCGTATGCCGATGATATTGATATCATTGGCCTCAACACCCGCGCCGTTAGTTCTGCTTTCTCCACACTTTACAAGGAAGCAAAACAAATGGGTCTGGCAGTGAACGAGGGCAAGACGAAATATCTCCTGTCATCAAACAAACAGTCGTCGCACTCGCGACTTGGCACTCACGTCACTGTTGACAGTCATAACTTTGAAGTTGTAGATAATTTCGTCTATCTTGGAACCAGCGTAAACACCACCAACAATGTCAGCCTAGAAATCCAACGCAGGATAACTCTTGCCAACAGGTGCTACTTCGGACTGAGTAGGCAATTGAGAAGCAAAGTCCTCTCTCGACAAACAAAAAACAAACTCTATAAGTCACTCATAATTCCCGTCCTGCTATACGGTGCAGAGGCTTGGACGATGTCAACAACTGATGAGTCGACGTTGCGAGTTTTTGAGAGAAAAGTTCAGCGAAAGATTTATGGTCCTTTGCGCGTTGGCCACGGCGAATATCGCATTCGATGGAACGATGAGCTGTACGAGATATACGATGACATTGACATAGTTCAGCGAATTAAAAGACAGCGGCTACGCTGGCTAGGTCATGTTGTCCGAATGGATGAAAACACTCCAGCTCTGAAAGTATTCGACGAAGTACCCGCCGGGGAAGCAGAGGAAGAGGAAGACCTCCACTCCGTTGGAAGGACCAAGTGGAGAAGGACCTGGCTTCGCTTGGAATATCCAATTGGCGCCACGTAGCGAAAAGAAGAAACGACTGGCGCGCTGTTGTTAACTCGGCTATAATCGCGTAAGCGGTGTCTACGCCAATTAAGAAGAAGAAGTTCAAGTGCCATCAGTGTTCGAACACCATTGTTTAACAATAAACTTAACAGAGATCACTGCAATAACGACATATTTTGGCAATAAAATACAAAACAATACAGACACATCTCGGATAAAATATTAATACAATAAACTAATAAAAAAAATTAAGTGCAATAACTTTGCATAGGGTACAAATATAAAAACGTGGTGTTCTTAACATTGTAGGTTCCGCTTTCAAATATCCTTTCGGAACATTTGACGAATCTGCTCGAGTAATAATTCAGGAGAAATTAAACGCGGTCGCTGAAAAACTCAGTTACAATGCATGAATTTAGCGACGTAATAACATTCGTTAATGATGGACTACAGAGAAAATAACAGAAACAGTACTGATGCACTCGTCTACGAACTCAAGCAATTTATTGAATATATTGAAGACTTGGAGATGGGCATGCAGCATTCGCGACTGGGACTGTTTAACCCAAAATTACTAAATTACGACAAACTAAACAATGTTAACAGCCAAAACGTACTACTAATAAAAACATCCTCCTGGATTAATCATAAAAGTAATGAACTACTAATGATATCACATATCCCCATTCATTACGTATTAATCAACACAATTCAAGTAATTCCCTATCCCAACCATAATGGTTAATGGTTATTTTAAACTGAAAAATAATTTTTATAACAAAGAAAGAAAAGAAATAAATAGCGAGTGTATTACAAATATAATTGGGCGTAAGAACCCACGTATTCACTTCACAGTGACATATTCACATTACACTCCACCTAATAATATCCAATTACTGTGACTCAGCTACTTTTAAATAAACAAATAAAAAATAACACTTCACATCGTTTTTCGCGGTCCAGCAGCTCAAAGTTAATTAAAAATCCAAAGTAACAATAAGCGATTCTGGGCGGTCTCGCTCGTATAGTTAAGATTCTCTGTTCACCAAAAAATAATCTTAAGCCGAATCCGAAATAATAAAGACGTGCACTCGCAATTCTGTGTTTGTATTTAATTTATTAGGGATTTGTGCCACAATTATTTGACTAATTTTACTATATATATATATGGCGCTGACTTATGGCTTTTGAGATATTTCCTTTTAAAGGTCAAAAATTTAACTTTTTAAAATGGGTGTTTAAATAACACATTATTATTTTTTTGCACAGAACTCCTTTCTGCAGTGGCGGCCTTAGGACGTGCTTAACCCTTATGTTAGTAAACAACTCTACCGACGTCTTTTAGCAAACGGGTACCGGGGTACCCACCATCTGAGTATTAAAAATTTTGTTTGTTTTATTAAATAAAAAATTTTCAAATATTTATAGTCGATGACAATTTAAAGAAAAAAATAATAAAAACAACGTAGAATCGTGAATGACATCTGAAACCTATTTGGGGCACCCCAGGTTGTCGGTCGGCTTTTATTGTTCGGAGCCGAGCAGATGCCGTTCGAGAGAGAAAGAAAAACTCAAGGTTATTTCTTTGCTTTCTATCACACACTAGGCAGCTCCAATTCGTGATGTGTGGACAATGTTTAATTCAAATTTAGCTCAGATGTGCAAACCAACTGCTAACTTAACGATAGATGAACAGCTTTATCCATACCGTGGTCGTACTGGATTTACTCAGTATATTCCATCGAAACCAGCTAAGCATGGTATAAAGATCTGGTGGATTTGTGATGCAGAAAATGCATATCCTTTGCAAGGAATCATGTACACTGGTAAAACAGATAATACTTGAGAAAAAATCAGGGTGAAAGAGTACTGAAAGAATTGGCGGCTCCGTACCGAGGTAGTGATAGAAACATCTGCATGGATAACTTCTTTACTACTGTACCAGTTGCTAAACATTTGTTGTCGTGGAATATTACCATTGTTGGCATGCTGAAAAATAATAAACCTTACATCCCTAGTGTTATTGGAGCGAATAAGACACGGGAGCAGTATTCGACAGTTTTTGGATTTCACGAAAAGGTTACCATGTGTTCCTACGTTCCTAAAAAATAAAGCTGTCATTCTGATATCATCAGATATATCAGTTGGTGATGACGCTAAACAAAAACCAGAAATAATAAATTTTTATAATAAATATAAAGCTGGAGTTGACACAATGGACCAAATGGTGCGGAGATACGCCAGTCAACGACGATCTTCGAGAAAATATAAAAATAATAAAATGATTGTCAAAAAAAACGACAGAACGTCGCCAATTTATGCGTAAGCTAAGTGAAGAACTAGCATTGCCGATGATTGAACATCGCACGGCGAATCCACAAGTTATGTGCCACTTCTCCACAAAGATTGCCGTTGAAAGTGTATTAGGCCATACACTGACAGAAACAGTCGTGATAAATCCTGGTCCAGAGACTCCAAAAGATAAAACCGGAATAAAAAAAGTAACAAGATCTTGTCATGTCTGCAATGCTTTGCTAATAAGAAGACGGCGAAAGACACGGAAGGCCTTTGCCAATTGTCACCAATCTGTTTGTGACGAGCACTCAGTTAATCGTGTACAATGTGTTCAATGTCATTAATTATAAAAAAGTGTAATATTTCTTTATTTTTTTTAATAAAATTAAGTTGCATGCATTAATAGAAATTATATACAATTTATTTCCTATGCTTTTCACTGTGGGTACCCGGTTGCTAATAGGGCGATTGCTAAGGTTTAAGCTTATTTAAAAAAAAAATAAAAAATAAATCAATTAAATGAACTTACAAATAGCTTTCTTTTAAGTTAAAAAACGACGATTTGAGAGCTTAAAATGAAATATTGAATTTTTTTTAAGCTATTCACACAAATACACCGCGGTGGGTACCCGGTTACTAACATAAGTGTTAAAAAAATAACCCTGGTCGGTTCAACACCTAGGTGTCTTCAGTCCTGTCACGTTGAATTTTTTTTCACCTTGGCGGCCTTCTGCTACGCTTCAAAAAAATAACCCTGGTCGGACCAACACCTGAGCGTCTTCAGTTCTTTCGCGTTGAACTCCTTTTTGTGTTTGCGGCCTTAGGCCCCGTTTAAAAAAATAACCCTGGCCGATCTAAAACCGAGATTTATCAGGATAATGAAAGTTCTGAAAGATTTTAAATTACTCATCACACGATAATGAATTTTGTATTGACGGCATACACTGGTCAACACTAGTTTTGGTGCCAATAAACTGTATTATTTTATTAAGTTAGGACTGTATTATGATTACATACATACCAAAAATTCCGACTTCCTACGTGTACTTTTCTTAATATTTGAATCTAACAAAAAAAAAAAATTTATAAAGGAAAATATCATTTATTAAATTATCATGTATACAAAAATTTTCTTTTTCGCGACTTTCGTGAATGAGATGTATTAGGATAATCGCGTTGCATACCCCTACTGCTGGTAGCCCATCATATACCGATCCCATCGACCTTGATACTTCTCCTCTATGGTTTTAAGGTCCTGATGAACCCGCTCCTCTTGTTCTTTGCTATAAAATCCAAGATTCTCTCCAAATTGAATGAAATGATGACTGTGGAGGTAGTGCACATTAATGGACAAACGAAGTCCACGCAACTTGTTCCAAATTATTCATCGAAATTAAGAATACAGTATCCATAATAAATGTTCTTATCTTTGGACTTGCGAAAATGCCTGCTTTTAACTTTTCTAGGCTTAGACCAGTAATTTTCTTTGATATACTTATAAGAAAAACATTGTCCATTTTCATCTAGCGTCTTAACAAATTATTTCATTAAGCCAAGTTTTATGTGCATGGGGGGCAATATAATTTTATTTCTTGAAACCAAAGATGAGTTTGATAACATTTTATAGGCCAATCTCTTTATTCTTACATTTGATGGGTATTTGGTGTATCCACTCTGCTGTCCTAATAAGAAATTGACCATTTTAAAATCAACACGAATACTCCTTTGGTGTTCGTTGTTTGACTATGTCTAACACGAGTGCTATATTTTAATACCCCTCTTTTAATTTTGTTGAATGAGCAAGTAGAACTTCCATGCCTTTGCTAAGCTTTGAACTTTCGTATAGCAGTATTAAACCGCAGCTCAAAACAAAGAGCACATACAGCTACATACGATTTACATATACATACATACAGTGATTTCAAAAAGTGTTCACGTATGGTAAAAAAATAGTGCATTACAGCTGATCTTTAGAAAAATAAACATTCAAATAAAATTTGGTTTTACGAGAAGTAAAGTATATTTAATCAAAAACTTTTTAACATAAACAAGCACTTCATTTAATAATCTCTAGTGGCTATAGTATATATAAAGTAATACAGTTCATGTGAACATTATTTGAACTTGGCGGTAAAGTGGCGATTGAAGTTCAATAACTAATAAATCTCTTAATAGCGAAATAAAAATAAATTTCAAAATAATTACTGAACTACCAAAAGAAATTCATAAAAGTGAAACAATGTCGTGGAAATTGACTAATTTTGAAGGAAAATATGTTGATGCAATTTTTGGTCAAAATATAGTATTAAAACCACTTAAAGCTATTATAAACATGGAAAAGGAGACCGTTACTATAAATAACTGTGAAAATGATTATATAAAAGAATATCCTTATAAAACTTAAATTGTGAAGAAAGAAATCAGTTACATGAATATCAAGATTTAATTTATACTTAACAAATAAAAACATAAAATAGCATGAAATAAAAACAGTTTCTGATAGACCCATTTATTCAAAAATACATAAGAATCCACAAATGCATGAAAAAGAAGTAAATAAACAAATAAAATATATGCTGAAACAAGGTATTATAAAAGAAAGCGATTCCCCTTATAATAGACATTAGTGGTGAAAAGAAGTGGAGACTTGTTCTGATATTGACAGTTTACTAGACAAACTTGGACGTGCACAATATTTCTCGATTTTGGATTTGGCGAAAGGGTTTCACCAAATTCTTGCCAAAGAAGTAGACCGGTTGAAAATTGCCTTTTCTACACCCCACGGACATTATGAATACGTTCGGGTGCCTTTTGGTCTAAAAAATGCTCCTGCAACGTTTCAAAGATTATTAATCGGGTACTAAAAGACCTAATCAATAAAATATGCGTAGTATCTTTGGATGAGGTACTCATATTTTCCACAAGTTTGAGCGAACATATTGAAAGTATTAAAAGAGTTATGACCAAGTTAAGAGAAGCTAAATTAAAAATACAAATAAATTAATATAAATTTTTCTCTAAGGAAACTCTATATTTAGGTCACGTTTTGACACCCTACGGTGTAAAGCCAAGCCCCAAAAAAGTGAAACTTATATTGGGTTTAAAGATTTCAAAAAACATTAAAAAAAATTAAATCATTTCTGTGTATTTGTGGTTATTACAAGAAATTCGTTAGGGATTTTGCGAGTGTGGCATATCCAATGGTAAAATATTTTATGAAGGACGCTAAAATTAATACAAGTGATTCTAATTTTATAAATTAATTTGAAAAGATGAAACGAATCATTATGTAAACCCCGGTACTAAAGTATCGCGACTTTAATAAACATTTTAAGTTGGCCCCCGACGCAAGCTCTTTTGCAATAGGAGCAGTGCTGCAATAAGACAAGCACCCTATATGTTTCGCCAGCCGAAACTTAAGTGATCATGTGCGTAATTATTCGGTCGCAGAAAAAGAGCTCTTAGCCATCGTTTTTTTTGGCTATTTTCGGTCAAATTTGCTCAGTTTACCATTTCCTCTGATCATGAGCCACTCAAGTAGTTGTACATAAAAACGCAGGGAAAAGACGCACGTCCAAGACTTTGCCGGTGGTTGATTAAGGGATTATATACACTGGTGTGGGCAGGACAAATCGATATTTTTTTGCATTTTCTTTAAGTATATCCTTCTAAAATTATTTCTTCCAAATTTCATGGAGATCTGAGCACTAAAACCAAAATTACAGCTGTCAACAGCGCGCTTCTCCCATGTTCCCCCGAGTGCGACTACGAGTGCGCTTATCTCAAAATGATATTTTTTAAAAATTACCGTTGCGGTGAGCAAAGTTTCTCAAAAACCATGTGGCCTATCGATCAAATTTTTTCTATCTACATGAAAACTACAATATCTCATACTTGAACGAAGGATTGTTTATTTTGAACATATTTTTTTTTTTGGAATGAAAAAACTGAATTTTTAGACCCACAAAAATGTTTATTTCGCCAAATCCTTCGTTCAAATACGGCGTTATGATATAAACTAAAGAAAACTGTTCTTTTATTTGATTGCAAATGAATCATCACCTACTTATCATACTCACCGCAAAGCGTGTAAGAAAAAAAGTGGATCAGCACAACAACTGTAGTACCAACAAGTAGGCACATTTCTCACTGAAAATTTAAATTTAACAACTTTAAACATATATAAACCTATCAACAGTGTTCCATTATTTAAAAAAATTGAGTCTTTGCAAAAAAAAAATCTTAAAAAAACTATTTTTTTTTTTCAAAAAGTAAGTGTATATGTTAAGGGACTATAATATGAATATACTTCTACTTATAATTACTTAAGGGGGAGAGATAATCGCGTATCATACTTCTTAAGCAGAATAAATTCTGATACCCACGAAATAAATTTAGGTAGGTTCGATAGCTAAAATTTTCTGTATAATAATATGCATAACATTCCCAACAAGAAGCCTTAAATGACCATATTGGTATTCTAGATACAATAGTTAATATGTTTCCAACACAAAATATATTAAAAAATACGGAAATAAAGGATTTAGAAATCACTAACGATTAGAGAAAAATATATATAAATTTAGAAGATCTTAATAGTGATTTAGAAGACAAATTGCGACAACATATAACAAATGAGAAAATAGGTCGACAGCAAATATAATATTTTACAAAAAAAGGTAATAAAGTTATATGAATATGAACCAAATGTGAAGTTTTTTAAGTGTTCATACATGGCAAAGGATATGAAGTCGGAAGAGCAAACATTTAAAAAAATTTACTTGTACCACAGAAATGCGACAGGACTTGCTGGTATTAATGAAAATTACCAAGGACTGAAAAAAAATATATACTCCCCAAATTTAAAGGCCTAAATTCAAAAATATATAAAAAAAAATTGCGACGTTTGTATTAGAGCAAAAGACAATCGTACTCCAATAAAGTCTACATTTATTTTAACTGAAACACCGAAAGATATTAACCAGGTTATACACATGTACATACGGTATATACTAACACAATGTAAATTTTTTATTATTAATAGATCGATTCTCTAAATTTACTACTTCTTACTTCCTGGAAAACAGGAAATATAACTTTTCATTTAACGAAGCCTAACAATCATATTGGAAATTCTGATATTGAGAGGTTACATAACACTAAAAAAAATTATCTGCCCTCTAGCATATGTTTAACAGTCTACAACCGTAAATGCAGTATTCTGTAAGGCGTGCGGAATAAAAACTTAGTGATTGCCTTTGGTCTTTGTCGTATTGTTGTAATACCGCACCAACGGTTCCACATGCATCCATCGTCAAACTGAGTTAACCCCGGGTTTAAGATAGGAGAGTAAAATTGGTTTACATAAATCGTCGCAAGCCACATGCTATTCTGGTGGTGAGATTCCGCTGTTGTTTATGTGTTTGCTGTCTTTATATATCGCTAGGTTCGACAGGAATCTGGTGGTACGCCCGGCGAAGATGGAGACATCGATCGGAGGGATACTACTCTAGAATGTCAGGGTATACACTCGTGAGCACGCAAGCCTTACCGCTCAAAATTTCCAAGTATTGCGTTAATTTGACTACATTTTATAGCAGTACTTTTTGCGGTATAGACATTTTTTATTTAGAAATAAGTTAATGACATGTTGATAATCAAAAATATTAAAAATTAAAAACCAAACACATTCAGCTATAGATAAATCAATTGAACGATAGTGAACTTTACCAAATGAGTTCGAAATGTAAGATACTGCCATGCGATGTAAAAATTATATATTTTGTTTTTTCTAATTTAATTTCATTTACACTATATTTGAAATTCATATTTTTTAATTTTTTGTTTAATTGAAACACGAAGTTTATTAGGTTTGTGTTTTACTCATTAAACGTAAAAAATTAAAAACTGTAATTATAATTAGATAATATAATTTAGTTTACTTAAGCTTAACAAAAACATAAAAAAAAAATTGTAGAAAATACCGAACGAACGAAAAGGCCAAAAAAAAATTAAAGAAAGTATAGTGGTAAGGTGTGCGTGGCCACGAGTGTAGCTATCCCGTCAGTCGATGTTGAGCTCGAAATATTTAATATATACATCCCCCCAGTTACATGTTGCCCTACAGGATATCACCCGAACATAGGTGCGCTACTTTGGGGGGACTTTAACGCGTACCGAATATACAGAATTATGGGCACCTGCAATAGCTCACCCGATATTACCTAACTCACGCATCAGACCACTTGCTCATTCAAATCTCGATAGAGAAACCTCGTGATTTTGTTTCTGTGGACAAGCGTACCTGGGTCGGCTTCACAGAATTTATTGAGAACACCTATACCGTTTTACCCATTCCTACGGACGTAACCATTGCCGAACGTCGATTCCACAAGGTGATTCCAGCAGCTACCGCTCGCTTCATCGCGGCTAAAAGAATGGCGGAACTCCGCCCAAATTTCCCAGCCAAAGCAGCGCTTTTAGATAACGACACGTGAGGGATCTCAATTTGGAGATACGGCGATTGCTAAATCAACATAAGTGGACGAAATGGATAAAGCACTTGAAGTCTTACAGCCTCTTCACAGGTATAAGTAAGCTTTGGTATACTACTATCAAGGCTTTGTCTAATCCGAAGAGAAATTATGAGTTACTTTCACTGATGAGAAGGTTCAGAATGTCAACAATAAGGCAAAATCATCTAAATCCATTGGCCTCGATGGAATCAACATGCTTATGCTAAAGCATATTAACTCGACGGTAGTAAGTTACCTCACAAAGGTCCTCAACCTGTCACTGTCCAATCTTCAAATACGCGATGTGTAGAAAATCGAGAGAGTGGTCCCACCACTGAAACCTGGGAAACCCGGCAACAAACGGGGTCCTATCGTCCGATAACTCTCCACTTCATAGTAGTGAAGACACTTGAAACCTTTGCACTACCACAGCAATTCATAAACGCCCAGATAGTTCGTGGCCTTAACCAGAAACCACCCTGTGAGAGAACGATCCTCGTAGCCTTGGATTTGTCAAAAGCCTTTGGCATAGTCAGTCACACCACGCTACCGCAGGACATTGAAAAAACTACGCTTCCTCCAGGACTGAAGAGGTGGACCATGAACTACCTAAGCGGGTGTCAATCATCCGTAATATTTCGAGAAAAAAAATTAGAAGAAGGGGTTCCGCAGGGTGGTGTTCTCTTCCCGCTATTGTTTAACTTCTTACCTGGAAACTCCCACAGCCACTAGAGTCATTTTCCATAACCTCGTACGCTAAAGATTGGCAAGTGTTCAAAGGTAAACAGCTATCTCTCCGACCTTTCCCGCTTCTTCACTGCACTGAACTTGACACTCTCCCTCACCAATATTTAGAAATTGGACGAAGGAGTACATACTTAACCTTAATATTGCAGTCGATGGCATCAAGATCCCGACTGTCAATAATCCTAAGATTTTAGGTGTAACTTTTGATGGTATATGCTCCTTCATTCCTCATATGACCGCGATTGTCGCAAAAATTCAGAAACGTTGTTGGAAACTTACAAGGCAATCGGCCAGCCGGACATAAGTTTATATACAGACGTTTGTAGCTATAACTTTTTGTTATTTTTGTCTGTTCTTTAGCAGCTTATAGTTGGATCCTATTTCTATATTAGGGTACCAAGATGTGATACAAACACTTAAGTAAAACAACAAAATTTTAAAGAATGTTTTTCTTCTATTATTATGTATATATTGTACGTATTTACGTAACACCACTCCAAAAATAGAAAGAAAACTAAGTAAAGTAAACTTTAAAGACTTTTATTTAAATATGTAAACGAACATACAACTTCGACTTTCAATTTTCGACGATCGCATCGCAAAATAATAGTTTCGAAAAAATCACTTTTAAGGCTTTAAGTTAGATCTAAATCAGTCGAGTTACAATAAAAATATAGCGGTCTTTACTTTGATAATAACTTAAATTTTGAGAAATCCTTCTAACGAGATATTTTGGAACATCTTTAATAATAGGAATAAATACAAAAAAATATTTATTTTAAAATGTTAGACTAGAACAGTCCGTTAAGAATCAAATGCTCATATTAAAACATTATTAGGCTGTTCACGGTAAGGTGGTTATCGGGTTATGTGCTTATTAGATTGAAAATAACCTCTATGCTCCGTGAGCACCCTATGTTATATGGTTATTTGCTTATTTTTACTAAACAGCTGTTCATTGTTTACAATTTTAGTTCAATGAAATTCCTACTTATAAAATGCCTAAAGAAAGTTTAAAAAGCAAAATAATCGATTTTAAAATAAGTTCTGCTATTCAGGAAATGGACTTTATTGAAGGTATGTGCTTATTAAATAATCCGAATTTTAAGGGTTCAAAAATTTTTTTGTATAAAATTTGCAGACATCTTGCGCCCTGAAGAGTGTCATAATGCAATGGATGAAGTACTAGATGAACTGCTAGAGGACATAACTTTAATCATCTGTAGTAGACGGGGAGATGAACTACATGTTCCAAAATCTATTCATTGGCGAGAAAATGTTCTGTGTTGCTTTGACGATGGAAGATTTTTACAAATGCTGCGCGTCAGCAAATGACAATTCGCTCATCTCCTAGAAATATTTTCTAATGATATGAACTTTACTAATTCAAGTTTACAAATACCTGTAGATTTGCAACTCGCAATCGTATTGCTCCGATTAGGTTCATCGGGTGAAAGTGCTTCTATACGTAAAATCGCTACAACTTTTGGTGTGGGAGATGGAGGTACATTGACCAATATCACCAAAAGAGTTTTTTCGGCAATTTTGAATAAACTACACCAATTCATTCATTGGCCTGGACCGGCAGAGCGCCGGGAACTTGTTTTCCAAACATTCTGCGAATTACCATATTGCATTGGTTACATTGACGGTAGCGAGATTAAACTGGCCGAAAAGCCGAATAAAAATCATGAGGTGTATTTTTCTCGACAACGAATATACTCTATCAAATTGCAAGTCGTATGTGACCATAAGTTACGCATATTACATGCAGAAGTGGGCAATCCTGGAAGCTACCACGATTCTAAAGTGTTTAGGAAATCTCATATTGGAAGAAACACAACTAGCTTATTTAGTGGAGAAGAGTGGATTGCAGGGGATTCTGCGTATAAGTTGACAAAACATTTAATAACACCATACCGAAGCAATTCTTCTTTAGCAGACTCTGAAAGACAAGCTAAATTCAACAAAATACATAGCCAGTATCGTGTTAGAGTCAAAAATTGTTTCGGTATTCTTAAAGAAAAGTTTTGTAGTTTGAAACAAATGCGGATTAAAATAAAAGACCGTGAAAGTCAAACATTTTTTAATAAATGGGTACTTGTCTGCTGTGTGCTGCACAACATACTCTTGGAAGGACGAGATTCTTCACACTTTGAAAGGCAAAGTGTCGAAGCCCATGGATGCCAATATGATGGAGATGCTATTGTTGCACCTACCCCCGAACTAAAAAGACAAGCACTATACAATTTAATTTTTCAATAAAAATTCATATTTTTGTTTTAATAACAAGTAAAAAAAGTATTTATTTGTTTATTGGTTGTTTATATTATTATTTTTATACTTCATTTCAATTTCTAATTTCCTTATTCTTTCATTCTGCTCCAACTCCATTTTTTTGAGTTCGAAATCGTTTTCGATCTTCTTCTTTTCATTTTCCAGTTTGTTTGCTTCAACTTGCTTCATCCAATTGAATTTTTCTATTTCAAATTGAAGCTGTTTTTCCCGAAAGCTCATTCTTTCAGCTTCTAATGTTGCCAGTTTGTCAATGGCAGTGTGTTGATGTTTGGCCTTAATTTTTTTTACAAACGGGCTGGCCGCAGATGAGCCAGATGCCAATAGAGATGTGTCATTTTCTTCCTCCGCTTCGGGTTCGGGCTCTTCCAAATCATGCACAACATTTTCAATAGAGTCGAGTTCCATTGCAGAGGAACTCATTACCACCACCTCAGCTTCCCTCTCCGTAGCAAAAATGTCCGCTAATTGTTTGTAATGCGGACAACTTTTAAGCACTTTATCTGTAATAAAGCAAATCAATTTAATTCCAAAGTTGATATTAAAATATATATGTATAAAATCTACCCATCACAGTCAGCTCCACATCGCCATCCTCTACTCCAGCGCCCGTGGAATTTAGCCAGTGTTCTGCCGACTTCATTTGGCTTTTTAAATAGCGAATCTTACATTTTAAGATGTTGCACGTTGCTTCAATTTTTGTCACTGCAAGCAACTTACTATAGTAAATTTTCGCTGTTGGTTTCTGAAATTAAAGGAGATGTGATTAAATTAAAATACATAAATAACTAATGTGTCGAAGACTAACCTCGACGTTTCGGTGATCCTGCATATAGGACAGCACGGCTTTGATTTCGGCTTCCGTCCATTTTTTCACCTCCGTTTCTCGCCGGCGCTTTCGTATTTCTGTAGACACTAAAATTATAGTATAAATAAATGACAAAATTGTATATTTGTTTTGCACTTTATCTTTTTACTTACTTTGATGATTTTTGTTGATTTTCGTTGATTTTTGCAGATTTTTGATTAATGTTGATGCTTTTGGATGCTTTTTATTCTGATTTTAATTTGCTGATTGTAAACAAAAAACAGCTGTTAATAGCAGATTTTCCAATAAGAAAATCTAAATGGAAATGCCATTCGCTTAGTTTTATTTATTTTTTGTGCTGCCATTTAGTAAAATTGCAACGACTTTCTAACACTGGAAATAAGCAAATAACCACATAATCTGTAAACAAGGGCCTAGGTTGGTCAACTTTGGTTATTTTGTCATACCGCATTTTGTTGTTGTTCACTTAATCACATAACCACATAACCCGATAACCAGCTTATCGTGAACAGCCTAATTATGTTTAAATTTGCAAAAAGATTTCGAAACAAATCTAAAGGGAGAAAAAATAAATATACGTATAAAAATTGAAAACAGACGTTCATTTTAGTTGTAAATGAGAAGTTATAAAATACAAGCTTTGACCTCACATACCCTCTTACCCCTTCAGCTAAAAAAAAAATTGTGTAAGTTCCTGTATTCTCTTGTACTAGAGATATTTTACGATTTATTTACGATTTTATTTTTAACTTAATGAGTAAAAAATTGCTTATTCGACATACAATAATGTTGCTTTTTCCATATAGTGAAAAGGTTTCATATGAGCAAGTTAGTTTGCTTATTTACGTACATTTTATAATTTAGATGATCCAGCGTTTGGATAGAATTTCTTCGAAGAATTTTTCGCCATATCCACCAAGGTTTGTGCAGGTTTAAATGCGATGCCATACAAATCAGCATATGACTTCATCTTTTCTACTAATTTTGATGCTGTGTAATGATCGACCCAACGGAATGGCCCTCCCGAGAAAGGTGGAAATCCTAAACCAAATACAGCACCAATATCACCTTCTAAAGGATTATCCAAAATTCCTTCTTCTAAGCAGAGAACAGCTTCATTCACAAAACGCGATACCATTCGTATAGTTAAATCTTCTGTGGTATTTGCTCCCTTTGAGACAAGAGAATATTTCTCTTTTACAATGGTAAGGAAATCCATATTTACAGGCCGACTGCCCTTTCCTTGAGTTCCATCGTATATAAATATGCCCTTTCCGGATTTCCTACCTAAAAATCCCGCTAGAACTAAATCTTGCAACAAATTCAAATTTCCTCCACTAAACCGTTGTCCGAATGCCTATAAAATGCATAAAGTAAATTAAATATTTTATATTTGCGTATATTTATCAGATTATTATAATACATAAAATTAAAATTGACGTGAATGTAAAAAAAACATTTAATAAATTAATTTTCATTGTAACTTACTTTGGCCAAATCGAAAGCAATGTGAGCACCCACATCAATTCCAACCTCATCAAATAATGTAGCAGCGCCTACTGGAAAACCAAATCGTTTTGTTAAATTGTCAAGTTCAGTTGGTTCCACGCCCTCCTGAATAAGCCTATAAATTAATAAAATATGTAGCAATTGATTTACACATACAGTTGCGAGCAACTAATTAACAACGATATATGTGAGATCTATATTAATTTTATATCTGCTAAGGTTTTAAATTTTTTTTATTTTTTTTTTTCTAAACGACCAATATGTCGAGAATATTGTGTACAAATTTTGAGTCAATTATAGTCAAACTAACGGAGCTACAGCGTTTTAAATGACCGGCCGTGATACCTGACTTTGAAACTTCAAATCGATTTTCCCGAAAACGTTATTTTTCGTGAACATTAGAACTCAAAATCTACTGAACCGATCCTTTTGAAAATCTGAACATTACTTCTTCACATAAATCAACAGGTATTCAGATGGAGTTTTTTCCATTTTTTTTTCTATTTTTTATTAACAAATTAACGGCGATTTTTTTTAACTAAAATCGTGCTTTGTACTTCCAAGTGCTGCAAAAAATAGAAAAAAAAACTCTTTCTGACTACCTCGAGAAATATCTCACCTTTAAAACGCATACCATTTTTTTGGTTTAAGATGATCCCGTAATGTTCACCGCTAAACCACTTTTATCAAGGCGCTTCTGGTAATTCACCGTCACAGGCTTATTTATTAATATTTTTCATTGAAAATTTTGCTAATATACTTCAAAAGTTGTACAATAATAAGTCATTAAATTTAATAAAATTATATTACTCATGTCGCCGCAAATAAACACATCATATATCTTTTTTTGCCTTTAAAACCTTCTAATTACATTAAAGGCGTATTTTACCTCTGTAGCAGCCGCAAATGGAATCTGCCTTGGGTACCTGACAATGGAACTGACTTTTCTTATTGACTCCACGTTTTTTATTACTTGATTGGTACCTGATAGCATTACGTACCATTGAGGATGAGCAACTAAGAATATTTTTGACTTCGACATAAGTTTTGCCTTCAATGGAACTGACTTTTCTTATTGACTCCACGTTTTTTATTACTTGATTGGTACCTGATAGCATTACGTACCACTGAGGGTGAGCAACAAGTAAAATTTTAACATTAAAACCAAAAACTTCAATTAAATAAATGAATTTCACCGTTATTTTCACAAAAAAAAAAAATTAGATAATTTTAATTTTTCAAACACTTCTTTCACGCATGTACATAAGTATGATCACATATGGCTATGAAATGAATGCCTAGCACTAATAAGAGTTTGACCGCAACTGTACATAAGCAAAAAACTTTATGCAAAGTAAATAAATAAAGCTGTATATGCATAAATTTATATTTTACAGCTTTTTGAAAATTGTATGTTTTTATGAAAACTGAAAACTTCTATAACTCGAAGTCTCTAACTCCAAATTTTGTTCATATAGAAAAAATAATTTTTTTGCAAATTTATTTCTTAAATATGTATTAAGTAATTTTATTCGGACTTTATGTACATTATTGACTATACTTTTGAAAATCTAGGGTAATTTTTTCATGCAGAAATATTGAAGCATAAGCCGGTAACAGAGCTTCTCCCAGAACGTCTTGAGAAAAAAATAATATGCGGTGTTCACCACAGCTCGGCTGGATATTATCCGAAAATAAAAAACGAAGGAAAATTAATCAATTAATGATCTAATCTTCCCCCCATCGTTCTCTGATAATTTTTTTCATTTAAAAATTTTAGGCGGCCATTTAAAGTGAAAACTGCTATTTTCCACTAAAAAATTCCTCCATTTTTGGGTGGAAAACCCCCTTAAAAAAATTTACTAAACGGTGGGAGGAGGTATTTTATATGTCGAAAATGTGTACAAAGTTTGAAATGAATCTGTCAAATAGTTCTGAAATGACTGTGAACACGGACTTTGAAATAGTAGTTTTGAGAAAAACGTGGATAAAAAAAAATTATGGTACATTGTCAAAAGTATTCTTAATAATGTACAAAAGGTCCGAATAAAATTACAGTCCGTATTTAAGAAATATATTCGCAAAGAAAAGCCATTTTTGTTTTCCATGAAAAGCTATTTTTTGTATTACGAACTACAAAAACACTAAAATAAACAGGACTTTTTGAATCTAGCTCCCCCTGGTGGCGCCATCTATGTGCATACATATATGTCGGTGCGTTGGAATTTGCTATCTTTATCGATCGTCCAGTGAGAATTTCATGACATTTCATTGTTTGGAAGTGAAGTTATTGCATTTTAAGTGTCAGTATGTTTGTTATCAGTGCGAAAATGAGCTTCGAACAAAGAGCCAACATTAAATTTTGTTTTAAAACTGGTAAAACTTTTACCGAAACGTTTCAATTGATGAAACAAGTTTATGGCGAGGATTGTCTATAGTGTAGCAGAGTGCACGAGTGGTTTCAACGATTTGAAAGTGATCGTGAGGACATAAACGGCGATCAACATGTGGGCCAATCAAAATCCGTGATCACCGGAAATTCCATCGAAACTGTGTGTGAATTCATCAAAAATCAGGAGAAATCATCATTGAAATTCATGGAAATGGAATTGAACATCTCCAAAACATCGATTTATCGCATTTTGACCGAACATTTGGGCTTACGAAACGTGTGTGCAGTGGCGTAGCTACAACAGAACAAATGTTCTGTCACCCCCCTTTATCTACCTACCTACAAGTTTCATGAGGTGGTTCGAACAAAAGTGATTTTTAACAAAATATCTTCGATATTAAGTATATAAAATTTAGGAACTAGAAGCCACGCAAATTCTGAAGTTCCAAAATTCTCACAAAACGATTTTTGAGGAAATTGATAGTAAATTTACAAGATATCTTATTAAAAGCCATAGAAAAAACCCATTTTCGCCCTACATCTTGTACACTTTTGACACAATTTGCAGAAATTTTTACCCGAATTGGAGTTTTAAAAAACAGTGATGATCGTTTTGCCGCCCCCCAAGACGTTGCGCCCGGACGACGGCCCCTTCGCCCCACCAAGCTACGCCACTGGGTGTGTGCACGGTTTGTTCCGCACAAATTGACTGACGACCAAAAATTGCTCAGAATCCAACATTCGAAGTAAGATTATTTGACCAAAAATCACATTTTAACCATTAACCATTCCCCGTATTCATCTGATATTGCATCGTGCGACTTCTTCCTTTCGGAAAAATGCACTTGCCCATGAAAGGAAATCGTTATGCAGACGTAGAGGCCATTCAAAAGGCTTGCACCGACATGCTTTTGGACCGTGCAAAAAGCCGTATTGAGCAGGAGACTATTTTGAATAAAATAAATTGATTTTGCCGAAAAAACCGTTCGTTCCGTTTTTTATTTAAAGTCCTGTTTATTTTGTATGCCCTGCTTGCTATTCCTTACTCTTGGCACAATTTTAGCGTTACTGCCGCTACTGCACCTGATGTTGTTTGTTGTTGTAGCGTAACTTTATCCAATTTGGCGATTGTTGTTATTGTATAGACAACAGGTATTTTGCTGTTGCTGCGTTGAAATATGAGCTTGCTGTTGTAGCGAAGAATTTGCAAGTTGGTGGGAAAACGTTGACTCGGACTATTCCCGCGCTTAATGGCTGGCGTGGAGTAGTTCTAGGAACGTTACAGTGGGCAGACTAATGTGTTAACTGTCCCCCTTCTAAATCAAGAGGACGGCGGCCGCTCTCATGATCTCGGCTACCGCTTCCTCTAACTAACATGCATTGGGCAATGCGGTTATGAACTATTTCATGTAGGTTTTTAATGTATCCAAGGTTCTTCAAATTAAATTTGCGCAAATAAGGTAGGCTTAAAATTTCCAAATGTTCGGTCAAGTTAAACTGTGCTGAAGGAATCCCATATCGGACCGTTGCCTTCACTTTTTCGTTAAAAAAAAGTCCTACCATTAATACAAATATCTCCTTCAAATGTCACTAAATAAGTAGCGGATATTGCAACCCATGATTTTTCTTCTTCCCCAACTTCGACTGTTTCGTCGTTTATGATAATTAAGCCATTGTCAACTTCGATAATATGATCAAGGTTATTGTAGGTAGTTTTGCATGCCGCCTTATTATTGTTGAATAGTTGTCTCACACATGTAGAATCCGTTTTTATTAAAAAAAAACTTGCAGATAGCGCTGCCGTGCAGTTTGTAACTGAAATTATCGATCTCCAAAAATTATTTTATCGACGTGTGCTTGCGGACTAAGCTAAAGTATGAAATAGAATTACTTACAATATTACTTAGGCTTACATTTAAAGTGTGATCAATATTTGAATATTGAAAATTCGTCTGTATCCAAAATTATGACATTTATAACATTCAATTTACCCAAAATTATGGAGTAAATGATATTATCCAGATCTGTTATAACTGCTCTACTCTGGATGAACGTCTATCAATAATTCGCATCAAAGCGAGGTTCTTCAACATATCGCTGTTTTGCGCCCGCGCCCGACGGAAGAGAAGGACGATGTGACCAAAGATGTATCATCGACTCGGCCATTTATTGCTGTCAAGATGCGATCCGGAGACCCGCCTCTGTTCAGCAAAAACCGCACGTCAACAAACACAAAGAAGGTTCGACGCCTAGAAACTGCACTCAAAACAGACAGCCGAGCGATTTTCTACATCTACGGTATAAGGGAAGGTAAGTACGAAGAGCTTGACAAGCTGGCCGACAGGGGCAATGCTTGAAAATTCTACGAAAAGATGCGGCTACTAACAAACATAAGCTTGATGAATCTAGTACTACAGAAAACCATATTTCCGGCCCCGACGAAGTCGATCAGCCTCAAACCCATTTGAAGATGCTTCCTCCTGGAGGCTGAATTTACCGATCGAGATAGATATATATATATAACTATATTATCTTATATATACATAAATTATATTTAGACCACTATATACTTATTTAAAGACTTGTGAGTTATTCAGAACTATACTTAAAAAGATAACCCCGTTTTGCTATTCTCTATTCTTTTTTGTAACAAAGTTTGGTTTACTTCAATAATTGAATCATCGCCTCGAATAACGTTGTAAGCGCCAAATTTGGAATTTTTCAACAGAGAAGAAAAACGTTTTAAACACGTGGATTCTTTTTTAAATAGTTTTTGCTTAAATATTTATTTCTATTACATCTTTTGTTAATATTTTACTAAAGTTTTAAACAAAAAAAATGTACAGTATTAACAAGGTTCGCTGTTTAAATTTTTTTTAATGGAATAACGTTGTAAACGCCTTGCTTGTAGCGACGATAACACGTTTTTCCACTACACGCAGCATCATAGCCGATGGCACTTACAACATTTTTCCACACTGATAGTGATAATTAAAATTTAAATATCGAGTTCAATTATACTGGTTAAAGGAAAATATAAAGTTTCAATAATTACAAAATTTACTTTCTTATTAAAATAACGCAATACCCTGCGTTATTACAGATTTTATTAAAGAACCAACATCTTCTGTGGTAAATAGTAATAATAAATTAAACAATAATGCTTCTATTTCAGTTTTTATTTCAATAAAGAAGAAGAAACAAAGCGGCAATTTAGTTTTCATGTAAGAAGTTGAAAATAAAAATAATAATTCATAATTTCAGTATCTAACTTAACTACAAATGGCCCTATAAAACTCAGCATCTTGATTGGGCAAATAGACCGCCATTGCTAACAAGTCTTTTTTCTTTTCAGCAGAAATCGCTATTGGTTTCTTTCGAAGAACTGGTAATTCATATGGACGTAATATATCTCGCGCATATTTCTGCTGACATTTTGACTTTTTCCTTAAGCTGTGACAATGCCATGGTTCGCCAGTACTGTGATTCATTCTGAGACGTAAAACTTGCATGTCATCTGCAGTAATTTGTAGCCATCTACCTTCGGTTATTTTGCACGTATTTTTGTTTAAATTTTTTATGAGAACATCAAAGTTTTTAAAGTCAATTTGAAGCATTTGATGCACCCTGAAAGGGTTAGAAGGCTTAGCTGATTTAATCATTTCGTGAACATCTTCTGTGGTATAAATCCGCACTGTTTTCTTTTTCCTTTCAATTAGAGAGAAATCTCTATCACACGGTAAAAAGCTGTGTCCAGAAACTAAAAATTTCTGATTAGCTTCAGAAAAGTATTTCATTTTTATTAGATGGTAAATTAAGGCGATCATGGTCCAATTATTATTTTGACCCACACATCTGTCGGACCAAATAATTAATTTTCTCACATCTCCAGCTTTTAAAATAGCGTAGGTGGAAGTGATGTGTCTTAAAATACATGAAGCGATTTCAGCTGCACCCCTTTTTGCAACTGTTTCATGCCAAGTATACATGTCAACAGTATTTTGCCCCAAATTAAGTATAGCGAAGTTGTAATTCGAATACTGCCGCTGATAAAAGACGTCCGTATGTGTGAGATTTGGAGTATAAATCACTTGCTGTAAGTCAACGCAGAGCGCAACAATATGGGAACTACCTAAAGCTGACTTTGTGTCATCACTCAGCTTAGAATATGCTTTTTCAGCCTTTTTGTGATGTGCCTCTGCCAGTTTCTCTATGCATCTTATTTTATTCTGGTCTTCAGCGGCAATCGTTTCTATATAATACTTATCGCAGAGCTTACAAGTGTCGGACCTTGGTAATCCAAATCGCAAACTGAATTCTGCGTTAAATATATCTCTGTATGTATTATAACTTATAGTGCTATCTGGATATTTTTCCTTGAATAATTTAAACATTTTTGTAATAGTTAAATCTGGATGGAGGCAATTTTTTTGAACTAGAACGACTGTAGTGACTTTCTTGACAAGGAAAGCTTTCTATGTGTTCCATGACACTTTTCTTTTCAGCATTAACGGTTTTATTCGGCCGATTATCATGCCGTCCGCGCTGATCACTCAAACTATCTCCCGCCTTCAGTTTTTCAACTAAAATTTGTAGTCTTCGTTGGGTCACTTGAAAGGTATGACAAATCATTTGTTTGCACACTCTCACTTTTCTCTCATTGTGCTGTGGTAGAAAATAGTTCACAGTTAGATTTCGACGTGATGTGCTCTCTGAAACTCTTCTTCTTTGCGGTTCTTTCAATTCGATTAAAGAGCGTAAAAAATTTGTTTGCTTGTCATAGTCCATTTGATAAAATTGAGAGAAATGCTTCTGAATAGTCTCCAATTTGAAGCTTGAGCACTGTAGATAACAAGCGCAGTTGAAACTCTGATGAATACAAAAACAAAACTGATATTGACACAGCTTACACTTACAACGTTTTTCCACATTACCGTTTCTGGAGCATTTTTTTTATGTACAACTTTTCCATTTCTTCCTGAATATGCTTCTCCACTATTTCTCAGCCTCTTATTACTTATATCTTTCCAATTTTCATAATTTATTTTACGTTTTTTTCCTTTATTGCACTTTTGAATGGTGCTCAACACCTCTAAATTTGCCATGATCACCAGCACTTAAAACGTTTTCCCACTCACTACTGACTTTGGGACGCAGCTCAATAGCTAAAAACTGATGGATATTGTAAAATTTTGCGCTCTCATGATACGTGAGAGCATTATTAACGGTAATTTGCAAAAAAAACAGGATTGCCAAAAAATGTCACTTACAACGTTATTCGAGGCGATGATTCAATTGTCCTCGATGCAATAGAAATTACTGTGGTGAATTTTGAAAACTTGTTAATGCAAGTTAAAAAGTTGTATTTATTAGTGGAATAAATGCCTATGTGCAATATTTCCTCTGTACGGGATCGTATCGAAGTCTTTCCTAACTCTGAGTTTGTCGGATGCCGGTCGTACTTGACTTCTTTAAAAATTTTGCAGTTGGCCATAATTACCTTTCATTTCTTTCACTTATTTGGAAACAGTAGTGGTTCAATAACTGTTTAATATTCTCTCGGATAGAGCGGTGTGCCATACTGTGTCCCATTCCCAGTATTTCGTGTTGATCTTCTTCGTTAAAAACATCATTAGCTTGTTTCATTGTGTGACGAAATTCGATTGACAATCTCATCCTGAATTTTGCACAAAATAGGCAAACTGCAATGAATATTGTTAACAATATCATGATTAACACATTCACCATTCATTTCTAGTAAATCCCGAAAATTTAAATGCAATTTGATGCCTTATCCTTGACTTGAAAATAATTTTTGCCTTCTTGGTTATGATATTTCCTTCTTCAAGAATTGTCTGATTTCGAAATGATTAACAGGATTTTTCACTTTTGGAATAACTTTTGTTAGAGATTCTTCACTATGCAGTGTAAAAGATGACAAATCCTGCTCTATTTCATTAATCATTTAATTAAATTATGTGAAAAGTCTTCCACAAATGCTCGCCAGCGCTTTATTTTTGTGTTTGGTTGCTTGTCCGAGACAGCGAAGGTCAAATGATATAGCAGAAGTATGTCCTCAGAGGATAAAATTCTTTTAACTTTTTCGAAAGCTGTCAACGCGTTGTTGTCCAACTCAATTCTAATATTTTTTTGATTGTTTGGTTCCCACATGAACGTTACCTCCCCTTAAGTATCTTATGAGAGGCTTAACTATAGAGGCATAATCTTTAATAAACTTTCTATATTAACCAGATAGCCCCAAAAATTATTGTAAATCACGAAGTGCTAGGTGTTCTATAATTCAGAATGTCATTGACTTTATTAGGGCATTTTTTTATCCCTTCCTTCGAAACAATAAATCCTAGAAACTCCACTTGTTCCCTAAGAAATTTAAGTTTTGTTAAATTTTTTCGATGTCTCTGTAATGATACTCCTCATTGCTACAAGACAGCATTTTCCTATTTCATCTTTAAGAACATCATCACAATATTGCCCTTTTGAAAATTTTAGACGCATTTTTTAGTCCGAAAAGGAGTCTACAAAATTCATACTTCACACTGTGTAGTATTTCGCCTGTCGTTGACAGACAAAAGTTTAAATCGAGTGTAGTGAATAATGCGATTTCCCCATGTTAGTTAAAATAACCGAAGTATCTGGAGGGAGATATCTGTTAGAAACTGTTTTGACATTCAGTTTCCAAAAATCAATTACCATCTGCATCTTCTTTCTCCCACTCTCGTCTATTCATTGTTTGTCGACAACCCCCATAGAATTACTATATAGTGATCGAGAAGAACGAATTATTCCATCTGGAAGTAAATTTTTAGTTTCCTGATTTATAAATTCTGAAGCGGCTATCGAGTAAGGTTATGACTTTGAATAAATCGGTTCATTATCAACTGTCATAATGGTGGCTACCACATTAGTGTAAAACGGCAAAGCCTCATCTGGGTTTGCGAAAACTTATGAATGTATTTCCAATATACATAAAAGAAATATTTCCCACTTGTCACTATATCATTGACGTTTTTACAGTCATAATAAGACAATTTCTCTGCACCACCCTTGTAGTAAAGGATTCCTATTTTTAAATCTCTTTTGCGTCAACGTACTTTAAGAAATCAAACCCAATAATCCCATCAAAGGTTTTAAGTTCGAAAAGAAGACAAAAAGGAGAAGTCCTTCTAATCACATTATTAAAACACCTTTTATTTATCATGGCAGTACAATGGGTGTATCCTACTTTAAATGAGTTGTCTATATTTCTTACACCTTTTAAATTGTCGTTGGGTTTAATAAACTTTTTTCCCGCCCCTGTCACATTGTGATGCATTATCATCAAAATTTTAAACCGAATCTTGGCTTAAGTGATTAACCCTCTGTATTTTTGCCATATTCTTTTTCTTCTTTTTATTAATTCCCTTTCCTGAGTGTGGATTACTATAGGCCGCCGGCCTTTGACTAAAGTTTTGGGATGCCATTCGGGTTCTTTGAAAATCCCGCTCAGCTCTCCGATCGGGGTTATAATTCCCTACTTGCCTGTAGTGCGATACATTAGGACCAACCTCCATAGGCGTCTAAATATTTTTTATCCACTTGTTTGTAATGAGGTGAGTGGTGTGGAGCAATTATCCTTCCAGCAGTTTTTCCTAAATGAGCTGCATCCATTCTACTATAGAAGGAGTTTGCAAAAGAATATGGAGCGTGATTTGCTTCGTTTCTTGTGCTCATGTCAAGGCACTAGGAATATCTTTGGGTTGCGACGAAAACATGATGTCGCTCATTGGCCTCCGCAAGCCAGAAACAAACATCATGCCTATATTTCTGGCAAAGTGACCCTATCAGTTCTTTTTAAAAATAATCGTTTTATTTATTATCAAAGTCAATTTATTTTCAACCTCGTCGTAAATCTCAGATATTGAAAGTCTTCCTTGCCAAAGAGTTAACATTTCTTCTTCAATCAAATAGACTGGTTGCTTGTCAGTATGTGTAAAATCTAACCGCGAAATAATCGCCTTAAAATTTTTGACGGTATTGAAACCTTGATCGGCCGAACTGACAATTTTATTCCTTATAATTGCTACCGACGTGGCATTCGTAGTTTTCAACGAAAAGGTAGTGTGTGTCGATCTTTTTTCACCGATCTTTTCGAAGATTTGGCGCATCCTGAATATCTAGTCAATTGTTGATTTCACGGCCACTCATAATACTCTCGCAAGACTCATCAGATTTCACCGCTTTAACTCCATAGTATTTTCTAAAGGGAGCACCCATTCTGGCCATTCCTGAACAAGGCGTAGAGTCGCTATCGCTATTAAATCGATGGGAAAGAATTAAAATTCTCCAGCATAACTTCAACCGTCGATGGAAAGAAGAATACATAAAGGATCTTCACAAAAGATATCGTTTGAAGACTCCTGAACAAGCGCCAAAACTTGGAGATTGCGTCCTCATCCATGATGACTGCCTTCCCCCTAACGAAAGGCGGCTTGGCCGCATAGAAAAGCTACATTACGGCTCCGACGGTCACATACGAGTCATTGATCTCCGTACGCAAAACGGAACGCTAACCAGACCGCTTTCTGCCAACCTCCGATGATCGCGAATCCGAAAACCGCAAAAAACCAACCGATATTATCGCGACACAATAAACCAATCAAATGAAAACGATCAAAACAAGAAATACGCCAATACAACCGTTAAAAAACAACAAACCGTCAAAAAATAACAAAGAATACTAACAAAAAATGGTCGATCAATACGACGACACATTCATGCCACATATCGTGGCACGATCACTAGGGTGGGTCGATTCCTGACTTTTTTCGATTCGGGATTTCTAATAGTGCGGAAAAGTTGCCTTAGAACTTCCTGATTCCAATGCAACTTTTTGTTTTGAGATCGGATTGCATCTTCAACCCCAACTCCGGCCTTGAAATTTCGGAAATTCGCCTAAAATCGTGAAATTAGCTACCTAGCACCTGAAATACGCATCTCATGGCAAAATGTATAAAACAAAAGTTATTTGTCACGTCATTTGCTACCGAAATGGTATATGTGATCATGGCCGTAGGTCGAACCGTTCCCGAGTTACGAGCGAAAAGGCGGCGCGCCACAGCGCAAGGTGAAAATTGTTGCAGCTCTCAGCTAACCTGTATTGGTCACCAAAACCCACCGCGTGGAGGTGGCAGCTCTTCGGGTTCCTCCCAAGCCCAACCCAACCAACCAGCCATATGTCAGGCTTGTTTTAGTCTGAATCTGTGTCAAATTTATTGATAAAATCAGATTTTATACTAAACTTTGGCACCTGTTGCCTAGATTTCAGTGTAGAGCGTATAAAACGATCACGAGATCGGGGGCCAATAACTTAAGAAGATGCCTCTGTCACCAGTTTGACGGTTCTCTCGCCTGCCACGGTGTGAGAGGTGAATACACTAAATTTCCATACCTCTGCAGTTGTCTCCCGACAGCCCTTTCATGAGTTCTTCGTTAGAAACTGATCAAAGAACTGGTGGAACAGTCAAGGTAATAGTCTTCCAGTTAATCATATCGTAATAATTATTAGCTTTGAAATTCAGCTTTGGCATTTTATTACATCTAACCCTTCCATTTACAGTGTCAGACTCTGCTTCTCTGGCTGCCAGTAGAAGGTCAAGGGCCAACTTTCTGACTTCTATCCGTTCGTCAGTCATCATACTAAAGAGAATGTTTTCTGGAAGAGCAAAGAAAGCATTCTGTGGAACGAATGAATCGACAACCTTACGCAGTTTAGCAGGTAAGTATCGCGACCTTTGAATTGCAGCATAGAGATGGCGCGAGCCATCTTTGATTGAACTGTTGAATCTTATTGAAAACCACAAAGGTGAGTAAACTGTAAGTATGTACTTGACCAAAATCTTTATTTCCTTTGTTGGTTTGTCAGTAGAAATGTATAATCTCAGAATTCAATTTGCACAGGTGAGCCAGCGAGATTTGCACATGTTACCTGGATGCATCGACGCTAAATCTGAGGAACATTCACCGGAAATAATAGCTTCTGATATTTTATAGAGATAAGCTTGGTCTGTGCTAAGTTGGGTCGGAATAATAACCTCAGAAGGTAATTGGCAGGATGGAAAACTTTCAAATTTGACAACAGGCAACTTCTCACAATCAGGGAGCAGTTTACCTATGTCGCCAGAGAATGTATTTGGACTCTTTGAGACACCATCTATGTGTTCGAAAAGAGCACGAAATGGAAGTTCGTTGAAATGTAGAAGACAAACAACCCACTGTAATGGCCTACCTATTATTTCTTCTAGTTTCCGAATGATTCCACCTTTCCAACCAGTGTTCGTCTTGGTGCCATCAGCACTGACAACTTCTAGATGTTCCACATCAACTGAATTGTCTTGTAAATGTTGCCATATAGCTTGGGTCTCATCCTCAGCTGACCCGGAAGGAGAGGTGACGTGGCCAAAATAATGACAACCAGGTTCCGCTATAAGAGAAATATGTTCCTCTTTGACAGTGCCGCGGTAGTACTTTTCACCTTCGCTGACTTGTGTAAGTGTATTGTCTTTGCGGCCGTCAAAATACAGCCCATATACAGAGTCAATACTTTCGGTGTTTTGGAGCTTAACTCCAACATTTTTTTTTGCCCGACTAATCTTGCATTTGTCAGTGACAAAGCTACCCTGATCCTCTGTTATCAAACCTGCTTTTTTGGCACCCAGAAAAGCAGATGAAACAATCAAGGCACCCAGAAAAGCAGATGAAACAATCAAGGCCGCTGCTCTATCACTTACTCCAAATCTTTGGGCAGCTATAGCAGTGTGTTCTAATACTAGTGTGTTTTGTTTGGTTTTAGAGGATGTAAGAGAAAATTCATCATCAGCATCGTTTTTGGAAGAATCCATGTGCGACGCACCTACATTGTTGTCGTCTGTATGAGAGTCTGGCTGATCTGAATGGTCACGTGTTCTAGCTGATACTTTTCTGGTAAGTGTTGATGTTGAATGACGTTTTGAAAGCTTTTCTTTACGTTCATTTTTCTTTGTAATCTTTTTTTGTTTCAGGTAGATCAACACTTCAAATGCGACCAATTCTTCTGGTTCTCTGGTCCAAGAGAAATGGTTGTTCATTGATAGGAACTTTCCTTTCCTTTGGACAAGTGCAAGAAGAAAAATAAATGCATTTACAAGCAGCGATGTCAAATAATTTTCCGGTAGAAGAGCCAAAGTCGTCTCTTTTAGAGCTCAAACCTATTGGGTTCCTTAAAAACATTTGTTTAAGAGTCAGAAATTTCTTATGGTATGTAGTGAGCATTTGTACAACTCTGATGTGTGAAACTATCGGAATAGATGACTTTTTGAAAGTAATTTCAACCTTTTTTGCAACTATTTCTGTAACCTCTTTACTCCTAGGTTCATAGTTGTCGCCTTGGAGTCGTCCTATACGAAATCTTTCAAACTGATAACACAAAACATCCTGGTAAGTCGGTAACTGGGACTCAGAGAGATTGTACGGATATATGCCAAACACAGGACATTTCTGTCTATATTTAAATTTAGATACAGACATTTTGAGTTCTGTGTTCTGTTGAGAGAATATAAGTGATAGCACTCGGCGAAATCAACAAGAGTGAAGGAACTCGATGAAAAAATATTTATGTGGAGACCAGTCCGAACGTGTCGTATGGCGCAGGGAAATAAATGTAAGTGATAGAACTCGTCGAAATCACCGACAAGAGTGAAGGAACTCGATGAAACAATATTTGTGTGGAGACCTATCCGAACGTGTCCCTTGGCGTAGGTGAATGAATGTGACTGATAGCACTCGGCGAAATCAACGTCAAGAAGTGTGGCCGCAAGCCGATTTTCAGCTTGCGCTGTGGCGCGCCGCCTGTTCGCTCGTATCTCGTGAACGGTTCGTCCTACGGCCATGATCACATATACCATTTCGGTAGCAAATGACGTGACAAATAACTTTTATTTGATACATTTTGCCTTGAGATGCGTATTTCAGGCGCTAGGTAGACAATTTAACGATTTTAGGCGAATTTCCGAAATTTCAAGGCCGGAGTTGGGGTTGAAGATGCAATCCGATCTCAAAACAAAAAGTTGCATTGGAATCAGGAAGTACTAAGGCAACTTTCCCGCACTACATATTAGAAATCCCGAAACGAAAAAAGTCCGGAATCGACCCACCCTAACGATCACCCATATCTAATTGTATGACAGATTTATCATTAAGAATCGCCTTTATACAAAGATTACCATGGACGTAGATACGCCAGGGTTAGCCACGCCAAGCGTTCGGTCGGCTACCAGCGTGCAACGCACCGGGCCTAACCCAAGCTGCAGTTGCAACAGCCGCGGTAACAGCACCGGCAACAGCACGTGCAACAGGCCACCGTTCCTCACGGATTCGACCATTGTGGGATATTTAGAGGGATGCGGCCATTACAACGACAGCAAGTTGGCCAAGCACATGGGCACTGTCAAAACTGCGGCCATTACAACGACAGCAAGTTGGCCAGGCACATGGGCACTGTCAAAACTGCTTATCGCAGAGGCATAGGCTTCAAGAATGTGAATCCAGGGGTCTGTGCCAAATATGCAACAGGCCGCATCACACGCTGCTACATCGCACACATTACATACCCATCTTCATAATTTATTATTTTTTCTTCGCATTTATTTTCAACTTTCAATTATCAAAAAGTAGAAGGTGAGTGCCGCGAAACCCTACAATTAATACAAAACGAATTAGTGATGTGTTAGTAAATAAAAAAGTGGAAAATATAAGTGCAAAATTAATTGTACATCGAGAAAATACGTAATAAAAATATGTAGTGGTAATTTTCAACTTTAAACTCGAATATCTCGAAAACAATTAGCTTCCTGCGGCTATAATTATATATATTCTTGATCTGGAGAATCTCCCCTATCCGACCAACCCATTTTATTCCCGAAATCCTGGGACGGTATATTAAAGCCGACCCAAAGAACAAACTACATAAACAAGTGAGTAATAAGATATACGTACCTGATTCCTTCATACAAAATAGTTGATAAAATACGTGTTGTATAAAAGCCAGGGCCGTCGTTTACTGTAATCACTACTTTTCCTTGTTTAAGGCCTACAGCCACAGCTTTAGCTGTAGTTTCCTTAGAAGTTTTCGGATGTGTAATTATTTCGAGTAATTGCATTTTGTCAACAGGTGAAAAGTAATGCATGCCTATCAGATTTTCAGGTCTTGAGCTGACCTCAGCGATATTTTTGATAGGTATTGCACTTGTATTGGTTGCGATTATGCAATGAGAAGGCACTATAGACTCCAATTCTGAAATTACTGCATGCTTGACTTTTAAATCTTCAAATACGGCCTCGATGACTATGTCTGCATTTTGAAACTTTTTATAATCGAGTGTAGGTTTTAATTTTGATATTATTTGATTGCATTCCACTACGCCCATTCTTTTTCTCTTCACTTGAGCGTCTAATCCTTTCTGGATTTGTTCCACTCCCCGTGCTAGTCCTTTAATGGATGTGTCTTTCATAAAAACTTGATATCCATTGTTAACTGATACTTGGGCAATGCCTGCACCCATAAGGCCAGCACCTAACACCCCGACAGTTTTAACTTCCAATTTTGGCTGTCCAAAACGATTCTTTCTACATTCAGTTTGACCACGAAATAGGCTAATAAGGCCTTTTGACTCCGGAGTCATAGCAAGTTCTCCAAATGCTTTGCTTTCAGCTTCATATCCAGCTGAAGTTCCTTTTTCAATACCTGTTCGAATAACATCGATTATTTTCAAAGGTGCGGGATAAAGGCCGTTTGATAGACTTAAAACTTGCTTTTGGGCAGTTTTGAATATATTATTTCTAATGAAATCTACGCCCATAGAGGCCTTCAAAACTTTATCCATCAAACTTTTACTTCCACGATTTACCTTGATACGAAAAGTTACAATTTATGGGGCGAAATACATCATATACAAACCTTTAATTTTTCTCTGGCAATATCTTTTGCTACTTGGATAGCGATTTTTTCCAAATATTGCATGGTATTTTCTTCATTTGGAGCTAATCCTGGCCCTAGGGGATTAACTAACAAATCTACCAATCCTATTTTTCTCGCTCTGTTCGCTGATACACGTTTTCCTGTGAGACACAAATCTAAAGCTGTTCTCACGTTACTAAGTTCCGAAAGCCGAACTGTACCACCAGCACCAGGAAGAAGACCTAATAAAACTTCCGGTGTACCGAGTTTTGTTGTCCTTGATGTTGTTGCTATACGAAAATGACACGCCATAGCTAATTCAAAACCTCCTCCGAGACATACTCCATTAATAGCAGCCACAATGGGTTTTCGGCTATTTTCCATTTGATGAAAGAAATCTTGTCCTTCTCTCGAAATATTTGAAGCCTCTTCCAAGGTCCTACATTTTTCAAGCATGCTTATATCAGCTCCAGCAATGAAGCACCCTGGTTTACCAGAAATTACCACAGCTGATTTGATAGCGCTATTTGTTTCGAGCTCTTGTAAAATTGACTTTAGCTCAGAGGTCATGGATACATTTAAAGAATTAACTTTTGCATTTTGTAAATCCAAAGTAACAACTAAAACGTCATCTACAATTTTTGTCCGTAAGTCTTTTGCACTCCCATCCTTAACAATGGTAGAAGCAAACTTTTTTGTATTCATTAATCCACCTTTATATAAAATAAATATAAATTAACAATATATTAAAAAGTACATTCACACCATTAAGTAAGGGTCCAAAGTCCGAAATCAAATTCTTACCAAATCGGCAAAATAGATCTGTCCTTGACATGAACTTTGGAACTCTCAATAGTTGATTAGCTGCCATATCTTAAAATTTCGTTTTTTCAATAATTTAAATTAAACTAAAACTATAGTACACAATCTGCAATATGAATAAAGATAACATACACTAAAATAATTCAATTATTCTGAGTGTACTAAATAGGCTTGTCGAAAAAATATCGATATATCGATATAATTTTTTTAATGTATTGATATTTTTGACCGATATTTATTGTTTCGATATATCGAGGTACCGATATAATATTATAATTAAGTTTTGAAAAGGTATAAAAATCGATATTTTTATGATCAAAAAATTCTAAGTCCTTTTTTATACTAACATTTTTTAACTTTTTTTGTTTATGGTCGACTCGATTTCCTGCTTTTTTAATTTAGTACTAAAGTTGGCTTTTAAGTTGGCAACTTTGTCTGTCAAGTGTAAATGTCATTTCAGTGTCAGTGTCTGTAATTCAATTCAACTGTCGTCTGTCAGTGTCAATCTGTTATCCGTCCCGCGTATTATAACCTCAACGCGAGCCCGAGCGTATTTCTGTTTTTTCTTTATGTAGTTCTCAAACAATATAACTAAGTAATTCATCGACTGATACTTGAAGCGAACGGTTGTGTTTTTGTAGTGCTTTTGATGTTTTTTTTTTGCTATTCTCTCACACCTTTTTCGTAAGTGCATTCTAACTTCTAGAACTTTCATTTAAAGCAAGTGTTAAAGACTGCATATATTATAGTATAGTGAACAACAAACAACATGCCCCAGGGGGACACTCTCTTGGTGATAACAGATTATCTCTGTTATGAACAAGTCCTAAATCAAAAAGAAAAAAATACAAGCATTTCCCAATAACGATTTCCCAATAACGATTTCCCAAGCCTTCCTCCAACAACAAAAGATAACCCAAGATATTTAGTGCTGAGTGCAATGAACTCTCAAAAACCCATAAGCAAATATTCGTGTTTTGCGGTGCACAAAGCGTTAAAAAATATAAGCAACGAAATAATAAACATATCAGAACTTAGAGACGGAAAACTTTTATTACTAGTAAAAAACAACAACATAGCTCAAAAATGCATATCAAGGAAAACTTTATATGGCATATGTGATGTAGAAATAAAACTCCACAACAACCTTAACTACACAAAATGAACAATCTACGCACCATGCCTCAATGAAATCTCCGACGATGAAATCATTGAACACTTAAAAGCACAGGGAGTTGTATCAATATTCAAATTCCCTAAATACATTAATCAAAAGCCAGTACCTAGTGGAGTCGTTCTCCTGACCTCTGATAAATATCACCTTCCTGAAAAAATTGAAGTGTCTTGGTACACAACTAAGGTAAGGCCATTTTATCCAAACCCTATGAGGTGCAAAAACTGTCAACTTTTAGGTCACACCACAAAGCGATGTACCAAAGCCGCTGCTTGCGACAAGTGCGCTCTCCCACCTCATCAACCATCCCCTTGTACTTCCTTTTGCATAAACTGTTCAGGTAATCACGCATCTTCTGACAAAATATGTCCCAAATTTATACAAATGAAACAAATAATAACCATAAAAACAGACAAAAAGTGCTCCATGCGAGAAGCAATAAAATTCCAAAAAAAACCCAGTTTACTCCTGCACTCAGTGAAAACTTTGCTACATTCGATAGTATGGCAAAAAATGCGACCAACAACGCAGAGGAAAATAATACCTGAGACAGACGTGTAGTAACAATACCATATATGGTACAAATACCATATGTGTGTCACCAAATACCAGTAAAATACCATATGAGCAATGTAGTATTTTGCTGGTAACAATACTATGATGTTTCATTGTGGTATTTGTATAAACACAGCTAAAAAGCAGGTAACAAACTTTGCTAAAAGCTTTTTCACAAAAGCTCTTCGAAATAATCCGTCAAAATGACTTAAAAAATTAATTATTGAAATAGAAAACAAAATATTTTTCAAAAGTTTTCTTCCGGAAAAGCAGACAATGCCTCCTTTTATGTGAGGATTCTAGAGAGACTTTAACCAAATCGCTTTTTCGCGATGAAAATAGATTAACTTTACAGTATTTGAAATATTTATACTTATTTTTTCCATAACACACATCTACATACATATTTATTGTTTACATTTTTTTTTGAAATATTTAATGCCTATGAAACAGAGATAGTATTTCAGTTTACTACATTGCCATGTGTGTCACCAACGTAGTAAACAGAATACCATGATACCTTTACTATGGTATTGTTCCTACATGTCTGTCTCAGGTATTACAAATTCTCACAAATCTCTTCTACAGAAAATATTCCTTCTATTACAAACAACAAACCTACCATCAATATGCATAACGAATCACAAGATAAAGAAGTAAATGAAAACAATTACACCACAGCAAATGTAACAGGTGCAACAACAATAGTATCAGTCGATGACTCTCAAACCCACGAAATAATCTCATCATTGCTTACTCACCTTACAGCTCCTATACTAACAACACCAACAATAAACTCACCTCAACCTACAATATTCCCCTCTCTGACAACAGATAATGAAATGATAGAGTAAACAATGCGAATCTTACAGTGGAATATGAATGGCTTACTTAATACCTGATTTAACCTGAATTACCCTGATTTAAATATCCTTATCAATGAAATTTGCCCGAAAATTATTTCACTCCAAGAAACCCACACCCCTTACAAA
The DNA here is from genome assembly GCF_024586455.1 of Bactrocera neohumeralis. Taxonomy (NCBI): domain Eukaryota; kingdom Metazoa; phylum Arthropoda; class Insecta; order Diptera; family Tephritidae; genus Bactrocera; species Bactrocera neohumeralis. The sequence continues at coordinate 4,627,611 of NW_026089623.1, forward strand.
AAAAAGGTATATCCTCCTAATAAATATCATTGTTATTTCCACAATAAATGTGTACTACAAAACTTATACGCCAAACAAGGAATTGTAGTTTTCGTCAAGAAATCTGTAAATCATAAGCAAATTTCAATCGTCAGCAACATCTCGTGCTTAGCTATTGAAATAGAAATTGGATTTAAATTTACAATTATTAATTGCTACGTACCACCTCATCAAAATTTTACTTATAGAGAACTCGACAATATCATAAAACAGTTTACTACTCCAATTATCATAATGGGAGACTTCAATGCATGGAGTCCATTGTGGGGATCATCGACAGCGAATAAAAGAGGCGAAATCATCGAAGATTTAGTCATTTCAAATGATCTTATCGTACTAAACGATGGTAAAGCAACCCACTTCTCTATGTACACATAACACCTTCACACATCCCGACATTATCCTGGCCTCATCCACAAAGCACCCAAACTCTCTTCTCATACAATCGATGACCTCCACAGTAGCGATCACTTTCCCATAGTCACATCCCTCTCCATCCCTAAAACGTACAATGTTAAGCCAAGATCCAAATTTCTAACCGATAAGGCAAACTGGGAAAAATTCATTAAAATTTCAGCAAGTTTATCCAATACTAGGAGCTCTAGCGAAAACGTAAATGCTGAAGCATCTGCTATTAAGACTATTATTCGTTCAGCAGCTCATTTAACCATTCCCCAAAATAACACCCAAAGGTTTTCAGCAAAATTACCGTATTGGTCTAATCTATTATCTATCCTCAGAAATAGGAAAAAGTCTTTGTGGACAACATTCAAACACAACAGAACTGACGATAATTTAATTGAATATAGAAAGGCTAATGCTAACTTTCGAAAGGAGTTAAGGTTGGCCAAAAGGCAATCATTAAAAAATTAACAGCCAATATAGACCCAACTACGAAGCCGAAACAAATATGGTCCGATATAAAAATGCTAACAGGATTCACACACAGATTCAGTATATCCCACATTAACACACCTTCAGGGCCTATTTACACACCCCAAGAAATCGCGGAAAAATTTGCAGAAACATGGTCATCATATTCCTCTGAAACAAACTTTGCTCCTACATTTAACGCAATTAAAAAACGAATAGAAAATGAAACCTATTCTAACTCGTCACCTTCTCCAAATGCACTTCACATTGAAGCTGACATTACAATTAACGAATTCGATACGACACTTAAAAAATCTCCCATACTCGCTTAAAGTAAGACTTGTGAACCTCTATAATAAAATGCTAAACTCAGGTATATATCCTCAACAATGGAAAGTTTCCTTAGTCATTCCCATTCTTAAACCTAATAAACCTTCTTCCTACATTGAGAATTACAGACCCATTTCCCTTTTACCTTGTATGTCCAAGGCATTAGAAAAACAATTTCCTCGAGACTGATGTGGTATGCAAAAGTAAATCGACTCATAAGTTCGCACCAATTCGGTTTTCACAAAGGATTAGGAGTAATAGACCCCCTGTTACAATTTGAACACTTCGCTTCCACTAACTTGACAACCCGTAATCACGTTTCAGTTCTAAGCCTGGATTTAGAAAAAGCCTTCGACAGGGTTGGAGCTCACATGGTACTAAGTGAACTTAAGCAATGGAAAATTGGAAACAAAATGTTTAACATTATAAAATCTTTCTTATATCAACGGAAATTTATCGTTAGTGCCAATAAATGCCAATCACAGGTTTTCAAGTTGAACAATGGTATACCCCAGGGTTCACCACTCTCGGCAACTCTCTTCATCATTGCGTTTAATAAAGTCAGCTCCATAATTAGTACTAACCCACAAATAAAACACTTTATCTACGCAGATGACGTCGTGATCTTTACAAAAATTAAAGACTTAACACAAGTTAAACATGCATTTATAAAAATTTTAAGTGATGTCAACAAATGGTTCGAAATTTCAGGTGTAAAAATTTCATTAAACAAAAGCTCCACATTTCATATTTGTAGAAAACATAATTGCTCATTTCCCACCTTATCCTTTTTAAATACACAAATTCCCCATACTCATAACTTCAAAATTCTAGGCTTAATATTTGACAAAACTCCTTCTTATAAAGAACATTGTAAATATATTCGATCAAACTTATTTCTAAGACTAAACATTATAAAGTACTTATCATCAAAAAATTGTTTGTGTCACCCAAACACTCTCATTAATGTGACAAGAGCACTATTGTTATCAAAAATTTACTATGGACTTGCAATATACGGACACTGTCCCAAAACTCATATCAAACTCTTAAATGCACCTTACCATGCGGCAGCGAGAAGGAGTATTCGTGCCTTCCCAACATCCCCAATCAAAGCTATTTTAAAAGAATCCGGGTTATCAGATATTCAGCAAAGGACCATACATAACACAATGCTACTCATTCCAAAGTTGCTTCTATGCAGAAACGAGTTAACACTCATGAATGTAAATAGCACTCTCCAATGTCCACGCAGATTCAACAAACTCACAACTAGAATGCGATGTCTAACCATTTCCAAGCAACTAGGGATAATTAATAGCCTTACAATGGTTGAACCTTTAATAATTCCGTCTTCCATGACATTATCTTCAAGTTGTATCAGCTTTACGCATTACGATTATGTTCAGCTATATAAAGAAACCATTCAACCTTATAGAGATGATTGGGAGCTTATATTTACAGACGGATCTAAAAGTGATACATCCACCTCATTTGCTTTGACAAACAAGAACGGTGTCACTATAGCTGCTTTTGTTTTGCATTCGTACTGCTCGGTATTTACAGCTGAAACAGCTGCAATATTGGAAGCGGTTCGTTTTGCCGCTAGGAATGGTAAGAAAACTATTATTTGCAGCGACAGTAAATCAGACATAGATGCTATTTTTAACCAATTAAACGAGTCCTACCTGATTACAAAAATAAAAAACATTATTTTTCAACACAATAACATAATCAAAATTATGTGGATACCTGGACACGCAGGGATTCAAGGAAATGAAATGGCTGACAAACGAGCGAAAGAAGCAAACAAAGAACCTTTGCATACGTCAGCATACTTCACCACAAAGGATATTAAGAAATACGCCAAACAACATAACTCGGTATGTTGTCTAACCGATTGGAGACACTATAACCACTACTATAAACGTGCTAATCCAATAGGCCAAAAACCACATTATTCCAAACCAATCACCTGTAAAAATATAAAAACATTCACACGCATAAGAATCGGGCATACAATTTCGACACATGGACACCTTTTGAATGGTAGAAGCAAACCCATATGCACTTTATGTGGTTCGGAAGATTTCACAATACTTCATATCCTCGATCACTGTGCACACGTACAACAACAAAGAGTCTTGATTTTTGGTAACAACAAACCATCTGACTTACTCGATCGGACAGATGACAATAACATTAATCTTTTTATAAAATATATGCAAGTATGTAAATTAATTATTTAATATACAAGTAATTGAAGTACAAACTATATTTAATTTGCTTAAGTCTTAAGTAATAAAAATGTAATAACTTAATCTGTAAATATTAATCAAGCCGAAGGCCCTAGCAGCCAGTGCTTTACATGTATATAAGTGGAATAACTATTTATATTTATTTCTCTTCTAAATAAATAAATAAAATAAAAATTCAATCAATAATCAATTTACGTATGTAAACAAAATCATTCGAGCATTCCAGTCATGTCTAGTGTTGTATGGAACTTTTTCAAAAAAATAGACAGACAAAACGTTTCGTGAAATGTGTGTGGAAAAACATATAAAACAGGAATAATGGGATGCCCAACTCCTCTCTCACTGGAAAAGAGAGAACAATTGCTAAACGTCAAAACCACCTAAACTTTGACAGTTGACTTGATTGGAGAGGTTGTGACGTTTAGCAATTGGAAACGAGCGATGGCCAGATTGAAATCTTACCAAAAAAAATATATAAACGGAGGGATTTGTTGCATCGTTCAAGACCTCTTATCAAAAATGCAAAACAATGAAAATTAAATAAATTTGTGAAATTTAAAGGTATTTGATGAAATGTTTTGTAATTTGAAACATCATAGTATTATTTTCAATGGAAAATGATTAAAAACATTTAATGATTGAGAGGTAACACGCTTAAATCCTTTTATTGGGTATTGAAGGGTCAAAAGTCAGTTGAGAGCTAACAACCTTGAATCCTAAAGGACAAAAGTCAGTTGTTATAATATTCTTTAATAAGATTTAAATAGTTTCTCCATATAATAAATAACCACTATTTAGTAATTTATATTCGTACTAAATGTTAGGTATTGGGTTAATAAATGCCCAAAAATTGTTATTTTGTTCGATCTGGCCATAATGGAAAATGTTATAAAAAACGCTTATTTTGAGGCGCTCTCACACTGGAATAAGTTCGGCATCCCATTATTCCTGATATAAAACCAGCGGCAATACGACGAATTTATCTACACATCTAAAAAATAAGCATCACCATGCGTTTTTGCAACTTAAAAATAAAAACGCAAGGTCAAGTGAAGTGAATATTACACCAAATTCCGTCCTCGGTTTCCTCAAAAAGAGTGGCATTTGCTGTGAATCTCGCAGTTCCCAAAACCAGAAGTCGGCTTACAGCCGAGCACGTAAATCAAAGAGTTTTTCTTATGTCTGTATCAGATAGATATTGGTTTGAATAATAAATAATTAAGATTTTAATTGTTGTTCTTGATTTATTAAAAATTATGTCTATTAATTAGTATTTATCTAGTAATGTAAGATGACTAAAATAGATTAGGCCAAATATTTTTTTTCATATCATACCGATATACCGATATTTTTAAATAAAAATATCAATATCGATATCAATATACTCAAAAATTACCGATACAATATATATCGATACTTATTCCATTTCCGACATCACTAGTACTAAATATAACCACCATTACGGGTTGTCCTCACTTATCACCAATTATACTTACGCCTTATACCATGTTACAGGAAAAAGTATTTTTATTAAGCAATAATTTTAACGCCTTGCCTGATGCACGTATTTCATGGATTTTATTGTTTTCCCATTTTTTCCATAAAAGTGGCCATACACGACACACATGTGCGTTCGATCGCTATGCGTGCGATTGCAATTTACTCCTGTATGCGCTTGTGCGTATACCGATCTATGTTTTTTTTTTGTGCCGGAGGGGGGCACAATTCCGATTTCTTTGGCGCCGCGATTTGAAGGTACCGTTAGAAAGAGGAAGTCCTCCTGATTAAAAAATATATAGGGTTATAGGTACCGCAAACGCTTAGTTTTCGAGACATTCGACCTTAAATTTCAAAAATTCCCAAAATTCGAACATTTCAACAAGCTATTTTACCACATTAAAAACACCTTACTCACATTTTTCACTTCAAGTTAATTAAATTAAACTATAAACTTTTAAATAAATCCACATTTTACACTTTTAACAGTTTTTTCACCGAAGAAATCTTTATTTTAAAATTTACATTTTACACTCGTAGTGAACATCATGTGTGTGCTAAAAATTACGACGAAATGGAGCGCTGCCATGTGCAAATAAGGAAATTCGCTGAAATTCCTTTTTTCCCAAAAATTCCTCTATCCATTCATATGGATATGTTCTTTATTTAATTTAAAAAAACAAATAAGTAATATAATATATTATAGTAATATTATATAATAATTGTATATATGTTGTCACCTAATATACAACAAAAAATGGAAAGCGCTGACTCAATTTGTGCTTCAATATCTGTGCAAGGTAACCAAAAAATATAACCACTTTATAACGAAACTCAAAATTTTTTTTTTTTATTTTAACGCAGAAAGGAGTACTATACGAAAGTACTTCAGTCACCCCGGGTATTCGCTCGATCAGGGTTATTTCTTTAAAGCGCGGCTGAAGTCTGCCAACGCAGAAAGGAGTACTACGCGAAAGTACTTCAGTCACCCCGGGTACTCGCTCGACTAGGGTTATTTTTTTAAAGCGCAGCCGAAGGCCGCCAACGCAGAAAAGAGTACTACGCGAAAGTACTTCAGTCACATAAATCACATATTACACATATACATATGTAGAAAGTTTTTTTTATAGTTAATATAGAAAAAAGAATCATGCGAAAAAACAAATAAAGAAAAATTGTTAAAAATCCTACATATTTGCTGTTTGAGATGTGGAAAGGCTTCTTTTCCTCATAATTGTAAACAATCTAACCTTTTCAACGATGAATGCGCTAAGTGATTTTTAAATTAATAAATTTAGGTAAAATATACCAAAATAAAACTGAAATGTGAACTTATTTCAATGTTCAGAGTGCACATTTAAATATTCAGAGTGAAAAACGTAAAAAAATTTAGTGAAACATAGAGAAATACCATGTGTTATTAGTGCAAATTTTTGAACTTTTAATCGTCAATATTTTAAAAAATAAAAGTTATTTTTATATTATTTTTGGATATTTCTTCCCTGGAGAAGCTCCCCTTTCCGCACATACCCCATTTATACGGAAATTCGGTATATAATCCGCTATAGGTGCCGCTCTTTCGGGACCACGCCCAGTCAATAATCCCTACTGTTGCTTCTGGACTTGCGAAACGGTACTAAACCTTAACTCCGTCTCCTGTAGCTTTACTGAGGCCCTGTGGGACCGCCGTTAGGCATTTCATCGCAGGGCAAGCTTAGCCTGTGAGCTCACGTCATTAGAGCGATATTCGCTGCTCTAGATTCACTCCTTCTTTGCTGTTCGGCCATCTTCTCCATTAAATTCCACACATTCCTCGAGTGCAACACATAGGTGTTATTCGGTTGGATACATCCAAAAATATGTGTTCTGCGTTCTCGTTATTGCTTCCACAGAAAGAGCAAGCTACTCCCTTCTCGTGGCCGTACTTATGCAAGTACTCCCTGAAGCATCCATGCCCTGTTAGGAACTGCGTCATGTAATATGCTACCTCCCCGCGTTTTCGTTCCATCCATGCTTGTATGTTACCGATTAAGCGGTATGTCCATATCCCCTTGTTTGATGTATCCCAGCGGGTTTGCCATTCGTGTAAGTTGGCTTGTCTTTCTACTCTACGCTCTGCCACCGTTAGTTACCGGCCTGCGCTTTTACTTTTATCTTATATTCGCTTAAGTTCGAGGACAATTATGTCTGGAGGCATAATTCCTGCTCGAACTAGGGTTGCCAATCATACTTTATTATAAAGTATCCACCTGGTCCTTCCAACGGAGTGGAGGTCTTCCTCTTCCTCTGCTTCCCCCGGCGGGTACAGCGTCGAATACTTTCAGAGCTGGAGTGTTTCCGTCCATTCGGGCAACATGACCTAGCCAGCGTAGCCGCTGTCTTTTAATTCTCTGAACTATGCCAATGTCGTCATAAATCTCTTACAGCTCATCGTTCCATTGAATGCAATATTCGCCGTGGCCAACGCGCAAAGGACCATAAATCTTTCGCAGAACTTTTCTCTCGAAAACTCGGAACGTCGACTCATCAGTTGTTGACATCGTCCAAGCCTCTGCACCATATAGCAGGACGGGAATTATGAGTGAATTATAGAGTTTGGTTTTTGTTTGTCGAGAGAGGACTTTGCTTCTCAATTCTACTCAGTCCGAAGTAGCACCTGTTGGCAAGAGTTATCCTGCGTTGGATTTCTAGGCTGACATTGTTGGTGGTTTTTACGCTGGTTCCAAGATAGACGAAATTGTCTACGACTTCAAAGTTATGACTATCAACAGTGACGTGAGTTTAAGTTCAATTAAAATGAACGTACGATGAAAATTATCATTAATTGCTAAACACACCGATACATGTTACTGGTGCCATCTTTCACAAATGTAATATGTTCGTCCCATCTCTTACAATTTTGTGGCATGTGCTATCGCTTAAATATCAAATTACTCGTGCAATCTCTTACAAAAGTCAAGTTTTCTGTCCATTGCAAAGTAAATGTTATTTTTTCCAAAAATGTGTTCTTCTGATAGTGATATACCAGCTACGCCAAAAAAAAAGTTAATGCAAAAATACAAACCCGAGTGGGAAAAACAGTACGAATGGGGGAATGTTCGAGTCTCAATCACTGCGTCAATATTGCAAAGCATCATATTCGACGCAAAAATGTAGCAACTTTTGCAAATGTCAAACGTTCGAGCAACTCAAATTTTGACATTTCTTGCCCGCAAAAGTGACAAAATCGGCATCAACAAAATTTATGATGGAAAAATGAGGCAAGGGAAATCGCGGGGAAACTTTAGTATACCATCCCACGATTTCAGGATTAAAAGTGGTACGGTTAGATAGTGCTGATGCTCCAGATTAAGAATATATATAATTATTGCCGCCGCAAACTTAAAGTTTTCGAGATATTTGCATTTAAAGTTGAAAATTTTGCAATAAGTATTGCCATATCACAAATGATAGAAAACAATAAAAATAAATAAAAAAAATTCAAATGCATGAAAAAAATTATCCTGGGCGACCAACACCTGGGTGTGTCAGGTTTTTACGATTGAAATTCCTTTTTGCGTTGGCGGCCTTCGGCCGCGGTTCAAAAAAATAACCCTGGCCGATCCAACACCGGGGTGTGGCAACACCTGGGTGTGTCAGGTTTTTTCGAGTAAAACTTTTGCGTTGCGTTTGCACAAAAATAACCCTGGCCGATCCAACACCGGGGTGTGCCAACAACAGGGTGTGTCAGATTTCTCTTCGAGTAAAACTCCTTTTTGCGTTGGCGGCCTTCGGCCGCGCTTCAAAAAAATAACCCTGGCCGATCCAACACCGGGGTGTGCCAACACCTGGGTGTGTCAGGTTTTTTTCGAGTAAAACATCCTTTTGCGTTGGCGGCCTTCGGCCGCGCTTCACAAAAATAACCCTGGCCGATCCAACACCGGGGTGTGCCAACAACAGGGTGTGTCAGGTTTTTTTTCGAGTAAAACTCCTATTTTGATTATTACTCATGATATAGCAAGAAAAAGGATAATGATTTATGTGTTTGGCGTATAAACCTATTTATTATTCGTTTGATAAATGTGTAGATATGGCAATACTTATTATTTGACAACACGGAACACTTATTGTTATTGTGCGTGTAATAATATTTATGTAAAATATAAAATGCTTATTTTAAGCAAACATCTAAAATATTAATAAAAAATAAATATGTAGAAATATTGTAGTGAATTGTAAGTGTATAAAAAGTGCATAATACGGAAGAAAAACTAACCATAAGTCGAGAAATTGCAAAATTAAATTTGCAAAATTTTCAACTTTAAATGCAAATATGTCGAAAACTATAAATTTGCGGCGGCAATAATTATATATATTCTTAATCTGGAGCATCAGCACTATCCAACCATACCACTTTTAACCCTGAAATCGTGGGATGGTATACTAAAGCCGACCCGAAATCGTTCTTTATTTTTGTTTTTAACTAATTATTATCATTAATTGTGTTTCACGAGACATCCGAAAATGTGATAAATATACATATATCTGGAGGATAACATCGAATTGTTTTAAAGAAGTTTTACGATTTTACTATTGCCCTCTTCTTTAAAATTCCAGTCATAAGCCACTTTTTTACGCAAAAAACTTTGTTTCCTTGCTTTTTTGTATTTAAGAGCAAACTACACTCACTATCCACCAAGTTATCCACTGTTAAATTGATTAAAAATTCATGTTTAAGACTTCTTAAACTTCACTTCTTCAATGCACCTGCACGCCGCGCAAAATGTTTGTTTAAGTATCAGCTGAGTATCTGCAAAAAAACATCAGGGTTGCAATATTGCCGCAGTTATTTTCTTGCTCGAACATCCCCCGGGTAACAAGTGATTCCCAAAATAAAACTAATGCAAGGTGTACAATCTGCGCAGTGAATTTTACAATCGGTTCAGGTGGCATTGGCCAGGTGAATTATTTCATTTAATATTATGAACATACTAGCTGACCCCGCAGCCGTTGCTCTGCGTGAAATTATGTGTTTTGAAATGAAAAAAAGTTGAAATTATATTCTGTCGAAAATGATTTATTTACGATTTTTCTAAACTTTTTTTATGTAGCGCAACTTAATAAACATAATTTTTTGATTTCTGTTCTGGTGCGTAAATATATAGAGAAGATGGGTTTCCAACTCGTCAACACACCACATATATCTGGTCGTGTGAAATACATAGCATTTCCCGATTTCCTTGTGTCCTGTTGATTGTCAACGCAAGGGCAATTTTCCCTGGAAATTGAATACGCTTGAACTGAAATGGCTGTCCCTTGTATTCGATAACTACGTCATAATCATTCGGGTTCCATTACGCAGTTTCGGCGCATGAAGATTGTGAAACATAATAATGACAGATCCAACTTTAAGACGCAAATGATGCTGGGGCAGGCTTGATATGGTATTTGGAAATTCCACTGGATAATTTACGGTTTCGTCTTCCTTGTCAAGACGATCGATCGATTTATATGAGCGCAAACCTCCCGGAACTTGACTTTGAATCTTCCAGTTTAAATCACTAACATCGGTAATTTTGGCAGCTAAAAATGCTCGTGCTCAAGCTATCGCAGTTACGATAATTTGGCCAATGTTCGGATAAACATTCGTGATGAGTTCATCTTCCGTTGAAGTGAATTGACAAAAGGGAGGTGAAATTGATATCAAACCACTGGAAGTATCAACCGAAATTTGCTTATTTCCAATTCTTAGCGAATACAATGTAAAATGTCATCGGCAATGCCACTTTTTCGTATCCCATAATTAACGCGAATTTAAAGGCTGATATGTCGAAATGATCTTCGCGAAAAGTATGCGAACCTCAGTGGCATGCGAAGTACTATCGCATTGTCCTTCGTCTGTTTCCAGTGATTATCATGTTCCAGCAAATGCTACTGCTGGCATGCTTCTCAAAATGTTGCACACACTGTACCATTCACAATACGCGATGACTTAAATGAAGTTGAACCGCGAGACGCAAAACAGTCGGAAAACTTTCATGAATTGCAAAAGTAAATATCCTACAAAGCGCTTTATTGCAGATCACATATCGACCCATTTGATACTGCTGTGTCTTGCTTGTTGCTTTCTTTGGTGACGTACTTGCAAACGTATTTGATCGATTACACCAATCTGCAATATTCAACATTGACATGAGTTTTGAATGTGAATTAAACAAAAGGGGCGAATAAGGTACGACCCATGTGTTGTCAACTTCGATGTGTTGTTAACGTCGATATTCACGCCTCTAAATGCTAAATGTTCTGCCATTGTCGTCTGGTGAGTGACGCCGATACAGTTAATATCCATCATTTCCCATCCCCGTTTCCGAAAGAAAAGCACATGAGTAGTGTTTCATGCATTTATTGTCAAACATACAAACCAAAATGGGATTGTAAGGTTCGCAAGGTCCATGAATCATATTGGTTTTCACCACTTCGTATAATTCTGGATCTATCTCTGAATCAGGAATTTCCGCTGAAATGATTTCATCAATTTGATCTGGTGTAATCACCATCCGCATCCAAAGAAGAATGTGTGCGTGCGGCAAACCTCTTTTTGCTACTCAACAGAACACATTCAGCATCTAACAGCATCATATATACCATAGGTTGCTTCAAGATAAAGACCATCAAACATCGCAGCTATTGTTTAAAAAGTCGTGCTGTGATATCGTTACGATCGCTAGCTGATTGACCGCGATCCATAATTCCGCACGTATGTCATCGCATTTTGGGAGTACTTCTTGCCTTTCTTTGGGCTGCCATATGTTGATGGCAAAAAGAACGCCGACCAATATTAGCGCCACCTCTTCGTGGCTTCGTAACAAATTTCAATCTGTAATTGATCACATCGTCTCAAACATACATAAAGTTTTCACTGAATAATTTTCAATAATTTTTCCTTTGGATAGCCGGAATAAAAAAGTAAGCGACCGCAATTGAACGATTCATATAATTTACAAATCAAAATATTGAAAAACAAAACAAACAAAAATTTAAAAAAATGTGTATGGAAAATGTTACTTTTTGGAATTGTCTAATTTTCCGACTTCTCCTCATGAAAAGTATAAGGTATTTTGTTTCTAAACCTTTCCCGATCCACAACAAACAACCTTTAAAAATTTCATTAAGATTGGTTCAACCGTTCTCTTAGTGTTACTAACAAACAAACATTCATATTTATTGTAACGATTGTATGGGGAAAAGAAAAGGGCTGTTTTTAGGGGTTTTCCGGAAACTATTCGAATTTTTCTCGCCGTAAAAACCATCCTTGAACTTCAACAAACATTTAAGAAAAAGAATTGGCCAAATTGGTCCAGGCGTTATTGAGTTATGCGCGTACATACATTTTTGGTATTCATTTTTATTTATATAGATTAAAGCGGTCTGTGTAGTTTTTTATTTCTATTATAATATATACATGCTTACAGTGATATTTAAGTTAAAGTGTAATTCACTATGAAGTGTTCTATATAAAATATTATTGCTTTGGTTAATTTTCCTTTTTATACATAGATTAAGCAACATCAAGAAACTCAAAAACACAAGTTTAAAGCTGAAGCCAAAAAAACATCTGGTGCATTAAAGAATTTCCTTACATCAAGTACTGAGTCGAATTCTTCAGTATCAAGTGAAGGTAACAATATTGCAGCAGTGGAATTAGCATTAACTTTTCACACAGTGACACAACATATCTTACAACAGCATGGACTGCACTAATAAACTATGCAGAGTTGTCTATGCAGATTCCAAAATAGCCAATAAAATACGCCTGGGCAGAAAAAAATGGAAGCTATAGTGACGGATGTATTAGGTCCCTATTCCGTGGAAAGTGTAATAAATGATTTGAAAGACAAAAATATATTTTTCTGTATTTAGACAGATGCATCAAACAAAAAGAACATTAAACTCTTTCCTTTGGTGATACAATATTTTTCCATAACTAAAGGAATCGAACAAAAACTGTTAGATTTTTACGAAAATTCTAACGAATCCGCCGATGGTATGTTTGAAGCTATTAAGAAGTCTATGAACTCTTTAAAACTGTCACTCAACCAAGTATCGGGACTAAGTGCTGACAATTGTAATGCAAATTTTGGTATTCACCACTCATTGTACACAAATATTAAAAAAGAAGCCCCAAATGTAATAAAAGGAAACTGTAATGCACATATCGTCCATAATACAGTGAAACATGCTTTGAGCCACTTGTCTTGTGATGTAGAAAATATTGTTTTGAAACTATACAGTCATTTCTCAGTTTCCGCTTGTAGACGAGAAGACTTGAAGCAATTTGTTTCTCAGGTTGACGGCGAATTTCACGAAATTAAACGCCATATTGGTACACGTTGGTTACCCCTACTTCCAGCCGTTGACACTTTACTGATTAATTGGGAAGCCATACTAAATTATTTCAAAAGTTTAAGTGATGATTGTCCGATAATTATTCAAAAATTGTTAAATATAAACGACCCACAGGAACGGAAAGTTGTTGGAATTTATCTACACTTTACAAATCATATGTTAAATATATTTAATAAAACAATAAAACGCTTAGAAGGAAATGGTGTAACCATATTGGAAGTCTATAATGTTATGAATGGTTTAAAAAATGAATTAGAACAAAAAACTGATAAATACTTTGGTTATGAATCAAAGGTGAGATTACAACAAATTGAAAAGTCATCACCAGAAACAGCCAAAATTGTTATCAATAACTTTTGCATTTTTATTAATATCAGCATAAGTTATTTTAAACAAGTAAGAAAGGGCTAAGTTCGGGTGTCACCGAACATTTTATACTCTCGCGTGATAAAGTGATAATCGAGATTTCATTATACGTCATTTACATATTTTTCAAATACCGTATTTTTGTAGTTTTATTCCGCTATCATCATTGGTTCCTAATGTACTATATATTATACAGAGAAGGCATCAGATGGAATTCAAAATAGCGTTATATTGGAAGAAGGCGTGGTTGTGAACCGATTTCACCTATATTTCGTACATGTCATCAGGGTGTTAAGAAAATATTATATACCGAATTTCATTGAAATCGGTAGAGTAGTTCCTGAGATATGGTTTTTGGTCCATAAGTGGGCGAGGCCACGCCCATTTTCAATTTAAAAAAAAAAGCCTGGGTGCAGCTTCCTTCTGCAATTTCTTCCGTAAAATGTAGTGTTTCTGACGTTTTTGGTTAGTCCGTTAACGCACTTTTAGTGATTTTCAACATAACCTTTGTATGGGAGGTGGGCGTGGTTATTATCCGATTTCTTCCATTTTTGAACTGTATATGGAAATGCCTGAAGAAAACGACTCTGTAGAGTTTGGTTGACATAGCTATAGTAGTTTCCGAGATACGTACAAAAACTTAGTAGGAGGCGGGGCCACGCCCACTTTTCCAAAAAAATTACGTCCAAATATGCCCCTCCCTAATGCGATCCCTTGTGCCAAATTTCACTTTAATATCTTTATTTATGGCTTAGTTATGACACTTTATAGGTTTTCGGTTTCCGCCATTTTGTGGGCGTGGCAGTTGGCCGATTTTGCCCATCTTCGAACTTAACCTTCCTATGGAGCCAAGGAACCAAGTTTCATCATGATATCTCAATTTTTGCTCAAGTTACAGCTTGCACGGACGGACGGACGGACGGACGGACAGACAGTCATCCGGATTTCGACTCTACTCGTCGTTTAGTCACTTTGAAAAAATAATTCAAAAAACTGAATTAAACGACAAGTTAAATATTAAGATGGATGACTTATATTCCGAAACTATAAGACTTAAAGAAATCCAAAGAAAATAAAAAAATAGTAACAATGAATTTTCAGAGAAAAGTACTGCTGAAAAATGGCAATATGTCTTTAAAAATGCAGGTGATGATGTAATAAATGTAAAAAAAATTATGAGCTACATACTCTCTGTTCCCGCCACTTCAGCTTTTATTGAAAGAGTGTTTTCAATAATGAATCTAAAGTGGCGAGAAGAAAGGAACAGAGCTGCTTTAACTTTAATAAAAAACGAGCTATTTATAAATTGTAACCTTAATTATGATTGCCAAAATATTTTTGAAATATTTAAAAACAATGAAAAATTGATATCCTGTGCTCGAAGCACCCAAAAGTATACTTTTAAGAGATAAATGTAAATTGTATGTAAATACGCTTTAATTACTTTTTAAATTTATGTACATTTAAATTTTCATTATTTTTGTATTTTATTTATTTGTATTTTTAAAAATGTGTTATAAGAACACAGAAATATGCATAAAAAAATGATGTATTGGAAATATACTTTTTTTTTGGAAATACTTTATTTTTTTCTTATCCAAGGGCTGTTATACTTTATTATTCTCAAAAAAAGTTGGCAACCCTAGCTAGAACCCCGACAGCTTCATTAGAAACCGTGCGAAATGCACTGACTATTCTGATAGCGCTCAACCGGAACACCGATTGTGCCACTCAAGCATTTGTCTTATGTATTAATGCTGGTCCCCATACAGGCTCTCCTGCTCTGTTTCGACCCTCCAATGTTTGCCATTATTCTTGATAAGGCGCTTTTTCAACATGCATTTTGTAGTTGAGCCTCGCATCAATCGTTACACCAAGGTATTTCACAGCGGACTGTGTTGTAATTTTGTGCTCGTCTATGTTAAGCGAAATGGTTTCCAGTTTTTTTCTGCTAGTTATAAGCACTGCTTCCATTTTGTAGCCGGCAAGTTCGAGTTTTGCACTAGTTAGCCACTATCACTACAAATACTTTTTATTTGATGGAGCTCCTTAGCTACTATTATCACAAGAATATCATCTGCGTATCCAATTATTTGCCATTCCAAAGGAGTGGGCCGAGCACAGACCCTTGTGGCACACCACCCGTTACCCTATACTTTTTTGGCCCTTCGTCAGTACAAGAAATATGGGCCGAATTAAACGCGTTTCTCACATAAAATGTGACGACCGCACAATATTCTTTTTCCCATATATCCACCTGTCTCCTTCAACAGCCTTTTCTGCTATACCTGTAACTTTCTTGATTGCATCAAGAGTTGAACCCTATCTACGAAAGCCGTATTGGTTATCAGAAAGACCACCATCTCCTTCTAAATGATTTTCCAGACGGGTACAGATTATCCGCTCCAGGATTTTGCCCGTCGTATTGTTCATACAGAGCGGTCGATAGGAGTTTGGTTCTCCGGCCAGCTTGTTTCGCTTCTGTAGAAGTACCAGCCGTTGCACTTTCCAAAATGGCTGTGGATGATAGCTGATTGCAATTTTAAGAGCCCTATTCAGAATACCATCTAATCCTGGTGCTTTGCTATTTTCAAAGCGCTCAGCAGCTTGAACAATTTCCTGCTCGGTGATTTCTGGCGCATCTTCGATTTCTTCGCGATAAAAATTTCCTTCTTCTTGGTTTTGTTGTAGGAATAGGGTTTCTACAACATTTTTGAGTAATGAAGGGCACGTAGGCGCTTGACATTTGCCACTTCTCAGAGATTCGATTTCTCGATTCCACCAATAAGCAGGCTTTCTCTGTGCGGCTTTTTATTCATAGCGGCATCACAGGTGGCTAAATGAGTCTCAGACCCCCCTCACACTATTACACTTCCACACATCATCATTCTACACCACATCTTCATTTCACATTCCACATCACACGCACACAATACCAACATCACGAATTTTACACACATGAGGACACCGCACAAAAAAGAACAAAAGGGACTGACGGACAAGGCACCAGCCTCTTTTTGATTTCCACCGCGAACTCGACTAGTCAGCGTACGTTCTTCCGTGCACTCTCTTTTACATTCGTTGCCCACCGTCATACACATTCCATACTGTGAGGTAAGTGCCGCGAAATTCTTAAAAAAAAAACTCTAAGAATATCTATGGTCCTTCGAAGCCGTACCGGATGGCACCAGTGGTCAAAGGGATAATATTAAAAGTGAAAGCATTGTGAAAAAAAAAAATAGAAATTTTTTGTAATATAAATTAACAAATACATACATATATTAAATATAAAATTAAACGCGCGGTGAAAACAAAAAAAAAAAGTTGTGAGACGTCAGGTGACAAAACTGTGAACAATACCACCACATACATATATATATAATACATCAAATAGTGAAGTGAATATATAAGGGCAAAAAGTGCAGTGAGTGCAGTGACAACAAGACCAAACGAAAAAAAAAGTGGTGAGCTTAAACTAAACCAAAATAGTAAAGGGTGGAGTTGCGGTACTGAAAAATACATATTTACATACATACATACATATATGTATGTTCAGCAACCAACAAACGGGCGCGATAACAAAAGACTAAATTAATAATACATAACTAAACCGGTCGCGATAAACGGAAAACGGGCGCGAAATTAAACCAACTAAGTAAAACAACAAAAATATCAACACGCCTGGGCTGGAACGCACTTACAACACCAACAAAGGAGACTGGCACAGAGGAACAGGAAAAAACAAAAAAAAAGGGGAGCAGCTGACCACTAAGGAAAGGAGGCCACTGACCGCAAAGTAGTCATAAAGGAAACATACCAACACTTGTCCCCCCCAAAGTCAAAACCAAAAATACCCTTGATGCGAGTCAGTGTAAGTGTATCGTATCCATTTTTTATATCATATATGTATGTTTGAACTGGTAAACCCCGTTTAAACAGTTCCAAAAAACGGGTACCAGAACGTTAACCAAACACAAAAACAAAAAAATATCGGTGTTCTCATTTCTCCTACATCTTAACGGAGAAAACGGAAAAAAAGCCGATATTCATAAAAAAAATACAAATACAATAAAAATTTAACTAAGTACTTGCACTATTTTCCGCAATACCCCTTTAAGCAGGATTGCTTAAACCGTAAGCGAAGGCAGATTTGTAAAAAACAAAAAGTACATCCTAATACAAAATATACAAAAAAAATATTTTTTGCACCATATATGTATGTTTGTAGTCATATACCCCATTTAAACAGGTTCAAAAAACGGGTATCATAACGTTAGCGAAACGCAAACACAAAAACTATCGGTATTCTTATTTCTCCTACATCTCAACGGAGAAAACGGAATAAGCAAAAAAAAAACGATATTTAGAACAAAATACAAACATACATATATTATATTCCAATTGCATTTACTTATATACACGTATATATTTATTACATATATATTTAAAAAAAAAAGATATATATATTTTATATGCGCTTTCTTTGGATCTCACGTTAGGAATATTGCAAACACGCATATTCATATATACGTACATATACATATGTGCATACGGCACACGGATAGTTCTAAAGCAAAACGACCAAAAATTACGCGGTTTAATACATTAATTCACCACACTTACGATACAAAAATATCGCTTTAAAGTCCGCATTGGCATACATCTAGCAATACCCCTTGTTCTTTGGCCGACAAAAACAAGCAGGATTGCATATAAAACGTTATACATAAGTATATGCATATGTATGTACAAAGTGCAGTGATCTCTAAGCGAGCTCTCATTAGCACATAACCAATAAGAATTACGGACACAAAAAAAAAAATAAAAATACACATACATACATAAATAAAACCGGTTGAAAATTTTACCGGCATATATATCGACATCGGGTACAACTTAAATATAACATAAAATATTATTTAACATACTTAAATTTTTACATATGCGTATTGTCACATACATATGTAGATACGCTCACTACTTCAAAGTCCACATTGGCATATATTCCGCAATACCCCTTAGGTTTTGGCTAACAAAATCAAGCAGGATTGCGTATATAATATATTCAAAGTCCACATTGGCATGTTTCCCGCAATACCCCTTGGTTTTTGATCACAAAAACAAGCAGGATTGTGTAACCAACCAAAGCGTAATACATATGTGCATACATGCATATGTACAAAGTGCAGTGATCTCTAAAACGAGCGCTCATTAGCACATAATAAATAAAAAATCCACCTATAGGTATACCCTATAGAACAGGACATAAAATATACATAAAACAAATATATATAGAAAAATAAAACAAATAAAATATTTCCGGTCAACAACAAATAATTAAATCAAATATAAGCGATATTCTGCACACGCGTAATATTTTACTTGAAAACTCTTATTTACTTAAAAGAGTTCACGTCTAAAAATTTCGTTCAAAACTCTTATTAACTTAAAAGAGTTCGCGATTACACACACTATCAAATACGTAAAGCTTCTCGTCATATCAAGTTCATTCAAAACTTTTATTTACTTAAGAGTTCCCGTCTAATCATATACATAAATATATACATATATAAACGGAAATATTATTTGATTCTCGGTTTATCAAAAACCCATCGGTTTTATTGATTTTTTTGAGACTCTTGTATACAAAAGAGTCTTCTATTCAACATTTAAAATACGAAATATTTTCAAAACATCTACAAGTCTAGTTTTCACTAAGACGTTTTGATTTATTATATACATCTTTTAAATGAGCTCAGACTCAAAGGAACCTAAAACAACTCAGTTGCTAAAAGTTCCAAATATGATTACAGACGAAAAAAGTCCGTGTACACCGGCTGAAGCTACACGCTCAAAGCAAGGTGCTACAAAACTAAAGAGGGGTAAAGATATTACTAATACAAAATTCATTGCTGAGAGTGACAGTTTGATACGATACTGCACTCGATTTTCCTCTTCACCGATTCAAGACAATTCTGAATCGGTATTAGAAATCAAGAAAGACAATTTAGACAACTTCTGGTCACGACTCCAAGCGCCATATGACGCAATCGTAGAATCTGACGACTCAGATCTACCGGAAAATTTTAAATCCTCGGCATACACCAAGTATGAACACTGCATAGACCAATCGAAGACACAAAGGCATTGATTTCTGATCAACTAAAGCTATTAAGAGCAAGTGCACCTACTCCACAACCGAGAGTAGAGCTGCCACAAAGACAAGCTCAAGAGGCAAGTTCAGGCATTCACCTCAAAGTGCCAGTATGCGACACAGATATATTTCATGGTGGTTATGAACAGTGGCCGTCCTTCCGGGACATGTTTACAGCTGTGTACATCAACCATCCTAAATTATCACAAGCGCAGAAGTTGTATCACCTCAGATACAAAACCAAAGGTCAGGCAGGCGTAATAGTCAAGTAGTTCGCTCTTAATGACGAAAATTAAAATTTTTCTTGGGAAGCTCTTAAAGCACGTTACGAAAACGAGAGAATATTGGTCGACAAGCAAGTAACGATACTAATGAATACTAAAGAAAAATCGTTACTTTTGTGGGAGCAATCGCTCTCATCGCGAAGAAAGTGCCCAACGTGGCAGCAAATGAAAGAATTTCTAACTACCCAATATGAAATAGCAGAAAGGGTAGATAAAAAACTAGTCAGAACTAAAAACGTTCAAAACGACCTCAATAGAAGCTTCAATAGACCCAAAGCAAGTAGCCACAATAATTTAAATAGAAGCTTTTTTAAAAATCAATCGTTCACTTCTGAACAATATAAGCAAACGTCATGCGAACTTTGTAGAGGAGGTCACAAACTAAAATCATGCGAAAAATTCAAAAAAATGAATGTTAGCGATCGAAACAATTTCGTAAGAACGAAAAATTATGTACCAACTGTCTGTCACATGCGCATACGCTTAAAGATTGCGAAAGCAAATTTAATTGCGTTTATTGCCATAAAAGACATCACTCTATGTTACATATAACCAATTTTTTCAGCTCACCCCCACACAATGCAAACGTAAAACGAGCAACAGGATTAGTTGCCACAACAAATTCTGAAAACTGCAAAGAAGCACCATGCAGCTCAAAGGCGATGAAAACCCAAACGCTACATAGCGAAAACCACAGTAGGGTACTATTACCCACAGCAGTTGTCTCCATCGAACATCGAGGAGAACTGTTTAAACTCAGAGCCTTAATAGACCAAGGATCACAACGATCATTTATAGCGTCTAGGGCACAAAACAGGCTACAGTTACCAACAAAACTGGCCAACTTTGAAATCACGGTAATGGGCGGAAGAGTTGTTCAAAACTCAAATAAAATCTGCCCCATTACCCTCTTTTCCCCCAAAGCGGATAAGCGCATACAAGCAGAAGCTGTTGTCTTACCGCAATTAACCAACATGCTACCAAGCTATCATATAAATAGCAAGCATTGGCAAAAGGTTTCACACCTAAAGCTAGCAGACCCAAACTGCAACACACCCGCTCAAATAGATCTCCTATTAGGCAGCGATCTCATACCACAGATAATACTCGAAGGTATTGAGAAAATTACCAAAACACTTCTGGCGCAAAATACCATTTTCGGATGGATCCTAAGCGGACTAGTTGCGGAACCAGTCACAACATTGACAACTCAAGTTGAGGAAGTCTCAAATGAGTACCTCAATTCACAATTGAGAAAATTTTGGGAATTAGAAGAACTCCCCCCCATATCAGTCACAACCCCTGAAGATCAGTATTGTGAGGATTTTTACAAAGCCACAACTACTAGATCAGAAAACGGTCGGTACGTTGTACGAGTACCACTTAAGCAACAATTTCCTAACACACTCGCCTTAGGTCACTCTCGCACCTCTGCAATACAGAAGTTTCTAAGTATGGAAAGAAACCTACTTAAAAAAGGTGAACTCAAATCAGAGTATGAAGGTGTGTTAAAAGAATACCTCCATTTAGATCACATGGAGGAAGTAACCCCAGGGGAGAAAATCGGTAACGGCAAATTTTACTCCTTTTATCTGCCACATCACGCAGTAGTGAAGCCAGGCAAAAAAACAACAAAAGTAAGAGTTGTTTTTAATGCCTCGAAAACCACCAGTCCAGGGAACTCCCTAAATGATATCCTATTTACGGAACCCACACTGCAACCAGATTTAATGCTTCTGATTTTAAATTGGCGTATATTCAAATACGTATTCAATGGGGACGTTGAAAAAATGTATCGGCAAATAGTCGTACATAAAGACGACCAAGATTTTCAACGTATTATGTTTCGAAGATCCCCCACCAGTCCTTTACGCGACTTCAAACTAAAAACAATTACATTTGGCGTTAACTGTGCACCATATCTAGCCATTCGAACACTCCACGAATTGGCAGACAACACAAAGTCAGAATTTCCTCTGGCAACTGAAGTGTTGAAAACTCAAACGTATGTAGACGATATTCTGTCTGGAAGTCACACTCTTTCACAAGCATACGAGGCCTTATCACAGGTAATAAAAGCCCTCAATTCCGCAGGGTTTCCATTAAAAAAGATTACGGCAAATCACCCAAATATAATCAAAAATATTCCAAACGAAAATTTGTTGGACCCTAATTTCCTTATATTCGAAAAGGAAAGTACAACAAAAACACTAGGAATCCAATGAAATGCGATATCGGACCAGTTCTCATACACGACAGAGTCCATATCCGCATTATCAGCCATCACAAAAAGACAGATTTTATCCTCGGTGGCAAAACTTTTCGACCCCGCAGGATGGCTTTCGCCAATTATGATCCAAGCTAAAATCTTAATACAAGAACTATGGTTAGATGGAACCGACTGGGACGAACAAGTGAAACCTCTTCGCTTAGAAAAATGGTCCCAGTTCGCAAACAATCTGAATGCCATTTCTCAGATTCAAATTCCACGATGGGTAAATTACTCTTCCGATCACAAAGTTGAATTACATGGCTTTTGTGACGCCTCAGAAAAGGCATACTGCGCTACAATCTATGTGCGCACGCAAAGTGACACCACGACCACAAGCCACTTATAAGTAGCAAAAGCAAAGGTGGCACCTTTAAAAACAATAAGTCTCCCACGACTTGAGTTATGTGGCGCACTACTACTTTCAAAATTAGTATCCATGGTGCAAACGCATTTAAATATGACGAAATGCAAACTATATATGTGGTCCGATTCTGAAATTGTACTAGCCTGGTTGAGGCCTTGAGAGGCGTACTTTTGAACGATGTCGGATGACACTTGTTTGAAAAAATCCACAAATTGCTTTTCTGTGGCTCGTTGAGCTCCAATAAAGGTTTTGCCGTTATCGCTCATGATCTTTGATGGGTAGCCACGTCGAGCGACGAAGCGAGCAAATGCCGCGAGAAAAGCCTCCGTCGTCACATTACTACATAGCTCAAGATGTGCTGCCTTTGTCGTGAAACATACAAAGACAGCCACATAGCCTTTCATGAGAGTGGGAGACCTTAACATGGACGTCTTTACCTGGAAAGGCCCAGCAAAATCAACACCTGTTGTGGTGAAAGGCAGAGCGAAATTGCAGCGTTCCGGTGGAAGTGCTGCCATAATCTGCGTTCGCATCTTCTGTTTGTGCATAGTGCAAATCTTGCACGTGAAGATGCACTTCTTAATTTGCGGCTTAAGACGGGGGATATAATACTCCTGGCGTACAATATGTTGCATGAGGCGATGTTCGGCGTGTAGCAATAAGATGTGGATGTAATGGAGGAATAATGTGGCAAATGGTGACCTCTCTGGAATTATTATGGGGTGGCGTTCATTATATGTTAGGCTCGAATTAGCGAGCCGACCATTGGCACGAAGCAGACCTTTCGTGTCCAGAAATGGGTTTAGAACTAAGAGTGAGCTCCTCTTATCAATCGGCTTCGATTCTCTTAGTAGTGATATATCGCGGCTGAAGTAGCGCGCTTGTATATATGCAATTAGTGCGACCTTTGCCTTTTGTAACTCTAGGTGCGTCACTTTGTTGCATGGGAAATTATGTGATCCTTTTACTTTGCTTCTGAGTTGCTCGATAAATTTGAACATATAAGCAACTACTCTAAGAGCTTTTGGAAACGATGAAAATTGTTCAAGGATGTCGGCATCATCCAATAATGTGTGAAAGGTGGCGATTTTTCGACCTTCTAGTGCGATAATGTTGCGCATGGGGGATTGTGACCAAGAATCAGGAGATTCTATCAACCATCGGGGGCCATTCCACCAGAGGGTGGTGGTGGCAAGGTGCAGTGGCTTGCACCCTCTTGTACCTAGATCGGCAGGATTGTCAGCACTGGCTACGTGACGCCAAGTGGCTGATCCCACTAGGTCAAGTATTTGAGACGTTCGATTAGAAATATACGTCTTCCATGCATCGGGCGTGGAGCTATCCCTATTAAATCGATGGAAACGAATTAAGATTCTCCATCATGATTTCAGCCGTCGATGGAAGAACGATTACATAAAGGATCTCCATAAAAGATACCGCTGGAAGACTCCTGAACAAGCGCCTAAACTTGGAGACTGTGTCCTCATTCACGATGATTGTCTACCCCCACCGAGTGGCGGCTTGGCCGCATAGAAAAGCTACATTACGGCTCCGACGGTCACATACGAATCGTTGATCTCCGTACGCAAAACGGAACGCTAACCAGACCGCTCGTGAAGCTATGCTTTCTGCGAACTTCCGATGATCGCGAATCCGAAAACCGCAAAAACAAACCGATATTATCGTGTCACAATAAGCTAATCAAATGAAAACGAGAAATACGCAAATACCAACCGTTAAAAAATAACAACCGTCAGAAAATAACAACCGTAAATAAAAATAACAAATCGTACATAAAAATAACAAACCGTACATAAAAATAACAAACCGTAAAGAAAACTAACAAAAAATGGTCGATCAACACGACGGCCCATTCATGCCACATATCGTGGCACGATCGCCAATATCTAATTATATGACAGATTTGTAATTAACAATCTCCTTTATACATAGATTACCATGGACGTAGATACGCTAGTGTTAGCCACGACAACCGTTCGGTCGGCTACCAGCGTGCAACGCACCGGGCCAACCCCAGCGCCCCAAGCTGCCGTTGCAACAGCACCGATAACAGCACCGGCAACAATACCGGCAACAACACCGGCAATAGCACCGGCAACAGTGCCGGCAACCGCACCTGCAACCGGTAACCGCTCAACCCGGGTCCCGGACGGGCATTGCATAAGATTCCCCCTATGTCGACGCTCACATCGCTTGCATCATTGTGGGATTTTTCGAGGGATGCGACCGTTACAAAGGCATCAAGTTGCCCAGGCACACGGGCACTGTGTGAACTGCCTATCGCAGACGCATAGGTTGCAAGAGTGTGAGTCGAGGGGTCTGTACCAAATCTGCCACCGGCCGCATCACACGCTGCTGCATCGCACCGCGATGTCCGACGATCATAGGCCGGCTATACCTCGCAGCCACGTAACAAGGCATTCACCCGTAACGCGAGTGCATCAGCGGGTTGTAATGTCTATTCGGCGTCGTCAGCCTAGACCCCAACCACGGCGATCCACGGGTCTCAGCAGCGTTGTGGCAACGCTGCAACAGCTGCAGCGACTCCTAGGCTAATCAGTTGCCTAGGGGGGCCGGGATGGCTAAATGAGTCTCAGACCCCCCTCACACTATTACACTTCCACACCACATACATTACATTCACCACATCATCATTCTACACCACATCATCATTCTAAACCACATCTTCATTTCACATTCCACATCACACGCACACAATACCAACATCACGAATTTTACACACATGAGGACACCGCACAAAAAAGAACAAAAAGGACTGACGGACAAGGCACCAGCCTCTTTTTGATTTCAACCGCGAACTCGACCAGTCAGCGTACGTTCTTCCGTGCACTCTCTTTTACAGTCGTTGCGCACCGTCATACACATTCCATACTGTAAGGTAAGTGCCGCGAAATTTAAAAAAAAAAATTTGGTGGCAAACATTTCGCTGTTGCACACTCTTGCTGATACTTAACATTATAGCCAAATGGTCACTTTGGGTATATAGTATATGTCGCATATCCGCCAGTCTATGTATTGATATGGTACCCTGCTGGCAAAAGATATACCGATAATGGAGCCACGCCCGTTCTTCTCGAAGGTGTTTTGTCTTCCTGTATTAAGCAGTACTACGTAGTAACAACAAATGCTTTAAGTAATGCGCTACCACTCAAATTTGTATTTCTGCTGCCCCATTCTAGCGCCCAGGCATTAAAGTCACCTGCAATTATATTAGGTGTAGTTGTCATCACATCCTTTACCAAGTTTTTTCATATTCAGCATGCGGTATACTTGGCGGTATATAGCAGCTGAAGAAATAAATCCCCCATATTTTGGCTCTTGTAGATATAATATGCCTTGTCAATTAGCGGTTTGTCTTGCATCGTCTTATCTCCGCATGCCCATATTGCAGCCTTCTTTGTGGTGTCGGAAATCCACTTGTCAGAGTCTTTATTTTTATACTGTTCACAGATTAATGCAACGTCTATTTTATTTTCGTATATGGTTTGCGTCAAGAGATCCTGGGCCGCTTCGCAGTGGTTCAGGTTTATTTGTAATATTTTCATCTTTTAGGTTTTTTGAGCGCTGCTGTATATATGGGGCATTTCCGGCTTCCTATCTGATGGTCTATGTTTGTGCTTCCCCTGTGTTTACATGCCTTGCAGGAAGGATTGTTAACACAATCTTTGGCGAAATGACCCTCCTCTCCGCATTTGATACAGCACTTGCTCCTGTCTTCTGGGTTGCTGCATGCTTTCGCCACATGTCCATACTCTAAACATCTGAAACATTTCTTCAGCTGCGCTTTTTCCCTGATTCTGCAGATTGACCAGCCGATTTTTATCTTTTGTGCTGCCAGTAGGTGCTTTGCTTCCTGTGCATGAAGGCTTATGATAGCTTTTTGCGTGCCTGCATATGCATGTCTGATGCTTTTAATGCATTCTACACTAAATAGACGCAGCTCTTCAAATTCTGAACGAATTGCCTGTGCTATATCCTCTTTCGTCGTTATATCGTACAAGTCTCGCACTTCCACTGTAATTTCTTGTGTTAGAGATCTTATTTGTGCCTGATCTCCTAGTATCTTCACTATCTCCTCTCTATATTCCTTAGTACTTCCTGTCTGCGCTTTC
Source organism: Bactrocera neohumeralis (assembly GCF_024586455.1). Lineage (NCBI taxonomy): Eukaryota > Metazoa > Arthropoda > Insecta > Diptera > Tephritidae > Bactrocera > Bactrocera neohumeralis. The sequence goes on from NW_026089623.1 coordinate 4,654,587, forward strand.
TTTAGCTCCAACAGTATCTCACCTTTAGCTGTCTTTTTAATTCGTGAGACATTTTCCCCAAGCACTTGCAGATTTTCATTCTGCTTAACCGCCCGAAGCATGTCTGCGTAAGACATGTCACCGGTTTTTGCGATAACTATTGCTTCTGGTCGAAGGCGTGGTACGGCGTTTTCCTTCTTCTTGTTTTTATTTTTTTGGGCTTTACTTGGTATCGTGATCCAGATATCTTCCCTTGTCGCGTCCTTTTCTCCTCCCCCAAGATTTCGACTTTCTCCTGCTTTCACAATTAGTTCGTCATGTGTTGTTTTAGTCCTTTTTGGAGGGGTTCGTCGTTTTATCTGCTTGTCTTCACGTGATCTTTTCGGTGTGACTTCAGCAGTCATCTGCTCCATAGCTACGCTTATACCTATGTTAGCTTCCCGTTATCTTATATGGTCATCTTGTGCACGGGTGTAGAGCTTCGATATTTCGCTAAGCAGTTCCCTCATAGGATTGTTGATAGAGCGCTGTGGCGGACGCATCATATCCGTTAGCTTTTGTATCATATCCTCCAAGTTTATACATATGATCACGTTGCGACTGTGCTTCTATCAATATCGGTGTGCTCTCTAGAAGCGTTGGAGGTGACGATTTCGACCTCACTGGTCTTTGTGAGGAGAACACCTTCACTGGCGATCTAGCCAAATGCGAAACTTTTTAAGGGGGTCTCCACCTGAAATCGTAAATTGACTGGTGACACCACTAAATTTGTTGCTGCTATTGTTGTTGTTGTTAGTTTTTTCATTTATTGTCTCCATTTATCAGTTTAACCAGCGCATCGTGTGCAGGGGGGCGGGCCGAAATAGACAGGAACGGGTATACCTTCGGGGGCTATGCCCCTACTCCAGTTCCCTGAAGCCTGTCCTACGCTTTACCGGTTCCGGAAAACTCGGACGAACCGGCGCTCGCCCGGAGCAACGCAGTCTACTAGTTCTGCGCCCAATGTACACTTCCTGACCAGGGCCCGAAGGGGCTGGTTACTGATTCACATCGTGGCTGACACTTCGGCAGAGCTGACTCATATCAATCTCTCCAACCACAAGTGAAAACAGCTGGTGATGCTTCATGGGTCTCCCAGTGCGCTCCGGTATGAACCGGTCTTATTTACAGCCGCACCTAACGGAAGCCGCTCACTTTGAGTCCGTCGCGCCTGGATTTTGATCGGTCACCTATATTAGAGAGGTGGTAACTACTCGCCTCTGTCGCAGGAGTTTCATCGGCATGGCTGGCTTTTATACCGCATCCTCCATTCCTGCCTCTCATCGTCGGGGGTTGCTTATTCGTTGTAACTTATTTCGCAACTAACCTGCTACTACAGGCCGTCCGGCTATCCGCGACCTCGACCGCCAACCCCCCCTTTAGCTTAGAGCTTAGCTGGGATGCGTGATCCCGTAGGATCCAAGACCTACCAACGGGATGTGTGTCGTGTATGGCGCTGTGTGCACACAAAATCTCATTTTTCCTGTGTCGCCGAACAGTGAAGATCGCAGAGGAACAGTGGGAAGTGTTAAGGGGGAGCTTACTTTAGAGGCTTCAAAAAATCGATTTTTTTGAGAATTTTCTTCGGCGCGAAAGAAATAATTGATTCAAGCGAAATTTCAAGGCTTTATAGTTATATATTTGGACATCTTTCAAAAATTTTTTGGATACGAAATCTTTGATATTTTGCCTTTGGGAAGCAATTGCCCGATGCATCTCGGATGTGCATTTGTCGGACGGCGGACAGGATGCAGGTCGCAATTTCTAACGGAAACAAAAAATTCAAAGAGATTCATATTTTTTAATAATTTATCTTTTAGTTAAACTAAGAAAATTCCAAAAAAAGTGTAAAATTTTAAAAATTGAAAAAAGAAGGTTTTGACCAGAAGCATTTTATTTTATGCTGTTTAAAAATATGTTCAAACTTGAATTTTCTTAGTTTTTTTAGTTTATAGAGAAGATAACGATGCATACAGCGTTTAGTTTTTTTCTATCCTGCCCGCCATTTAAGAGCGCTCATATATCTGCTACACGCTCGGTCACTATTTCCCTTCTAGCTTCGATAATATTTCGAATTCCCATCTATAACTCTGAAAACATATTCTTAGATAATTTTTAAAAAGATTTAAGCACAAAAAAAGAATTGATTTTCTAAAGCAGGCTCCCCCCTTAATAAAGATTTCGTGTCAGAATTTATTGATTTTATAAAAAACGAAAAGTGATAAATATAAAAATAAAATTGAGAAAAATAAAAGATGAAATAACTTATTAACGAAATACAAAGAAATAAATAAAAGCAGAGAACGTATATTTATAGAGAAGGTTCACGATGTCGGGAATTTAGGGATATGTCCATTATGGGATATTTACTGTTTTGGATGAGCGTGTTTAACATCAGGGGACACGAAAATAGCAGAATTGAGCATTTTCGGTGTTAAATGAGAAATAATAGGTTGTCAAAAAAGTCTTGCGGTATTTTCGCTAGTTGGCGCTGAAAGCGCGTAGTTCTAGTTTTATTCGTCGCATCGGGTCATGCTATACCTTTTTGGAAAGCTCATTTCACACGCTAACACATGTTTGATTAATTGCCGTTTCTTTTAAATCGTTCATGAGTTATAGCGTCGCAAACATGGAGCAAAATAAAGAGAAAATACGGCATATTTTACAGTACTACTACGATAAAGGTAAAAATGCATCTCAAGCCGCCAATAAAATTTGTGCAGTTTATGGACCCGATACAGTTTCCATTTCCACCGCACAACGATGGTTTCAACGTTTTCGTTCTGGTGTAGAGGTGGTCGAAGATGCACCACGCTCCGGAAGGCCTGTCGTCGAAAATTGAGACCGGCATAGTAGCAGCTGTAGCATCGGTCAAGAGTTGGGCATTTGTCATCAAAAATTCATTTCAATTTCAATAAAAATAAAAATAAATTCAATAAAAATACCGCAAGACTTTTTTGACAACCTATTATAATACTGATTACAATGCAAAGAAATGTACGCTTACAGATTCGTTTATTTTCTATGCGCAACCGCCTCGGCATATAATTTATAGATGATCGGTATATATTTGGTATCAAAGCATATACTTAGTAATGTATATAAGTATGTATGTATGTATATTAAAATTTACCTACATATGTATTTCATGACGATTCCATAAAATCATTAAAACTATATAATAGAGTCAGTAGCGTAGCTACAACTTTGGGCGCCCGGGGTCAAGGATGTTCTGCCGCCCCCCTTCATCCACCTACCCACAAGTTTCATGAGGTGGTTCGAACAAAAGTGCATTTTTACAAAATATCTTCGATTTTAAGCATATAAAATTTAGGAACTAGAAGCAAATTCTGAAGTTCCAAAATTCTCTTCATACCGGTTTTGAGGAAAGTGATATTAAATTTACAAGACACCTACCTAAGATGTGCAGCCCTATCGGGCTCAATTAACACTTGATGTGCCATTTTGATGCACTGTTCGTAGAACCTCCTGTATTTGCTATTACGTTTCACCTTCTCTTTCAAACCATTTTGAGGTTTCGATGAAACTACTTATGTCCGATATGCTTTTAGTGGAAATCCATTCAAGGTTTGGTGCTAGATGGATTCCAAGTGTTTTGTGTCGGATCTTTGCATTCTGGGCATTCACAGAGAAAGTGGAAGATTGTTTCCTTGTTCCCTGCTACTCCGCAGCTACGGCAGATGTCATTATAGGGCATACCCATTTTGGATGCGTGTTCCCCAAATGGCCAGTGCCCAGTTGTGGTAGCTGTTACTCTGTAAATACTTTTCCTTGACCTATTTAATAAGTCGTTGGTTCTTTTCCTGTCATATGTTGGCCATAATTGTTTAGTTATGACGCATTTTGTGATGTTTTTCCACCTGTTATTTGCAATTTGTTGAAATTGTCTACTGATCTCTCCTTTGATTGTTCCCAGCGGAGTTGGTATTATCTCCGCCTCGGATTCGTTGAGGAAAGCTCCTGCCTTTGCCAACTCGTCTGTTTTTTCGTTACCGAAAATGTTCCTGTGGCCGGGAACCCAGATTCAGTTTAGTTGGAGCTTGTCTTTTATTGCGCTTAGTGCTCTCTTGCAGTTGTGTACTGTGCTGGAGTTTGTCATGGGTGAAGACAAGGCCAGGAGCGCCGCCTGGCTATCCGTAAATATAGTTGCTTAATTTATACTCCCGTGGTTTTCCAATAGAGCTTTGCAGGCTTTTTCTATGCCTAGTACTTCTGCTTGGAAGATGCTAGCCGAGTTCGGTAGACGTATAGAGAGAGATATGCCAAGATCAGTGGAGAATACCCCCGTGCCAACTCCGCAGTCCATTTGGACCCGTCGGTATAGACTGAGATGGTATCCTCCTCTTCTATTGAGCCTCTTCTCCATTCTCGTCTAGATGGTATCCTTACCTGGAAGTGTCTATTGAAGTCCAGCTTTGGGAGAATGTAGTCTGATTTATTAATGGTGAGCTTGTTTAGAATTACACTATGTCCATAGTTCTGCTGGTTCCAACCTCCCAATTCTTTTATTCTTGTCGCCGCAATAGCTGTTGTTTTTTGAATAAAAATGTCCATTGGTAGTTGATGCAGGATCACGTTGAGCGCATCAGTCGGACATGACCTGATTGCACCAGTAACACCCGCACATGCTGCTCTTTGTATACCATTTAATTTTTTAATGTTATATTGTTTGTTTAGCGCTGGCCACCATACCAGAGCTCCATATGTAAGTATAGGTCTTATGACCGCCGTATACATCCACATGACTATACTTGGTTTGAGGCCCCAAATCTTGTTGACGATTCTCTTACAAGTAAGCCATGTATGCTTTGTTTATTCTTTTTTCTATATTTATTTTCCAGGACAATTTGGTGTCAATCTCCACCCCCAAGTATTTAGCTGTGGGGGATAGAATGAGTGTTGTACCGTTTAGTACCGGAAGTTGAAACTGAGGTATTTTGGTTCTGCTTGTGAATAGCATCAGTTCTGTTTTGTTCGGGTTAACTCCTAGTCCATTGTTTTTAGCCCATAGGTTTAACCTTCGAAGTGCTCTTCGATTTATAGAAAGTTATAGATTTATTGAAAGTTGTGGTTAAGATTTTTTCCAACTTCTCTACTTCTGAATCTAGTTCTTGAGGATTTCTGATACTCTTATTGCCTCCCTTTTCGAGGCATTTTGTTGCTATTCTGCTATTTTTCCAAGTTGGCTTATCGCCCTTGTTGCATATACTTAGATTACTATTTAGAATATACTGCAAGAGTGACTCACCTCTGGGGTTTATGCTGGAGCTACCCCATACGGTGTGCCTTGCGTTTGCATCACACCCTATTAGGACATCTTCTTTCCTGTTCTCCTCTACTAGTCTGGTGAGCGGGGTCGGTGGTACGTCTTCGTCATGGGCCAAGTAGGCCGAGACTAAGAAGAAGGGCTTTTCCTTCTGTTCCACCTTTACCACTATGATATCTGCTGTGCTGTTATTAGGACAAAGAAATGCATTTATACTTTTATTGATAAGAATGCATGCCCTAGGATTACCTTTGTTCCGTGTGTAAAACAGGTTATAGTTGCTGCTGTTTAGCCCTTTAATGTTGTCTTCTTTGACCCAGGGCTCCTGTGTTAGGCTGATGTCGATGCTCCCCTCGTTCATAAGGGTTATCAGATTCGCTGTAGCACTCTGCGAATGCTGCAGGTTTATCTGTACGCATCTAAGGTTGTTATTGGGCATCTCGGGTTTCTTCGATTCCCACATTCCTTAGCAGTTGGCTGGCGTCGTCGACCTCTTCCGTGTCGTCTTCGTCAGCCGCTTTGTCGCCTTGGAAGATTTTCAACCTGGCCTTGTGAATACCGAAGCTGATTTTGTAGTCAGTCTTCTTGAGAGCCTCAATGGACTCATCGCAAATGGCCACTAGTATTGGTCTGCTGGCTTTATTTGGTTTTTCCTCCTTTATCAGCTGCCACTCATCTATACCAGGTATAGATTTGTTCTGCAGCTTGATACACCTCAGGAGTTTTTCGCCTGGCTCCTCTAGTGGGGGTAACCAAATGCGAGCACGAGGTCTCTTTGGAATGTCCCTGGCGGGTATAAGCCTCAATAGGAGGCCTACAAAGGCGTTGCTGATTTTAGCAACACTACCCGTCAGGAAATCCAGGGAGGCCTGATCCGCGCACTTGATGACCCTGTAGCCCCTGAGTGTCTCAGAGAAGTCAAACTCCGGTTGAGGACCCTCTGTATTGTCGAGTACATAGCTTAGCACCATACTCGACAATCTGACATCGATCTCCACCCATCTTTCCTGTACCGTGCTCGGTGAGGAGGAATTCCCATCTATGATGGCCACTTGCAGGCTATCTCTGGATACATCGCAGAAATGCCTTGCCGCTGTTGCGCTGCTCTGTTCGCCTTCACTCCGCCTCGGTTTTTTAGGCATAGTTTCGGGTGTTTCTGTCGTAGAGCGATTCCTTTTTTGTGAAGTGCTCTCCTGTTTGTTCTCTACTAGAGGTTCTGATTGCTTCCTTTTCAGGTAGCTTTCATATTCCTCCACTATTGCTTTGAGGCGCTTTGTTTCTGCCTCATCAACTGGGGTGCCGGCTGCCTGGTCTTTGGCTGTCTTCCCTAGAATGAAGACTGCCCTCTGGTACCGGTTTTTCCTCAGCTGATTCTGGGATTTTTTGCGCTTCTTTTTGATTTCCCTTTTGGCCGCCAATGCACTTTGGTTGGTGCTCATGGCAGCTTTGGAGGTGGACGCTTCCTCCCTTTCGTTCGCTGTTATCACTGCTGTATCTGCCGGTATACTTAGGTTGGTATGTCCGGCAGTACCTTTACTCGTCTCCTGGCTGGAGGCGAGTAATTCGTCTTCGTCGCATTCTGTAATGGGAATCCTGTAATTCATGTCCTTAGTCGTCGCTGTTGTCGTCAAATTGGTTGTTGTAGTTGTTGTTGTTTTGTTGTTTCCGTTCATTTGTTGGTCCCACGAGTAGGCCGGAAAGAGTTGGTCACTCGTCCGCAGAGCCGGTATGCGGGAGAAGGCTTTTATACCTCCGACCTCGAACGGGCATCGGAGGGGACCGTTCAGCTAGGATTTGGGCGTAAAACCTAGGGTTTATTCATCCATTTCACTATTGTGGGAATTATGGAGTGTCCCTCTTAGTTCGCAAGATTAGAGTGCGTTTCCTTTGGGATGAACACTTTACTCTTACTTAAGCCCCTTCGCCACGACAAGACGACCAACTTCAAAGAGGACACACACACAAGACATCTTAGTAAAAGCCATAGAAAAACCCCATTTTCGCCCTATATCTTGTACACTTTTGACACAATTTGCAAGAATATTTGCCCGAATTGGAGTTTTTAAATACCATTTTTGAAAATTTGGAGAAATAAAAGTATGTGTTACATTCAAAGCATAGGGTAACTGTGAGAGTGACACGACGCTAGATAAAGCTAGAAAAGTGCATTTTTAAGTTCTATCACTATTTTTAAGAAAGATATAAGCCAAAAGATGTAAGACAAATTCAAAGACTGAAGAGTATTCGAGTAAAAATTATATTTTTCATTGTTATTCAGATTATTACATTGTGAGTGTACAACTCTTTATCTTTTATAACAAATTTTGTAAAAAAAAATTTGTTGACGTATTTTTCTGAATATTAAAAAACAGAGAAGATTGTTTTGCCGCCCCCAAAACGTTGCGCCCGTTGAATAGAGTAGATTTTCTATTATTACCCAAATAATTAATATAAGTTTAAGGTTATTAGTTTTAAATTTAATTTAACATTAAAAGTTTTCATATCATCCTAAAAGATCTAGCGGTCGCACATGTGCTCATATATAATTATGTGTGTATGTAAATAAATTTGACAGACCATACACATAATGTTTGTAAATTTGTCTACATGGAACATATGTATGTACATTTGTAAATATATCCACTCAATGCTTCATGCGAAATTTCCGTTGACACGGACAACCAATAGCGAAGGTCACGTTTTGTCAAAGAGTCAATGTGTCGACGGACCGTCGCGGCGACAAAGTGGCTCAACATTTTGTTGTTGGTAGAAAATCCGAGCTGTGCCGATGAAATAAGCGAACGATCGCCGATTCTCACCGCTTCCCTTGCCGCTCTAACAGCTTCCCCTTCAAACCAGCGTAAATATGTATGTTTGTGTGTGAGCTTGCATACATATCGACGCAGATTTTTGCAAGCCACGGAAAAATATTTTTTACATTCCTTGACAAATACAGTCAATCCCGGTTATGTGCCACAATCAAAGATACAGATTTTTGTGGTTTGTTAAAAATAAAAATATAATATGGCACGTAAGCGAGTGCGGATACTGAAGCGAGTGGTACTTAAAACAATAATTTCGATGTATTTCGAAAAACCAACCGTGAGATGCAGCAAGATATAGGCAGTTAAGAGGGATGATTTTCATTTAAGCGGAGTACTACTTAACCGGGAATCACTGTACACATAAATCAGAGGAATATTGAATATTTTCTTTGACACATTTCTTGACTTGAAATCGACAAAAAAATTATGTTGTAAATTTTATTCTAATATATTTGAATACTTATATTTGCGGCGTTGTCACTTTTTCATTCTCATACAAATATCAGAAATTGTTAAATTTATTATTTTTAGCTTTTGCCATCGTCGCGAAAGGACGCTTGTAGGCAAAGGCATGCTCGGGGAGATGTGATGGTGTTTGTTTTTATGAAATGAAGAAATGTATTTTACATACAATATTATTGTAATATATTAAGTTTTTAGGATATTATGATAGTATCTCATATACATATGTATATAGCACATATACAAACATATTCACATATGAAATTATATTATAGTATCAAACAAAAAAAAAAATATTTAAAAAATAGCTCTTTTTCGTATATTAACTACAATTATTGTTTTGGAAATAGTATAATTTAATTAGAATATTATCAGTTTTCATGTATTCATAAAAATACGCAAAATGATAATCATATCAATTAATATGAAGGCATGTAAAAGTTTAAAGATATTGTCCTAAAAGATATAAATATGCAATGTATATTTCTGAGCATAATTTTCATTGAATGCTCAGCTCTTACTTTAGAAACAAATTCCAAGAAATGTTCCGCTTGCCTGTCGCACATGTTCACTGTGCGAAGAACGAACGCAAAATGGATTTGTATGTCGTGTATGGCGAAACGATTTCATACAGATCGAACGCACATGTGTGACGCGTATGGCCCCATTAACACAAGAAAAAGCTCACACAGAAAAATACTAACATAGTCTTCAAAATATATTAGACCGAACCCCATGTTAAAAATGTTAAAAATCAATAGGGTCAAAATCCTTGCACGGTGCACATATTGCTCGGATATTTCAGAGTTTTCCTATTGGTGCAATGACATAACAACAGAACACACGCAGAAAATTTTTTTCAGTGGTATTTTACAGCCAGTCAGACCATCATCAATCCATGTTTATTTTCGTGCAATGACACGTAAAAAATAATTGCATCCCTGTGCCAGCTTCCATTTACGTTAAGACATATTTCGCAATTTGATTGTTAAAGAAGGTAAGTTTTGAATAGATTTTGTAATTTCTATTTAAATTCTAAGAATTATTACAGTTTTTGATAAGAATGAATACTAAATGTGCGCCCCTAGAGGAGAGGAAAAGGCAGCACCCTAACAAGAAGTAGAAGGGGAGTGAGGTGCTCTCCATTATAGCATTTTTGATGGAGGTTGGGAAATTTGAGGTAAGTTTATACGTTGTTTAACTTTTGATCTAATTCGGTTTTTTCTCTTTTCAACTCCTTCTTACTACCATCGAAGATTAGTATATTATTGATATTTTAAATTTAATGTAGATAAATAATTTTAAAATAATTTCAGCAAAAATTGTTAAAATGTGTCCCTATTACGTCCAGCTGAGGGAAATATTTGGAAAATAGTTGCCGGCCATGCAACTGTTACTAGTGTAAGCGATGGTGACTCTGTTGCCCAACAAGTGTCAAATGAAATGAAGCAAGTGGCAGCAACCAAAAGGGCACTGTCAAAAAGCAACCGTCAGCGAGTGAACAACGTAAAATAGCGAGTACGCAGTGTTTGAGAACGTTTTATAAAAAATGCATAAACTGTCATATTTTAATATATTTTAATAAAGTTCTATATTTAATTGTTTGACTGTCAACTATAACGAGTGTACGCGAGTACGGTATTCTTACAGTTTAGAAGTGGAATGATAAACCCCTACATGTCTACATATACATATGTAAAAGCACATGTGCGTTGGTGAAATGCTACAGACAACTGCAGATATATACATAAGTATATAAACGATACATAAAAACGATACGATGGCGAAAATTAGTGATTTTAAGGTGGAACAACTAAAGAGGTTGCTACGGGAAAGGCCTTAGCGCATATGAGGAGTCCGACGAGGTGGACATCCAAGAAATCAATGTTAAGGAGGAGTCATCCGAGAAATCAACGGTGGCACAACTGCAGCAGGAGATGAAGCAGTTACACGAAATGATGGTACAGTTACTACAAGCACAAACCAACGGCACTGGTACAGCCAGCACGCAAGAGGTACAAACGGTGCAAAACGCAGCTGGCAACGATAGCGCAGTCGCAGGCGTTCAAAGTCACGCCACTGACGCTATTTCAACGAACGACGACAGCACGATGGCAACTAACAACAACGTTACAACACGCATTCAAAGCAACGGAATTATTTCTGTGAACGGGAATATTTCAACGAAAGGGAATATGCGACACGCGTCAGTAAAAGAAATTGCAAATACCCTGCCGGAATTTGATCCAGCGAATAACGTACGCATTACGGTAGAGCAATTTATTAGCAGAGTCGATCGAGTAGTTGAAGTATATAGATGGGACGAGAAATTTTTATTGTTGGCTAAGAGGAGTTGCACGTATGTGGTTGGATGCATCACCCACATTACTCACAACAGCAATGCAACGAGGAAGCCAAAAGAAATCATATAAGAATATTGTTTTCGAGTGGCGGCACTAGGTATATGTTACAAACTGAGTGAGGCAGCCATTATACGCTATGCAAGAGCTGGATTAAAATATAGAGAACTCCAACAAAGCATTTCAGCAATGAAGTTTACAACAGTGAAACAGATGAGAGATACCATCGAGGATTATTTCATTAATCTCGGAGGGCTAAGTGAGCCACAAGTATATCAACCAAGCAAGCGAGACAACAATAACGAAAAATATGCTGAGTCAACGAAACAAAATGATGAATTTAAAGCTCAATTGAAATGCTACAATGACAATGCACCTGGACATTTCTCCAACAAATGTCCATTGCCGCAGGAAATTGTGAGAAGACGACAGTAGCGTTACGACAACTTGGTGCAACCAACCTTGACGAATGTTTCAAGAAATTAGTCTGCATAAAAGCGCAACAGTATATCGCATTCATCGACACCGGCAGCCAATGCAGCATCATTCGTAGGTCAGTAGCCAAACGCATCGACGATAAAGCCGTAAAATGCTGCTTACAAGTATAAGGCATTTGCGGAGGGGTGTGTACGTTCACGGAGATTATTACCATAGACATCACCATCGACGGAATCAACATCGAGACGCAAGCCTACATCGCTGATGACGAGTTACTAGAACGATACGTTTTAATAGGTCAAGATGTTATCATCAATGCAAACATTACGCTGAAAGTTGAAAATGGTCGCACAATATTCAGAAGCATACGAGCAGTACAGACGACGGTAATAACTGAGAGCAATTTTTCCAAACTAATGTTCAATTTCAGCAATGAAGCAGAACGAAATAAGATGCAAAGTCTTCTGGCAAGCTATGCCGATGTAGTGCTGACGTAGTTCAAGCTAGCATCGAACTTGAGAGCGATCGCACCATATTTCAAGCGCGAAAGCCGCGCCTTCGATCGCACCAATTTCCATCCCTATATCAACACACCAACAGTCAACTCGGGCACCGACCTATTGGACAATTGGCCGCCATCCAAGCTGAAGAAATTGCCACTTAATCGAAGAAGTTGGAATTGGAAAAGTATAGGTTCTTCCAACTTATCTTCTTAATCTTCTTCACTGTGTGTGTGACCATTATTATAAAATTTGAATTCTTAGCCACAGAAAATTATCAGTGTGTTTCACCACACTTAACATCTTGTTCTTCTTTACTGGCGTATACACCGCTTACGCGATTATACACGAGTTAACAACAGTTTTTTCTTTCTGCAATGTGGAGCCAATTGGCGATTCCAAGCGAAGCCCGGTCCCTCTCCACCTTGTCTTTCCAACGGAATGGAGGTCTACCTCTTCTTCCGCTTCCCTCGGCGGGTACTGCATTGAATACTTTCAGAACTGGAGTGTTTCGTCTATTTGGATGACATTACCTAACCAGCTCTGCCGCTGTTTCTTTATTCACTGTACTATGTCAAATGTTGTCGTATAACTCGTACAGATCATCGTTCGGTCGAATACGATATTTGCCGCTGCCAATGCTCAGAGGAGGATGGAGTCATGTGTAGAAGTTCACGCAAGTGTGCAAAGTTCTCTGATCGCCATTCTCTTGGGAGTGGCCAGAAACGATTATTTTACATATGGCTCTAGCAGTTCACGACTTCCGGTCTTTGACCAGGACCACCAACCAGATCGATCATGTTGTGATAGACGGAATACACGTCTCCAGTGTTTTAGATGTGCGTGCACTCCGACGTCCAACATCGACTCGGACGACTATCTGGTTGCATTCAAGATTCGCACTCATCAAAAACTCGGTACTGTGGTACTGCATTTCAGGCTCCTTACGTACAGCTGCAACCGAAACCATTGGTTTTCGGAAAATGGAAAAGAACAGCTAGTACGACGAGGACTGCTGCAGCGAAGAGAAAACAGGCTGCCTACCTCGTAACGTTACGATCAAGCACAACACGTGAGGAATGGGATAGATACCCAGAGATGAAGAAGGAAGCGAGACGCATCTGCAGACAGAAAACGAAAGAGTCGAAATGCGTGAGTATGAAGAGCTTAACAAGCCGGTCGACAGGGATAATGCTCGAAAGTTCTACGAAATGATGCGGCGGCTAACAGAAGGTTTCAAGACCGGAGCATACTCTTGTAGAACCCCTAAAGGTGATCTAGTGACCGATGCCCAGAGCATACTTAAATGATGGAGGGAACACTTCTCCAGCCTGCTGAATGGCAGTGAACGTACAACGCTAGGAGAAAGCGAACCCGATTCCACAATCGATGACGATGGAGCAGACGGTGCATTGCCCGACCATGAAGAAGTTCGAATAGCAATTACCCGTCTGAAGAACAGAAAAGCAGCTGGGGCCGTTGGATTGTCGGACGAGCTATTCAAACACAGCGGCGAAGAAGTGATAAGGAGCATGCATCAGCTTCTTTGTAAAATATGGTCGAATGAAAGCATGCCCAGAAAGCAAAACTAACGGCACGACTGTTTCGTCCAATGTCATCAATATTATCGGAGTACGCTAGCAGCTGTACACTCTTATAGAAGATTGCACCTGCTCCATTAAGTTCTGCAGCTCGAATTATTTTTTTCAGCAGTAGATTGAAAAAGTCGCACGATAGGGACTCGCCTTGTCTGAAACTTCGTTTTGTATAGAACGGCTCGGGGAGGTCCTAACTGATCCTAATGGAGCTTTTGATCTTGTTCAACGTCAGTTTACACAGCCGTATTAGTTTTGCGGGGATACCAAATTCAGACATCGCGGCATAAAGGCAGCTCCTTTTCGTGCTATCGAAAGCAGCTTTGGATGCGACGAAGCGGTGGTGTGTGCCGATTCTTCTTTCACGGGTCGATTGTTGATTTGCCAGGCCTAAAGCCACAATGATAAAGTTCGATCAGTTTGATAACGGTTGGCTTTAATCTTTCACACAATACGCTCGATAGAACCTTATATGCGATGTTGATGAGGCTTATCCCACGGTATTTGGTGCAGATTGTGGGTCTTAGTTTTTGTGGAGTGGGCTTGAATATCTCGGCCGGCATCCTATCGGTCGACCCCGTTTTGTTGTTCTTCAAACGGGTAATTTCTTTTCGAAGGTCTCCCTAGTCGGACTGTGGAATCGGGTTCGCCATCTCCTGATGTAGTGCTTTTACTGCCATTCAGAAAGCTTGAGAAGTGTTCCCTCCATAATTTTAGCATACTTTGGGCATCGATTACTAGATTTGGTTCCACTAGAGTATGCTCTGGTCTTCAAACTTTCTGTTAGTCGCAGCATCTTTTTGTATAATTTAGCGTTGCCACTGTCGAACAGCTTGTCAAGCTCTTCATTCTCACGCTTTTCGGCCGCTTTTGTTTTTGTCTGCAAATGCGTTTCGCTTCCTTCTTCAGCTCTCGGTGTCTATCCCATTCCGCACGTGGTGTGGTCGCTCGTAACGTTGCGAATCAAGCAGTCTGTTTTCTCTCCGCTATCAAGCGATACGGCACTCCTCGTCCTACCAGCTCTTCTTTTGCTGTTCTGAATACCAATGATTTCGTTATCAGCTTTCAAGCGTTCATAGAAGGCATCTTTGTCCTTCTTTTCCGTTGGGTCACCGCGGTAATATGCGGTATGTTAAAGAACTTCGCTTTGATGCGGATTGTGGCTAGACGTTCATCCACCGTGGTGAATGACTGTACTCGGCGACGGAGTCTCCTTCTCATCACGAATTCCACCTCAAATTGGCTCTCCTTTAGATGGTCACTGGGGTAAATGCCACAAGGACCTACTTCCAGGTCCTTCCCAATTAAGGGACGGGACATTCCAGGTGCTTGCCCTTAAATCGTTATCCTTAATTCGTGTGTCATGGTCGTTATCAAAAGTGGAGTTTCTCTTCCGAGGCTTTTTGTTCCTTTTCATTGTGTGCGTTTTTTTTACGCGGCGGATCGCAAACCGCGCATAACTCTCTGGAGCTGATATTTCCCCTTCTCAATTTAGCTTGCCTTCAAACGGATGTTCTGTGTCTACACAGAGGATACTTGGTCCAATACTGGAAGTCGTGAGCGGCTTGAGCCAAATAAACGTTTCTGGCCACCTCCAAGTGAATGTTGATTAGAGAACTTTCCTCACTTGCGTGAACTTCTACACATGAGTCCATCCTCTTTATACTTGTATAAACTTGTATACTAATATAGAGTTATTATACTTAATACCAATATGTATGTTCCTACGTTCTATAGGTTTCTACCTGCTAAAAAGTTGTAGTTAATTAAAAAAAAATGTGACATACATACTTTTTTAATTCACTTCTTATTGATCACCAAAGACGTACACTTGGCTTCTGCCTTAGTCATTCGCCGGCTATTTTCATGTGGAAAAAATTTTTGTTTGTTTATTTATTCATTCATTACATATTATAATAGTTATCCACAACATATTGACTGAATCAGCTGTTCAAATATCACTAGATTCTGTAATGGGTGCTCTTCTGCCCTTGCATTTTTTGGTATAGGATGTTTCCATTTTTCGTCATCACCAAATCGAGCAAAAGAAGGTTTTTGTTTTCCTCATGAATTTCCTGCTTACATTCGGCTTTTATCGTAAGGCAAAAAACAACATACACTTATTTGGCCTTTCAGTAAGGTTGAAAATCAGAACATTGAAGAGTTTTGGTGGAAGTGCTACCATATTCTTTGTTCACATCTTCTGCTTATGCATAATGGAGTTCTAACACACACCTAAGTCGAGGAGTATAAAACTCTTGGTTGACTATTTGTTCCGTGCGGCGTGTGGCATTAGTAAGTGAACGTAATTAAAATATAATATAGTGAAAATTCTCAAGCGTTTATGAGAAACGAAAATTAGTTAGGGATGCGCAATTTTAAATACCACTCCAATTACCTGTCGCGAAAAAGACGTTTTAATTATGAGTAACCGTGCTTTCGATTTCGGCGCAGGAGCGTAGGAGTGGTGGGGGCGAGCAGCCAAGGTCACCATTGTGTTGTCCTATTCATAGCATTTCAGTAGACATGGAGCCGTGGACTAAGCGTTTGCCGTGAATTTTTATCAAAGTGGTAGCTATGTAGCCGCTCGGCGTCGTTTCCGAACGCATTTTCAAATTAATCGCAATAGACCAGTGCCTTCGGTAAACGCAATAAAGTTGTGGGTCGAAAACTTTGAAAATATTGGTGAAACGACAAGAAAAAGAGGTGGCAGTGCGAGATCAGCCCGCGTGAGCATGAATGTTCTTAACGGAGTTTTTCCAAACCGAGTGATTTCCCGCAATGGCCCGATTCCGTGGCCGCCCCGTTCACCAGACCTCACTGCGTGTGATTTTTTCTTGTGGGGTTATCTAAAAGTAAAGTGTACGAAGAAAGACCTCATACTGTTGGTGAACTGAAGGCAAGAATCCGGCTAGAAATTGAGAGAATTCCTCAGCCTATGCTTCGTGATGTTATGAACAGCTTCGCAAATCGCCTGCGCGAATGCCGTGCACGGGAAGGCCGCCATCTTGCTGATGTTATTTTCAAACAGTGATTATTTTCAATGTTTCTTAAATGCTTTTTAACGTAGAAAAATATTTTATGAATATAATTTTGATATCTATGTCCGTGTTTTTTTACACCTACTTCAAAAATGCGGGATTGACTGCCGCACCCTGTACAATAGACAGTTCTTTATTTCTTAATCTAATTGCTAAGTCTAGATCTTAAAACTACCGGCTTAAACTAGTGGTAATATAAATATGTATTAAAAAGGGGCAAGTACAATCACTTTCAACTTTCGTTAAATATTGTAACAGATTATGGTAAGCATTGAGGTAAGTAATAGAACATTAAGGTAAGTATTTTATAATAGATTTTCTTAATTTAATTTTTAACAATTCAATAGTTTATAATTTTTATAATTCAATATTTTACAATTCATTTATTATTTTTATTTTAGGTATAAATTTGTAGATATCTCGCTTGACGCAACATATAGAAAGTGGTGATTTTTCTGCCATATTTATGGGATGGAGCTGATTTTGTTGGCTGCTGACCATCACAAGAAATCAAGAAGTAATTAATATAACGGAATAAAGCTTTGCACTAATAATTCCTTTTTACAAATCCAAACAAAGTTGTTCAAGCACTAGATGGGATTCCTATCCGGAAACATGGATCCAAGCGCCTTAATCCTGAGTCTACAGACTGCTGTGCAGTCGATCAGCAGGTTCTCCAGGCTACTCCCTATCGCAGAACCGGCAGTTAGCGCAAGCGGATAGGCCCATGTCTTACAGATGCCTATTCAGCTTGCAGTGGCCAGTATACAATGCGATCAGTAGCCTGAATTTGTTCTTAGGGAGGTTTATTACAACTTTGAACCTACTCAAGTTGTATCCTCCAATTAGCAACTTGGCATGTCTCATACCATGTGTTTGTTGCCAATGCTCTTCCCTGCCCACTCCTTCTTCCTTGCGGAGTAGCTCCTTTATGGTATGGGGACCTACCCCAGTAAAGGGTTCGGGTCCTACCATCTTGGTGGAGGGATCGGAGCGGGCGAGCTCGTCTGCCAGTTCGTTACCGGCTATACCTCTGTGACTAGGCACCCAGATTAGTTGTACCTGGTTTCGTTCCGCAAGGCTGTTCAGCCTTTCCCTGCACTCCTGCAGTAGTGGCAATTTGATCTCGAAAGAGGAGATCGCTCTTAGCGCCGCTTGACTATCGCTGAGAATGACTATTCGCTCATTGCGATAGTTGCGATGGTGGTTTATTTCTATACACCGACTTATCGCAAAAACTTCTGCCTGGAAGATGCTCGGGAACTCTCCCATGGGTATGGAGAGCTTTGTGCGTGGGCCCATGATCCCTGCACCGATTCCCTCCGACATTTTCGAGCCATCGGGGTACCACCTCAACGTGCTATTCCTCAACATCATCTTGAGATTGGAGTCGTACCACTCGTCCTTGCTGCCGAGGGTGACCTTAAACTTTTCCTTGAAGTTAACCGTTTTGGTAGTGCTGTCCTTCGGGAGGAGGGCTAATGGTATATTGCCACTTATCTTTTCCATCCTCTGGGACGAGATTACCTTGCCTTTGCCACACCCCTCTGCCGTTATTTGCAGAAGTGTGTGCTTGGCTATCTGACCGATAACCAAATGAAGCGGAGTAAGTTCAAGCAGAACCTCCAGAGCTGCCGTTGGACAAGTGCGCGTTGCGCCCGTCATGCAGACACAGGCTAGCCACTGTAGCTTCGATAGCTTGGTCTTTACCGAAGTCTGTGACGCTATCGAGGCCCAGGCCACCGCCCCGTACGTGATTATTGGTCGCACTATAATGGTGTACAACCACCTAACGATCCTTGGCTTACAGCCCCAGGACTTTCCTACCAGCCGATTGCACACCATTAAAGCTTTTCTTACTTTGACCAAGGTCCGGTTTACATGCTGCTTCCACCGCAAAGTGGAGTCTAGCGTTAGACCGAGGTATTTGACCCTGTTGGTCATCTATCTCTCTGCCCCCAAGTGTGAGATTCTTAAGACCGGGCAGGGACCTGCGTCTCGTAAACGGGACTACGGTCGTCTTGGAGGGGTTGATGTTCAATTCAACCTCCCTTCACCACCCCTTTGCCAGGTTTAGACCTCTTTGTAATAGGTCACAGAGAGTGTCCTCAAATTTACCTTTGGCTATAATTACAATGTCGTCCGCATACCCTTGGCAGCGGATCCCATTGTCCGTTAGCAGTGCTAACAGGTCGTCTACAACCAGACTCCATAGCAGGGGTGATAACACACCCCCCTGTAGGCAGCCTCTTGTTGTGCCGAGACGAATCCTTTTATCACCTACTGTGGTCTCAGCAACTCTAGTGCGCAGTAAGATATCTAAGCATCTACGCACCGGTGCTGCCACATTTATTTTTTCCAGTGCCCTGGCTACACTCCTGTGGGACGGGTTATCAAAGGCACCTTCGATGTCCAAGAACGCGCAAAGCATCACCTCCCCATTCTCCAGTGAACTCACTATCTCAGAGGTTAGCTGGTACAGAGCAGTACTGGTAGATCTGCCCGCTCTGAAGGCATGCTGAGCCCCATGCAGGGGTGCTCTCTTCAGCGCTTTTGTCCTTATTTCGTGGTCTACGATCTTCTCCATGGTTTTAAGTAGGAAAGACGTCAAGCTGATTGGCCTGAAAGATTTCGCCAATGAGTAGTCTTTCCTTCTTACCTTGGGTATGAAGATCACCTTCGCTGTCCTCCATACAACGGGGATGTACGCCATTGCGAGGCTTTCTCTCAGCAGCCGAATCAGGTGAGGCAGTAAAAACTGCTCCTCCTATTGTAATAGCACTGGAAAGATGCTATCCACTCGCGGAGACTTGAATCTCTCGAACGAGGCCATTGCCCACCTGATCGAGTCCGCTGCAAAAAGCTGTTTGGCGATTCTCTAATCCTCGCGGGATGGCCTGTGTTCGAACACGGGTGGACATTGGTCTTCCCGAACAGTCTCCAGGAAGGTCTGCTAGTTTCCTAGACTACCAGGGACAGTTTCGTCTGTCTGAGGGCACTCTAAGGGGGCAACTGCCATGATAAGCGTTAATAACAGACCCGTTCAGTTCAGATAGCCTTCTCTCCAATCCTGGGCCCGAAACGCTATTATCAGTCTGCCTCTCCCTGCTCAGTTCCTCTCCTAGTATATCCCTGAAGGCGTCCCAGTTCGCCTTCCGAGGATTGCGTCTAGGGGGGGAGTTGTCTGACCTCTACCTTTAGCGTGAACCTTACGATCCTTACGAGGAGGGCTCCATCGAGACTCTCCATTGTGAGACCAATCCGTTCGCAGGCACATTGCTCAAGGTGATGTCCAACTCCTCTCTCCTGCTTATAGTTATGAATGCGGGTTCACACCCTACATTCTCTATTGCTAAGCTACTTCCTACAATGTACTCTAAAAGAGACTCACCTCTTAGTGGTGGGCGTTTGCGTCGCAGCCAATAATTAGGGGAAGCCTGTTCCTCCTGCAATGCTCCACCAGCCTTTCCACCACCTCCAGGAGTGCCGTGGGTGCCTCCCCTGGGAAGTAGGCTGAAGCCAGGATGAAGTCCATGCCTTCGAAGTCCCTGGCTTGCACCGCCACCGGATTCTGCATCAGGAACCCTGAAATGCAGAAGAATTCAATATTGTTCCTGACCACTATGCAAGTTTTAGGTCTTTCGCTAGAGAGATCCCAGATTAGCTTATTTGATTCCCGTGACTTCCGTATTGACGGCAATTATAGTAATGGTTCGAGGAGGGACAGATCCTCATCCCCGCCGTCAATCGCGCTGCCGTCCAGTGGGTCTCCTATCCCATCGAGGAGTTCCTGCATGGAGGGTAGCTCTGCTCCCTGACCGTAGGAACTAAGTTCGGGGACGTCGGAGGTCGCCGCTAGCTTTGCCTGTTCAGCCCTGCTTCCGCTGCTGCCGCTGTACGACTCGTCGTCAATGTACAAGTACAGTCTCCAACCTTTCATGTCCACCTTGCTACTGACGACGCGTCAGGCCGAGATACTAAGGCCCAGGTTCTGATTTTTCATCAGACATAGAGCGAACTCATTGGACTTGTCCCCGCATAGGGGGAGGAACATTGTCATGCTGTGCATGATTGGCCCTTCTTACGCAGAGGACAGGACCCTTCCAGCTTTGGAGCGAACTCCTGCAGTCAGTTGGCGTACATCTCGTCCTTGCAGTCTACTCGCAGCATACCTCCTTTAAATTCCACCCCCAGGAAGGACGCCGCGTATTCATCCCCTCCAAATACCTCTTCCATGAGAAGGTCCCGGAGCACGGTAAGCTCCTCCGATTTGAGCGACTCCGCCGGGTAGTTTTGAGGCAGTGCAGCCATGCGGATACCTTTAGCAGCATCCGCACATCTACGCTGCCCCTCCTCCACCCGGTGGGGAGCCGGTGCGGATGCTTGGCCTCCGGCTGCCTTTATGTTGCTGTCCCTCAACCTTTTGGAGCTGGGGGCTCTTGCGCCGTGATCTGGCCGCGGTTCGCGCATACGTTTCCGAGGGCGCTGCCCTTTCGCCGCCTCGCCTTGCGGTCGAGGTTGCGTTGACCGGGCCACGGTTGCTGGTTCCGCCACCTTCCGCGCGAGCTTAGGAGGCCATAGCCTCCGCTACCTCGGGAGTCTTCCCATCCCGGAGGTAACATCGGGTCATCACACCCGCCGGGTTTGCGAGCTTCTGGGAGAGGGCGTTGCCCACCTCTTCTGTGCCTCCTCCTCCTGCCACGAGCACCGTCGGGCTCTGCCCGATATGACTCACCCGAGTCCGACCCGCTACGCCTCCTGGCAGGGGTCTTGGCGGCGCTCGTAGCTGCCTCAGCGGCAATAGGCACTTTCGCCAGGCGAGCGCCGCTGCATGAGGGCATGTCGTCGTCATCCTCCTTGGCATGCTCCTCAAACAGCGTCCACTCCTCTGGCGAGAGAGCATCACGGAAGCCAAACTTCCGCTTAGCTCCTTGACCCCCCTTGCGCTGATCTCCTTTTCATTCTCCGTCGCCGTTGTCCTTTGTTGTTGCTTCGTTGTCGTCGTTGTCGGGTTTTTTGGTGTGGTTGTTGAATTTGTTTGTTTATTGGTGTTCATCTTGTCCGTATGACCCTTGGCTAAACAAGGTGAGCTGTCGGGTCTATTGTTTTAATGAGGAACTAGGGGGTCCGCCACGCCAGAGCCCCTTGAAGCGATAAGGCCACCGTTACTTCCCCATTCGGCCCGGTGATACCTCCTGTCTGCAAGTCATCCAATGGGCACGGGAGTCGCATAACATCCTGGATTAAGAGGTGGTAGCTCTTGGTTGGCGCACGCATGCGGGACCCGACATCCTGCCTGGGCAGTGCCCATCAGCAACACTCACACCGGTTGGGGGATGCCGAGTATGCCTTGCGCCTAAGCCCCTACACCGCGGCAAGGTGCCTACCATTCGCAGAGGTCCCTGATAATAGTATTTCTGTGTATCAAAAAGGCACGATTCCGATTACTTTGGCGGAGGGATAAAAAACCGAATTTCCGTATAAATGGGGTATGTGCGATTAGGGGAGCTTCTCCAGAGAAGAAATATCCAAAAATAATATAAAAATTACTTTTATTTTTTTAAATATTCACGATTAAAAGTTCAAAAATTTGCACTAATAACACATGGTATTTCTCTATGTTTCACTAAATTTTTTCACGTTTTTCACTCTGAATATTTAAATATACAATCTAAACATTGAAATAAGTTCACATTTCACTTTTATTTTGGTATATTTTACCTAAATTTATTAATTTAAAAATCACTTAGCACACTCATCGTTGAAAAGGTTAGATTGTTTACAATTATGAGGAAAAGAAGCCTTGCCACATCTTAAACAGCAAATATGTAGGATTTTTAAAAATTTTTCTTTTTTTGCTTTTTCGCGTGATTCTTTTTTCTATATTAACTATAAAAAAATTCTTTCTACATATGAATATGTGATTTATGTGACTGAAGTACTTTCGCGTAGTACTCCTTTCTGCGTTGGCGGCCTTCGGCTGCGTTTTAAAAAAATAACCCTTGTCGAGCGAATACCCGGGGTGACTGAAGTATTTTCGCATAGTACTCCTTTCTGCGTAGGTGGCCTTCGGCCGCGCTTTAAAAAAATAACCCTGGTCGAGCGAATACCCGGGGTGACTGAAGTACTTTCGCATAGTACTCCTTTCTGCGTTAAAATAAAAAAAAATATATTGAGTTTCGTTATAAAGTGGTTATATTTTTTGATTATCTTGCACTGATATTGAAACAAAATTTGAGTTTTCGTTATAAAATGGTTAAATTTTGGTTATTATATCTGTCAGCGCTTTCCGTTTATATTTGATAATACGTTTTTTTGTATAATAGGTGACAATATATATAATATTAATATATAATATTACTTATTGTTTATTAAATTAAACAAAAAAGAACATATTCACATGAATGGTTAGAGGAATTTTTGGGAAAAAAGGCATTTCAGCGAATTTCCATATTATCACATGGCAGCGCTCCATTTCGTCGTAATTTTTAGCACACACATGATGTTCAGTACGAGTGTAAAATGTAATTTTTAAATTAAAGATTTCTTCGGTAAAAAGACTGTTAAAAGTGTAAAATGTGGATTTATTTAAAAGTTTATAGTTTAATTTAATTAATTTGAAATGAAAAATGTGAGAAAAGTGTGTTTAATGTGGTAAAATAGCTTGTTGAAATGTTCTAATTTTGGGAATTTTTGAACTTTAAGGTCGAATATCTCGTTAACTAAGCGTTTGCGGTATTTTTTTAATCAGGAAGAATTTCTCTTTCCAACGATACCTTTAAAATTGCGGCGCCAAAGAAATCGGAATTGTACCATCAAAAATGAGATGAATCGCATTACCTAATATAAAGGTTTTCGAACTTCCTTTATATTAAGTATATGTGGGCTAAGGGAAGTTCTAGTCTGATTCAATCCATTTTTGACATACATATATATCTCAGACATTGACCAAATATTTTCGAAAAAAAATCAACTATATACTCAAACTGTTTTTAAGGTGACACACATTAAAGTCATTATTCGTGCAAAAGTTGTATCTCGTTTTAATAATTGTTCGTGATTTGTGTACTGGAAATTGAAAATTGTGCTATATCGGAAGTAGGCGTGGTTGTTGTCCGATTTTGTCCATTTTCACAATATATCAGAATGTAAAAACATTCGACATTGGTTGGTCGGTCCCATGATATGGAATTTCGCCAAAAAGTGGGCGATGCCACGCCCATCGTCACCCTTTCACACCGACTCTCATAAAGCTCTCTCATACCATCTCGCTGTTAAAATTTAATGTCTCTGGCGTATTTAGTTATTGATTTTACGCGCTTTTAGTACTTTTTAACAGTACCGTTGTTTGGATAGTGAGCGGTGTTATCTTCCCATTTCATCCATTTTCAAACTGTCGGTAGAAATTCTATAAGATTTGCTATTACCAAATTTGGTTGTTGTAGCTTAAGGTGTTTAGGAGTTATGAACATACATTAAACTTGTTAGTTAATTTGCCCACAGATGCCCCGTGCTACTCTTCTGTATCAAATAACGGCATTATACCTTAATTTAGTGCTTAGTTATGGCACTTTATATGTTTTCGGTTAGTGACGATTTGTGAGCGTGCCAGTGTTCCGATTACGCCGATCTACGAACTCGAAATTTTTTTCTCCTAAGGAACCCACATTTCAAGCTTAATGGAGATATCTCAATTTTTAGAATTTTGCCCTGCTTCTAAATATTATATGGTTTACGTTGTTCCCTTCAGCATTATTTAACAAATGTTATTGTACACATACATATAATTTTTAATATTTTTATTCTTAAATATTCTGTTAATTTGACATGACATAACATGAGACGGTGTGCTAATTAGTGCGCCACCCTGTACATTAAACATGTATATATGTAACTATATTAGTTAGATATTAGATTAGTTTTTTGTGCTTCAATATTTCGACGTTTCTTTTTCAACAACCATTTTTCCTTTTCTTTTACTTGTTTTTCTCGTACTAGTTTCCTAAAAAGTGTGCGATGACGAGACTTTACCATGCGTGCTTGTAACCGGTGTTCATCTATTTCATTCTTTCGACGGATCTTCTTATTTTCTTTGTGGACTTTACCAGCCTGAACACTCATGGACAGCGTCTAAAATATAATTATTTTAAAATATTAAATATAATTATATAATAATCGATTACTTCTTCGTGTCGAAGTTTTTCCTTTTCCTCTTCAGCAACATTATCGTCATTTTGCTCCTCTTCGTTTTCGATGTGATCAAACTCCTCAAAATCTGCTCTTTCTTCAATATATGCTTTTTGTAATTGATCATCATCCATGGTGTGACTGTCTATTATTTTTTTTGCTGTTGCTGAAAACCCAGCATTAACCTCAACATCTACAAATATATATAATAATTAGTAATACAAGAAATTTGTGAAAACCTTACATTTTTTTTGATTGAAATCTGATTCATTTTCGCTTTCATTTTCCTCGGGGGGAACATAAGAATCTCGGTTACTATCAACGAATGGGGATAAATGAGGTGGCAACAAAACCCCTAAAAAATAACTGTTCGTTGGAAGTAGTGTGCGCTTATTAACGCAATCGAAGACCCATTGTGGTTGAATATAATCACGAGATATATATTTTTTACTTAGAATTGGTCTGTCGACGATTTGATGAGTAATAGTTTCATCGCTTTCGTTATAAGTGGCTCCAACGAACGCTGTGCAGTCCCAAGAAACTTTGCCTCCAAACGATCGTATTAAGATTACTATGGGTTCACGTGGTACCTCTCTATTGACATAAAACTTTAACCCTTTAAAAAGTGAGCGTAGGTTTGTAAGTTCTTTTGCTTCCTTTCTTAACTTCATTATACGATTTGAACTTTGACCTTGTTCAAGTAAATCTAGGTCAATATTCTCAATTTCGTCTTCTAACTCATTTTCGGTGGATATCAAATCACAATTAAGCGTCGCAATACGATCTGAAACATATGATAATTCGTCTTTATAATTATCCTGCGAATCATTGTGTATTTCTGAATGAAATTTAGGTGGGTAAGTATATCCTGCACTATGGTAAAGGCGATAATTTACAAATCCAAGCATTATTGTATAAAATTCCACGAAAATCGACATAACTTTAAAATCAACTTCTGCCTTTGAATGAGGTTTAAAAGGATAATGATGAGGCATAATCCATGTAACTTTTTGACCTTTAATATCCGCTTGAAAATAAAATCCTTTAATCGATATGAAAACCTTACGAATTGATTTCGAACTGATAATATAATGTAGGAATTCTATAGTAAGTCGTCTACATAAAAACGATTGCTCTCGTGGAATTAAACGTAATGAAGGAAATGTGCTGAATAGGAAAAGTAACGTTAAGCAATCATCGAGGTCTTTAATTGCATCAACAAACGTTGGATATCGTTCCTTCACAATATGATCTATTCGCAATTCTGGAAATAAAGCCAAGCGTCGCTTTAAATTACGAAAATCTTTTACAGCGCGGTCTCTCCCAGTCTTCTTTGCAAAAATCTAAAAGATATACATTGTAAAGGCACCATTAAAAGAAAAATGGCTGGAATTTAGAATAGCATCCCCCGATTTCGGGATCAAATGTGTATGTACAGGTATAGGTTTTCCAGATTAAGAAAATATATATGATTAGTTGTCGCTGACGAGTGGTTTTTAATTTGCACTTAAAGTTAACAATTCAACGAATATTTGTTGCTTTGAATTTTAATGAATTTTAGACATATATATTTGAATTGTGCAAAAATTTAACTTTAGTTCACAAAAAAGCGAAGAGATACTATTCCAAAATTCACCCAGAAGAATTAATAAAGAACCAACCTTGTAATCTCTTAGTGTCCAAACAATAGGTTCATGAAGCAGAAACCGTATATCTTTCGCGTGGTAAAGTATTTTAATTTCAGAAGACCCCTTTTGTGCCCTTCTACGATGTTTAGGTTCACGTGGATAAACACCTTTGATTATACATAGGCGGCGAAAATCGTTCAGCGATAATTGTAACTTACGCAAAGCCGCGCGGCGTGTAATATATTGTGCTGCTTCTCCAGACTGATACTGTTAATTGGTTAACAATAAAATTACTAAATTATCTAAACATAACTTTAAGTATTAGTTTTATATTAAACAATACATATGTAATAACCTTTTTCAAACGACGCATTTTATTTAACGAAACTCTATTACTCTTTTTACGAAATTGCTGTCTTGCTATAAATTCCAAACATGTGCCGACAATGTGTTAATCTGAAAATTCATGTTACCATAAATAACTATGTTGTGTTTCGATAAATTTTAATCGATGCGACTAATTTATACCGCGTTCAAATTAAATCCCCCAAAACCACAACGTGTAAGCGACTTGTTATTGTTCACTTTTTCATTCGTTAAAATATTTGTTACTTTTGTTCAGAGAGTGGGAAAAAAATAACACATAGCAATTTGTTGTTGTTGTTTTAACGGAAATTCAATCCCCGTTGGGATGGTAAATGTCATTTGTGTTGTCGTCGATGTCATCTAACGGTAGGCCCACGAAACGTGCTGTTTCGACGGGGTCGGACCAAAGGGAGGAAGGTGTTAGATGGGTATTGTTTGTAGGGTATGCAAAGAGGTGGTCAGTGTCATGCGGAGACTCGTTGCATGCAGAACATACATTGGGTATGTCAGGGTCTATTCTGGATAAGTAGGAGTTTAACCTGCTACAGTATCCAGAACGAAGTTGCGCTTCGTCTGCGATGGGTGGTGGTTTGACTCCAAGAACGCCATTCACGGGAAGGAAGTCGGTGAAGGTGTTGATGGCTCCGCTGTGAATGGCGGTCAGTATCTGTCGAAAGTTAGTTAGTCTCACTGTGGAGGTGTTCAATGGGAGACATCAAAAGACATCCTGTAGTGGTCCGGAGTGCAGTGTTTTGACAGGTCTAGAGTTTCCTCATCTGCGTGCTACTGCATCCAGGCGACCATATGGGAGCTGCGTAATTGAGGATCGGCCGGCCGATTGCCTTATGTGTTGCTAACAACGTTTCTTTGTCTTTTCCCCATGTGCTGCCGGCTAGCGACTTGAGGATTTTGTTGCGGCTCTGTACCTTGTTATGAATATTACACCTAAAATCTTAGGATTTTTGACAGTCGGAATTTTGACGCCGTCGACTGCAATGTTAAGCTCAAGTCTATACTCCTTCGTCCAGTTTGTGAATATGGTCGCTGTGGATTTGGTGGGGAAAAGTGTGAGATTTCGTGCAGTGAGGAAACGAGAAAGGTCGGAGAGATAGCTGTTTATCTTCGAACACATGCCATCGATTCCATTCCCCGACGCCAATATCGTGCAGTCATCAGCGTACGAGGTTATGGAAACTCCCTCTGGTGATTGTGGGAGTTTCGAGATGTAGAAATTAAACAGTAGTGGGGAGAGCACACCACCCTGCGGAACCCCCTGTTTAATTCTTCTCAGTTAAGATGTTTTACCTCGAAATAGTACGGATGACTGGCGACCGCTCAGATAGTTCATGGTCCACCTCTTTAGCCCTGGAGGGAGCGTAGTTGTTTCGATGTCCTGTAGTAGCGTTGTGTGATTAACCGTGTCAAAAGCTTTTGACAGGTCCAACGCTACGAGGATCGTTCTTTCGCAGGGTGGTTTCTGGTTGAGGCCACGAACTATCTGGGCGTTTATGACGCTAAGTGCTGTCGTGGTGCTGTGCACTTTTCGGAATCCATGCTGGTGGTTGGCTAGGCTCAGGTGGTGAGTGAAGGTCGAGAGTAGCAAGGCCTCAAGTGTCTTCACTACTGGGGAGAGGAGAGTTATCGTCGATAAGATTCCCCTTTGTTGGCGGGTTTCCCAGGTTTCAGTAGTGGGACCACTCTTCCGACTTTCTACACATCGGGTATTTGAAGAGTGGTCAGCGACAGATTGAGGACCTTGGTGAGATATCCTACTCCCGTCGAGCCTAGATGCTTTAGCATTAGCATGTTGATTCCTTCAGGGCCAATGGATTTAGATGATTTTGCTTTATTGATGACACCCTGAACCTCCTCATCGGTGAAAGTAAGTGGCGCGCCGTCGTTAACACATCGTTTAGCTTTGTCTACCGAAGGGTGCAGTATGAACTGCCGGCTAAAATAGCTCGCGCACTTCTTCGGGTCCGAAGAGGCATGACCATTGAATTGAACTTCAACTCGGTCGTCATGTCTCTTCGGGTTAGACAGAGCTTTGACAGTAGCCCAAAGCTTACTCACACCGGTGGAGAGGTTACAGGACTTCAGGTGCTCTATCCATTTCGTCCGCTTATATTGGCTTGCCATACGCCGAATCTCCAAATTGAGATCCCTTATTCGGGGATCCCCGGGATCGGCATGGCGTAAGATGCCGCGCTCAGTAGCCAAAACGGCTGCTTCGGCTGGGAAATTAGGGCGGATTTCCGCTTTTCTTCCAGCTGGTATGAAGCGAGTGGTAGCTGCTGCGATCACCTTGCGGAATTGAAGTTCGCCAACGCATACGTCCATAGGAATAGGTAGAGCGTTGAAGGTGCTCTCAGTAAATTCTGTGAAGCCGACCCAATTAGATTTGTTAAAGTTAATGTAGGTGCGGTTGTCCACAGAAACAAAATCAGGAGGCTTCTCGATTGAAATAATTATGGGCAGATGATCTGATGCGAGAGTAAGCATAGGTCGCCAGGTTATGCTGTTTATCAGACCACCGCTAGCAATGGTAATATCCGTCGAGCTATTACAGGTGCCCATAACTCTGGTGGGGGCTTCGTCATTCATTGTGCAGAATGTCGAATCGTCAATCTGTTCCGCCAGCTCCATCCCCCTACGATCATTTGACTGGCAGGAGTGCCAAAGATCGTAGTGCGCGTTAAAGCCGCCTAGTACCAAACGGTTTTCACCACGAAGTAGCGCACCTATATTTGGGTGATATCCTGTTGGGCAACATGTAACTGGGGGGATGTATATATTAAATCCTGACCGGATAGCTATACCCTGATATTCTAGGGTAGTATCCCTGGGGTCGAAGTCTTCCTCGATTAGGCGATACTGCACGGTGTTGTGCAATATGAAGGCTAGGCCACCACCATTATCTCGCTCGCGATCTTTACGTATAACGTTGAAACCGGAAGATCTGAGCGGCTGTTTAATTTGGTTTCTTGAACCGCAGCTATCGATACACGTTCCCGATTCATGAGTGCAACTATTACCTCGATCTTGCTCTGGAGTCCGTTGCAGTTAAATTGAAGTAGCCGGGTTTGTCGCGGGTGTCCGTGAGTAATCCTGGGGGTGAGGGAGTGACGTGTGGGTGGTAGTTGTTGCAGCTGTAGAACCCGCAGGGGCGGTTGTCGCGCTGGGGTGTTGGTAGGCGACGCCACTGTTGTGAGTTGCGGGGGCAGACTCTTGCAGCATGGGGCAACGTACGAATCACTCCACTCACGTGTTGTGCGCAGGCCGGAGCACGCCGAAATGTGACACCAGCCAGTACAGGAATTGCACTTGACGGATGTCACATTCCGACGTATGCCGGCCTGACACACGGAACAGAATGTGCGAGGGACCAAGAGCTGCTGGTTGGTTCTGGCACGAGGATTGGAGCGGGATGAAGGTTGGGGGGGCAAGTCAGAACGGGAGCTATGTTGCCTGGTTGAGCTCCTGGGGACCGTAGAGGTCCTCTGTTGGCCACTTGGATTGAGTGGCGGCGCGGTGCTCGAACTATGTGCGGATTGCACAGTCGTAGAGGCTTGGGTCGCAGTATTGCGCAGGCAACATGGAGCCACGTAACGCGTGGTCCACTCGGTCTTAAGATGGCTCCATCCATTTCATGTGTTACACCTGACCGAGGTGGAGTTTGGATGGAGCTGTTTTGCGCATACGCAGCAGAAAAATTCCTCCGGGCCCGGGTTGGACTCAATAACAGATTGCCTAACTCGCAACATTACGATCGACCACAACACGTGCGGGATGGGATAGATACCGAGAGTTGAAGAGGGAAGCGAGACGCATTTGCAGACAGAAAAAGAAAAAGAAAATGCTCGAAAATTCTACGAAAAGATGCGGCGGCTAACTGAAGGTTTCAAGACCGGAGCATACTCTTATAGATTCCCCAAAGGTCTGAAGAACAACAAAGCAGCGGGAGCCAATGGATTACCGGTCGAGCTATTCAAACACGGCGGCGAAGAACTGATAAGGAGCATGCATCAGCTTCTTTGTAAAATATGGTCGAATGAAAAAATGCCCAACAATTGGAATTTAAGTGTGCTCTGCCCAATCCATAAAAAGGGAGACCCCACAATCTGCGCCGACTACCGCGGGATAAGCATCCTCAACATCGCGTAAAAGGTTCTATCGGGCGTATTGTGTGAAAGATTAAACCCTACCGTCAACAAACCGATTGGACCTTATCAGTGTGGCTTTAGACCTGGAAAATCAACAACCGACCAGATATTCACCATGCGCCAAATTTTGGAAAAGACCCGTGAAAGGAGAATTGACACACACCACCTCTTCGTCGATTTCAAAGTTGTTTTCGACAGCACGAAGAGGAGCTGCCTTATGCAGCTATGTCTGAATTTGGTATCCCCGCAAAACTAATACGGCTGTGTAAACTGACGTTGAGCAACACCAAACGCTCCGACAGGATCGGGAAGGACCTCTCCGAGCCGTTCGATACCAAACGAGGTTTCAGACAAGGCGACTCCCTATCGTGCGCCTTCTTCAATCTACTGCTGGAGAAAATAATTCGATCTGCAGAACCTAATCGAGCAGGTACAATCTTTTGTAAGAATGTACAGCTGTTGGCGCATGCCGATGATATTGATATCATCGGCCTCTACATTTGCACCGTTAGTTCTGCTTTCTCCAGACTGGAAAAGGAAGCAAAGCAAATGGGTCTGGTAGTGAACGAGTGCACGACAAAATATCTCTTGTCATCAAACAAATAGTCGTAGCACTCGCGACTTGGCTCTCACGTCATTGTTGACAGTCATAACTTTGAAGTTGTAGATAATTTCGTCTATTTAGGAACCAGTATTAACACCACCAACAATGTCAGCCTAGAAATCCAACGCAGGATTGCTCTTGCCAACAGGTGCTACTTCGGACTGAGTAGGCAATTGAGAAGTAAAGTCCTCTCTCGAAGAACAAAAGCCAAACTCTATAAGTCGCTCATAATTCCCGTCCTGCTATATGGTGCAGAGGCTTGGACGATGACAACAACTGATGAGTCGACGTTGCGAGTTTTCGAGAGAAAAGTTCTGCCAAAGATTTACGGTCCTTTTCGCGTTGGCTGCGGCGAATATCGCATTCGATGGAACGATGAGCTGTATGAGATATATAACGACATTGACATAGTTCAGCGAATTAAAAGACAGCGGCTACGCTGGCTAGGTCATGTTATCCGAATTTACGAAAACACTCCAGCTCTGAAAGTATTCGACGCAGCACCCGCCGGGGGAAGAAGAGAAATACCTCCACTCCATTGGAAGGACCAAGTGGAGAAGGACCTGGCTTCGCTTGGAATATCCAATTAGCGCCACGTAGCGAAAAGAAGAAACGACTGGCGCGCTGTTGTTAACTCGGCTATAATCGCGTAAGCGGTTTCTACGCCAATAAAAAAGAAGAAGAATGCTTCACCCCAAACATCGCCTCATGCAACACATGGTCCGTCACGAATTTTATATCCCCCGACTTAAGTCCTACATAAAGAAGTGCGTTTTTTTATGAAAGTCTGCACTATGCATAAGCAGAACATTCGAACACAGCTTATGGTAGCTGGCTAAATGAGATAAGCCTCCCCCTGAAGCCACTACCTCAACACTCCAATACACCACACACACAGAACCCATATAACACGGGACCCACACATCAACACCACGCACACTCAAGAGCACCTCACATCCACACACGCAAACACACACCACACTGGGTACCACTCCACAAAATGGGCCAGCATCTTCACACTTCAGTTCTTATTCGTCTGCATTTCAAACTGCACGTCGCCTTCTCGATCGTCACCCGCTGTCGTCGTTAAGCTTGCACAGTTTGCTGTACACGTTATTACATTTATATACGCGAATTTTAACAACATAAATAAGACCATACATTTCTAAATTAACATAGATTTCAAGAATTGTTACAAACCGAAAACAGGCGTTTCATTAAAAAAAAGGCTAAAAAGGTGGTAAGTGTTTGTTGGGTCATGCGACTTTATAAATCAAAAAATAATTTTTAAAAAATAAATTTGTTAAAATATTTGTATACATTATAAAATGTTTTACATCATGTTAAATACTTACAATTTTTGTAATATACAAGTATAATCATAACCATCATCTACCACCTATGTATTAGAATAATCTATTACAATGAACTTAAGATGCTGAATTGAATTAGAACTACTTACTTACCCCATTTTTGTATACATACTTATGTACCTCTAGTCTAAGCCGTTAGGTTAAGATTAAGGCTAACTAATGAACTGTTGAAATAAAGAAGGTCTTGGTATTAAAGACTATACCCGCGAACGGACGTCTTTCTATTTTAATCGGAATTTTTGTACTCTCGCAACAAAGTTGCTAAGGAGAGTATTATAGTTTTGTTCACATAACGGTTGTTTGTAAGTCCTAGAACTGAAAGAGTCAGATATAGGGTTATATATACCAAAGTGATCAGGATGACGAGTAGAGTTGAAATCCGGATGTCTGTCTGTCCGTCCGTCCGTCTGTCCGTCCGTCCGTGCAAGCTGTAACTTGAGTAAAAATTGAGATATCGTGATGAAACTTGGTACACGTATTTATTGGCTCCATAAGAAGGTTAAGTTCGAAGATGGGCAAAATCGGCCCACTGCCACGCCCACAAAATGACGGAAATAGAAAACCTATAAAGTGTCATAACTAAGCCATTAATAAAGATATTAAAGTGAAATTTGGCACAAAGGATCGCATTAGGGAAGGGCATATTTGGACGTAAATTTTTTGGAAACTTCTAAGTTTTTTGTACATATCTCAGAAACTACTATAGCTATGTCAACCAAACTCTATAGAGTTGTTTCCTTCTGGCATTTCCATAGACAGTTTAAAAATGGAAGAAATCGGACAATAACCACGCCCACCTCCTGTACAAAGGTTATGTTGAAAATCACTAAAAGTGCGTTAACCGACTAACAAAAAGCGTCAGAAACACTAAATTTTACGGGAAAAATGGCAGAAGCAAGCTGCACTCAGGCTTTTTTTAAAAATTGAAAATGGGCGTGGCGTCGCCCACTTATGGACCAAAAACCATACCTCAGGAACTACTACACCGATTTCAATGAAATTCGGTATATAATATTTTCTTAACACCCTGATGACATGTACGAAATATGGGTGAAATCGGTTCACAACCACGCCTTCTTCCAAAATTACGCTATTTTGAATTCCATCTGATGCCTTCTCTGTATAATATATACATTAGGATATGAAAATACAATTCAATACTCAAAGTACACAAATTGATCTAATCTAATTAATTTTACAGCAAAATAAAAAATATGTAAATGACGGATAATGAAATCTCGATTATCACTTTATCATGCGAGAGTATAAAATGTTCGGTGACACCCGAACTTAGCCCTTCCTTACTTGTTTAAACTCGAATTTAGCACAGGCAATTAGCTCTTAGTTGCGCATCTCAGTGAGTCCAACGTGTTTAATTTTCATCTTAAAAACGCTTAAGATTTTTCATGGCGCCCGAGGAGGGACTCAGTGCAGTTTCGAATAAAGTAATACTTAGCGTATTAATTTAATGTCTAACTCGTAAACAATTGCCTGTGCATTTTCTATTTCTTCCGGTTGCGGTCGAGTGCAAGTGATTAAAGTGACAAATACTAAAAATAAATGTCTGGACAAAGACATTAAAAATAAAAATAAAATATATCTATACAGATATACATACATATATATAAAAATTCAAAAAATTTTACATTAAAAATAGCAGTGGTTGGTGATAATAAATCACTTGTATATACATACATATATAAAATAATTGCGGAGTGTACACATGCGACATATGTACACTCAAGTGAATAAAAACGAAGTGGTAAAATCAAACATAAAGAAAATAAAATACAAATTAACCTAAACTAAAAATTGAAAAAAGATTGAGAGAAACATTTTGTGAAGTGTGTGGTGAAAATATAATACATACATATGTACATGACATACGTGCGGTAAAATTCACCAGTCCAATAGTGCGCAAACACAAGGAAAGAAAAGGAAAGAAGCAAAACCAAAAGTTGGTGAATTAGGTTAAACAGGCATATTTTTGCAAATACAGTGGAGGGTCAAAATATAAGCAGTGTTAAAATAAAGGCATTTATATTTTTCTGCTGGTTACACAGTTAGTGCATGAGATTAATTGCGGTAAAGCAGATTTATTAAAAACTACCGCCAAAAACATAAAGTGCAGTTCCTAAACAAAATAAAAAGGGTGTCGCGAGTGCTGCTAAAAAGTGCCGGAAAAGAGGTACAAACCCGTTTAAAGAAAAGTGCCATAAAACTAAAAACCGATAACTTTGGCTGTTAAAACGTTAAACAGCTATTTGGGGTAACATCACGTCGGTACCGAACGGGCTTGCGTCAACACCATCGTCCCTCTGCTGCTGCGTCAACACCGATTCTCGCCGCTGTCAAGTCAACGTTAACACCATCGTCCCACTGCTGCTACTTCGACGCCGATTCTCGCCGCTGGCAAGTCAACGTCAACACCGTCGCTGCTAACGTCGACGCCAGATTCTCTGCTTCGTGGGAATGAGCTGCAACTGCATTCTCTGCAAAAGGCAAGTGAGGTAACGAGTGCGAATCACTGAAAGTCGTGCGAATAAAGAAAAAAACGACAAGTAAAAAAAAAAAGAGCAAGTGCACACTTTCAGTTTTTGACTCTCCCTCTTTTCACAACTTTTCACATACGTTTATTTTCATATTGCATATATTTCTCATATTTTAATATTCACATACGTATATACATAAGTGAAAGGGGGATCGTGGGATTTGCGGTAGCGTTCTTAATTGAACATTAAGGTGCGATATTTTATATATTACAGACAAAAAAAAAATCTTTTAAATTTTAAACGAAATCAAGTTTTACAATCTGGTTCTTTGGATAGTTTTGGGTCCGGAAATTTACAGCCCTATTCTGAAAAAACCTCTCAACTGAGTTGAGAGGAAAAATTTGAGAGATTTCTTGTGAGGCATATTTTGTGAGGCTATTCTTGCTCAAACCTTATAAGAAAAAAGCTTAAAAAAGTCACCACGTGAGGTAAAAAGCTTTTTGCTGTCAAACAGCTGTTTTAATAAAAATAAACAAACAAAAACACAAGTGGATAATAAAGATATGTATGCGTCTGTGCTTGAGGATGAAACATTCCCAATATGGGTACAATCGATAGCGCCGATTGTGCCCTTGATCCCAAATTTCGTGCAAAATCTTTAAGAGAAAATGTATTTATTTATTTATATTTATTTTTATTTATTTATCTTACCCCTTCTTTGTATATGAAACATCCTGCGCGCTTGAAGGGAAATAAATTTCACTGCCCTTAACATCCATAATTAATTTCGAAATAAAGTGCAGAGCTCTAGACACAGAGGACTGGCTCATAGAGAGCGTATAACTATTACCAACGAATTTTTGGTAAGAGCCAAATAAATAAATAAATAAATAAAAATACAAACTCGCCAGGAAACGCAGATCAAAAGATATACTCGACTTCTGCACATCATGCGGCACCAATTCACCTATAAGTACTTTACATAGCGTTTTTGGGAATCGAAATGTATTTATAAATGTTGTGTCTTGCATAGTAAAAGGATCGCTTTTGTCTCGTAAACCCTTCAAAATTTTCCTCCTACCCCCCGATTCCCCCTCCTCAACAATTGCCGCATGCACAAAGAACAGTTCCTCCATGCTATAACATAACATCCATAACACTCAAATATTTTTTAAAAAATGTCAAATATTGATGTAAAACAAAACAAACACAGATGTTTTGTATTATGATGGCTGCTTTCACACGTCACAGATATTTGTGATAATAGTGAGCATTTGAGCTTTTGAATTTTCGCCAGAATAAGGTAACCCTCACTATAGTGAGAAACATCACTGTAGTGAGGTTGGTGACTTTTGTGAGGGCATGAGAATAGGGCTGTTAATTTAAATAAGCAAAATGAGCAAGCCAAAGCCAACTATCGCCAACCTCTCTCCAAGTAAGGAGTTGATCGACTTAAAGTCATTTAATAGTCAAAGGACGGTGACGAAAAGTAGCATTTTAGGCATAAAAACGGGTCCTCTAGAAAAGACTAGTCACTAGATCCAATCGAATTGGAATGTCGTCTTGATATATTAAACTCACATAGTGAGAAATTGATGAAATGTCAATCTAAAATTGAAGAGAGTGATGAAGACGACATGGCCCGAGCGGAGTTAGAGGACATAATTGTAGAAACAAAATCCAGAATTAAAATAATTTTGGCCAAAAATAGAACACCCATTAGATTCGGTAGTCCACAAATTCTGGGCTCTGGAGGAACACACTCACACTTGAGCAAAATGAGTGTGAACAATTTTTCGTCAATACAACTGAAGTATTAACTTCAGCAAGGCTTCAAGTCAGAATGCCCTTTAAGGCTGACCGTGAGTTACTCGGTCACTCCTATGAAATCGCAGTTCGGCGATTTCAGGCCCTGGAGAGGAAAACATTGAAAGATCCAGAACTTCGTAAAATGTATCTGAACTTCATGAATGAGTATAAAGCGCTGGGTCACATGAGCCCAACAAATAATAAGATCCCGAGTGAACCACACTATTTCATTCCGCATCAGTGTGTTTTGAGGCCCGAAAGCACAACAACAAAATTACGAGTTGTCTTTGATGCGTCGAGTCGTACTTCTTCTCAAATTTCATTAAATGAACTTTTGATGGTAGGCCCAACCATTCAAGAAGAATTGTACTCAACTCTTCTTCGTTTTCGTTTACATAAATACGCTTTAACGGCAAACATTACTAAAATGTACCGCCAAATAATCATACATGAAGAAGACAGAAACTGTCAGCTCATTGTGTGGAGAGAGAATCCTTCAGATCAAATTCAAATTTTTCGTCTTAACACCGTAACACACGGCACTGCGCCTGCACCATTTCTCGCAACACGGTGTTTACAAATGCTCAGCGATGCTAATACAACTAAATACCCACTCGGTTCATTGGTCATTAAAAGAGACTTTTATGTCGATGATTTATTGACAGGGTCTGAAAATTTTGAGTCTCTAGATCTTTTGAGAAGTGAAGTTTTTAAAATATTAAACTCGGCCGGACTCACCTTAACGAAGTGGTTTTCGAACCACCCTAAATTTTTCGACATTAATTGTACTGAAAAGTCATTAAGCTTCAATGACAAAAACTCAACTAAAATACTAGGAATCCATTGGTTGCCGAAAGAGGATTTGTTTCGATTGGTTTTGGATGCCAATTTTCATGATCTGCGAGCTACTAAACAAAACATATTATCAGTCTCTGCTCGCCTTTTCGATCCTCTTGGATTATTAGCCCCACTAGTTACCAAAGCAAAAATCTTATTGGAAGAGCTTTGGATCCAAAAACTAGATTGGGATGAGTCGATTCCATTGCGCCTTAATACTAGCTGGCAGAATTTCATAGCCAACCTACTGCAGCTGTCATCAATTAGCATTCCTCGATACTTAAATCTAGAGTCGAGTTCTATCTGCCAAATACATGGTTTCTCTGACGCTTCAATAAGGGCGTACGGATGCTGCATATACATACGAAGCCAATCTGCTAGTGGTGTCAAATGTATGCTGCTTACTGCAAAGTCTAGAGTGGCTGACGCTCAAGCCTCTTCCGCGTCTCGAGCTCTCGGCAGCACATCTTCTTGCCAAATTATGGTCACGAATTGCGCCAATGTTGAATCGAAAATTTGAAAAAATTATATTTTGGACAGACTCTGAAATCGTATTGCATTGGGTAAAGACGCATCCATCTTCATTACAAACCTTTGTTGCAAATAGAGTGTCTGAAATCCAAGAATTGACTGACAATATAAATTTGCGACATGTGCCAATAAAACAAAATCCTGCGGATCAAGTGTCTCGGGGTTGCAACGTGGATGATTTGAACAATTCAATATGGTTTGGCGGTTCACAGTTCCTCCTAGAAGACCCCGCTTTATGGCCAATTAACACTCACTTCCAGCTCTCCCCAGACGATGAAGCGTTAGAGAAGAAGAAAAATACTTTCACACTAGCCATAAATGTGAAAGAGAACTCACTATTGAACCTTATCGAAAAATTCTCTTCTCATCAAAAATTGCTTCGTGTGGTTGCCTATCTATTACGGTGGATTAGATGACCAAAAATGACTACGGAGGGAAGGGACCTGACATCTGACGAATTACACTTGAGTTTTTTGAAAATTGTTCAGATGATTCAACATTCGGAATTTGCGAATGAAATCCAAAAACTGACGAAAGGCACTACGTTACCCGCAAACTTGCAAAAACTCAATCCGTTTTTGCATGAGTACTCGGAAATGTCGAAGCTGCTACAGCGGCAAGGTGTGACAATCGGTGGCCATTACTTTACTTATGCCATAGAAATTTTATTGCTACGAATATGGAAATGACAACGAAATAATGCAAATATGCATTTTTCTAAAGGTTATTAATTTCTTTGAAGAAATGAATGATCCTGAGAAGTATAGTCTTAACTTTTCAACGGCCAACGCAGAGCATTTTAACTAAAAGGAATTCATTCATTAAAATCACCACTCAGAAGTCGTTTTATCCGTTGTAAGCGAACGATTTTCGAAGAAACATCATTTATAATATGCCACAAGACAAAATTAGAAATGAACTTCTTAAACCTCAGGCTGTCAGATAAAACGATATACCTCGTCATCGCGGGTCGATTTCCAAAAAATGTAAATGAAGACTAACTACAGAAATAATCCTGTAAAGTATACCCTTCATTTTTCAACGGCCAATGCAGGGTATTTCAATAAAAGGGTACATAAAATACATGAGAATTCGCAGAAATGAAAGACAAAGGAAAGAAAAAGGAGTATAACTTCAATAATGAACAAGCATACAAACATACATATGCGCAGCAGCAGCAAGGAAAGATGTAACAATCGGCGATCCATTGTATATTTCTCTCGTGCATAACCAAACCATAATTAGGACAACGCAATTCAAGTGTCAATGGTGGTGTTGGTGGTAAGCGCTTCAAAAGTGACGACGAGCACGTAGGTTCGAATTCCAACAGAATTTATTTTTAAATGAATATGTGATCTTATTTTATAATAACTCACTTTAAATATATAAAAGATTTACCTAAACATTATGATGATATTTTCATGATTCATACGCAATGTACGAATGTAAGCAATTTCGTTTTGCCGTCGGCATTTCAATTTCTCATGCTTCGATTTTTGCTTTCAACCAAGAAATCGCTTGTATGTATGTATGTATGTATGTGCAATATATGCCTTTGCGTTTTGCCGTCGGCATTTCCATATTGACATGCAAAAGTAATTATGTATTTCATTGTTTCGTTTTGGCGCAATTTTGTATATTAAGACAAGTGTCAATAATTGCGCCAAAATCAAATATATTATATATTCATATGTAAACATGTTTTAAACTTTACATAAAATTGAAGTGTCAATAATTGCGCCAATTTTCACAAAGTTGGAAATTTTGCGCGAATCTATATTATAGAGAAGTATAGTCTTAACTTTTCAACGGCCAACGCAGAGCATTTCAACCAAAAGGAATTTATTCATTAAAATCACCACTCAGAAGTCGTTTTATCCGTTGTAAGCGGATACTCACAGCCCTAACCCCAGGGCATTTTCTCAAAGTGGTACCCATTCTGGCCACAGCTGAGCCAGGCTTGTTCGCTGTACTTATAAAATCAATGGGAGAGAATTAAAATTCTCCATCATAATTTCAGCCGCTGCTGGACATTG
Source organism: Bactrocera neohumeralis (assembly GCF_024586455.1). Classification (NCBI taxonomy): domain Eukaryota; kingdom Metazoa; phylum Arthropoda; class Insecta; order Diptera; family Tephritidae; genus Bactrocera; species Bactrocera neohumeralis. The sequence goes on from NW_026089623.1 coordinate 4,695,139, forward strand.
TGTCATCATCTATAATAAATGTCTACACCCTTCCAAATGGCGGCTTGGCCGCACAATAAAGCTACATTACAGCTCCGACGGTCACATAGAAGTCTTTGATCTCCGTACGCAGTGGCAATTTATCGCCCAAGACTACTCATATGGGTGGTTTGTGGGAAACAGCTGTAAAAAGCTTTAAATCCGCCTTTAAAAAAGTAGCTGAAAACAGCATGTATAATAACGAGAGATTTACAACATTATTAATTCGTATTGAAGACGTACTTAATTCACGGCCACTAATATTACTCTCGCAAGATCGCTCAGAACTCACAGCCCTAACCCCAGGGCATTTTCTCAAAGTGGTACCCATTCTGGCCACAGCTGAGCCAGGCTGTACTTATAAAATCAATGGGAGAGAATTAAAATTCTCCATCATAATTTAATAATATAATAGAAGTCTTTGATCTCCGTACGCAGATCGGAACGCTAACCAGATCGCTCGTGAAGCTATGCTTTCTACCAACCACTGATGATCTTGACACAGAAAATCGAAAAAAAAACTACCGATAATACCGGAAACAATTAAAAGAATAAAAAATGAGAAACACGTCAATTGCAACCGTTAAAAATAGCAAACCGTCCAAAATAACAAAGAAAACTAACAAAAATGGTCGATCAAAACGACGACACATTCATGCGACGTAGCACAATCACCTATGTCGAAATGTATGACAGATTTGTATAATCAACCATCTCCTTATAGATATTAACGTGGACGCAGATACGTCAGTGAAAACAACGCCAACCGTTCGGCTAATGTGCCACGCACCGGATCTACCTCAACGCACCGTTGCAACAGCGCCTGCACCCGCTTTTCGTGGTGGCACCCGACCACCACCGAGGCTATGAATACTGACCTCGTAGACACATCGCATAAGAAGTTCCAGATGTCGACGCTCACATCGTTTGTATTATTGTGGGATTTTTAGAGCCTGCGCCCAAGGCAAGCAAGTTGCCTAGGCACACGGGCATAGTCAGAACTGCTTAATGCATGCGCATACAACTCAAGAGTGGAGTCACACTGTGGCAAATTTGCAACAAAGCGCATTACGCGGTCCTACATCGCACCTCGATGCGCGACGTCAGTCGGCCACCTACCCATCGCAGCCGCGCAACACGACCTGAACCCTCAACTCATGCCGTATATAATATAATAACATTTCGAGGTAACCAATATGCTTGTTACTGCTAACAAATGGGTAACAAACACGCTAACAAGTTTATATGTTAAAGGTAACAAACTGCTAACCAAAATAATAACACTAACAAAAATTTCGGTAAAAAATTATTTTCCTATGCATAACACATTGGTATCCTATGCGCTATCAAATGCATATGCTATGGGTAACACATAGTTAACATATTCGTTAGATTGATATCCAATGTGAGTATGTCATTCCGTTTTTATAAGACATTAAACAATTTTCTCCCGATCGCCGGCTTTATTGTGGGAACCCTATTTCTTAAAGACCAAGCTTTTCATTCTGAACTAAATGTATTATTTTCTATCAGAGATAAAGAGATGTTTAACTCCTCTCTCACTGGAAGTGAGAGAGCAATTGCTAAACGTCAAAACCACCTAAACTTTGACAGTTGATCGAGTTCAGAAGGTTTTGACGTTTAGCAATTGGAAACGAGCGATGGCCAGATTGAAATCTTACCAAAAAATATATATACGGAGGGATTTGTTGCATCGTTCAAGACCTCTTATCAAAAATGCAAAACAATGAAAATTAAATAAATTTGTGAAATTTAAAGGTATTTGATGAAATGTTTTGTAATTTGAAACATCATAGTATTATTTTCAATTGAAAATTATTAAAAACTTTTAATGATTGAGAGCTAACAACCTTAAATCCTATTATTGGGTATTGAAAGGACAAAAGTCAGTTGTTATAATATTCTTTAAAAAGATTTAAATAGTTTCTCCATATAATAAATAACCACTATTTAGTAATTTATATTCGTACTAAATGTTGGGTATTGGGTTAAAATGCCCAAAAATTGGAAAGAGGAAGTCCTCCTGATTAAAAAATATGTAGGGTTATAGGTACCGCAAACGCTTAGTTTACGAGATATTCGACCTTAAAGTTCAAAAATTCCCGAAATTCGAGCATTTAACAAGCTATTTTACCGCATTAAACACACTTTACTCACATTTTTCACTTCAAATTAATTAATTTAAACTATAAACTTTTAAATAAATCCACATTTTACACTTTTAACAGTTTTCTTACCTAAGAAATCTTTATTTTAAAAATTACATTTTACACTCGTAGTGACCATCATGTGTGTGCTAAAAATTACGACGAAATGGAGCGCTGCCATGTGATAATAAGGAAATTCGCTGAAATTCCTTTTTTCCCAAAAATTCCTCTATCCATGCATATGGATATGTTCTTTATTTAATTTAATATAGTAATATATTATATAATAATATTAAATATACTATATAATAATATTATATATATTGCCACCTAATATATAAAACAACGTACCTATTATCAAAATTAAATGTAAATCGCTGACAGATATAATAACCAAAATTTAACCACTTTGTAACGAAAACTCAATATATCTTTTTTTTATTTTTAACG
>NW_026089623.1:4697874-4719285 GCF_024586455.1 Bactrocera neohumeralis
ACATATTATAGTGTTAACTTGATAGAATAGGAAAGACGAAGACATGTGGAATATATGTATATTATTAATTTCTTTTATATATTATAGAGAAAAGAAAAAAGCTTAAGAAGGAGAAAAAGGTAAGCATTGTGAATTGAATGTTGTGTGTATAATTAAAAATTTTAATATTACAGAAATCATTTGGACCATTTGGAAAATTCAAATCTATTGCGTATAACAAACAAATAAGAGAGTAAGTTTTAAATTATTAAAATTAAATAGTGCATATTTAATTCAAATAGTTGTTATAGATAGTGAATTTTTGTGGAATATGTAATTTGTCCGTTATATCTACATATGTATACATATATGTAAATGTTAAAATTTTAAAATCTAAATTGAAACGAATTGTGCTTTTACAATTATAATTGTGTAGAATTTAGAATACCGTCCCAGGATTTCGGGAATAAAATGGGTATGGTCAGATAGAGGAGGTTCTTCAGATCACTAGTACAATCCTTTAGTTGATGTTAAATAAATATAATTGAACAATAAGTTAATATTAAAAAAAAATTCACACGAATTAGTGAAGCGTTAGTGGACATAAAAATGCGAAATATAAGTGTAAAATTAATTTTAAATCGAAAAATAAGTTCTTCGAATAGTGGTAATTTTCAGCTTTAAACGCAAATACCTCGAATATTCCCGCAAGTATAAGTATATATACTCTTGAACTGAAGAACCTCCTCTATAACTAAAAATGTTCACTTGTTCGTTTAAGATATCTGTTCGTTTGCAGAATATCTAAATTTGTTTAAAATAAAAACAACATTAGTGTTTCATAATGAATAAAAGTGAACATAGTTCGAATATACATATACGCATTTCTGCTCCGAAGCATGATTTTAAAAATTAAATTAAAATTAAAATATCATTAATCATCACCTTTTTTATGATTTTTCATATAATGAATTTCGATGACCTCGTGGAAGAAATGGATTCCGAAGTGGAATGCTAACAAACGTTGAGCCCCCATAGAGGTTGCATTGAACATAAATATTTTTCATTTTTTAATAATATTTTTTTACAGATAAAGTTTTTAAAAAAATATCTTCCAACCTCGTTTGCGCTCCTCGAGTATAACCATCACAAGTTGTGGTACCGTCACCATCTTCTGGCGGCAATGCAGGTATAATGTATTATTATATAAATGTATTAGTATTTGCTTTATAAAAATACATTTATGTTTTTCAGATATAATCCAGAAGCTGGATGCCATTGAGACTCGATTCACTGCCATTAAAAAGTCCCTAACAGACAAAGTAAGTAACGCAGTATTACATTACCAAATTAAAACAGAAGCTAATTTTTATAATTTAATTTTCTAGATGCCAGAAAAGCACCTCGGGCAGGCGCAAAGCAAATTATTGCGCGAATGCCGCGTCATAGCGGCAAAGACGCATCATTCAATTAGCCGCATCACCGGTGACTTGGAGGACGAGCATTACGTGGAGCTCGCTTCGAAACTGCCTATGTCATCGGAAGAGCACGTGCGCTTCGTGGAAGACAAACTTTCACAAAAGGAAAGCACGGATGCTATGGTAAATATTTCGTTTTTAAATATTATGCGATTGTAATATAATTTACTATATTTTTTTTACAGATGCGGCTAATATTGAAGTCAAAGGGCGCAAAAGGCAGTGTGGACGGCGTACTATGCTTTCTGACGATCTAATGTACCACTACAATTTAGAGGGGCGGAAGGAGAAGGGATCCCTACCAATGCTAAAGGTCTTAGGGTTAGTTTTTGGTACGTTTTTTTACTGATATATATTTGAATGCCTTAACTTATACCGTTTCATTTTAGATATATTTCCTGACAAGGAAAAAAAACACTATCTGTGGGGAGCTCTGGAGATTTGTGGACTTAAGTCACAATCGTTTTAAGCAAAAAAAAGCATAAACTTAAGGCAAAATTAATGTAAGTTTTCTTATTATAACTTATATATATTAGTTTTAAGTTGTAAATATTAGTTCTGAGTTGTACAAATATTAGTTTTAAGTTGTACAAATTAGTTTTAAGTTGCACATATTAGTTTTAAGTGGTATATATTAGTACTAAGGTGTACATACTACATAGTTCTAAGTTGAAGTTTCTAATTTTACTTTTATAAATATGAATTTTTAGCATTATAATTTTTATACTGAAACAAACTTAATTTGTATTATTTTTCTGTCGAATGTAATAATAATAGGCAAATTATTAGCTTAAGTAAATATTTGATTATTTTGATTTTATTATTAAATAAAGCGAAATAATAAAAAAGAACTGAATTTTATTTAAAAGAATTGAATTTGCTAGAAGTAACAAATGGGTAACAGATAATCTTGTTACTGCTTGTTCTTGCTGTTCTTGTATCTTATAGGTGACAAACTGATAACTAAAATAATAACACTAACAGATATTCGGGTAACAAATTCTTTTTGTTATCCATAACACATAGGTAAGCTATGCGCTAACAAAAGAATTTGTTACCCGTAACATACTGTGAAGAGATTTGCTAACAAATGCATGTATTCTGTTAGAACAAGGCAGCATGCGATATTTGCCATTGGTTAGAGCGAGATAAACATTGAACATCAAATAGCTATGTGTTATTTTTTTCCCACTCTCTGAATAAAAGTAACAAATATTTTAACGAATGTAAAAGTGAACAATAACAAGTCGCTTACACGTTTGCTAACAGCTATCCGTTTTGCAGGGGTATAACCGACTTGTTATTGCTCACTTTTGCATGTGTTAAACTATTTGTTCAGAGAGTGGGAAATGTTATGTTATGTTTATCGCTCTAACCAATTGCAAATATGACATGCTATCTTGATTCAAGTTGCCTCTTATATGCGTACCTTGTTTGCTATTAATGAATAGGGGGACTCCCTTGCTCTTGCAAAACCTTTGCACGGTGCACGAATTGCAGAATTTTCCTCTTGGTGCAACAGCACAAAAACAAACATACGTAGAAAATTATTTGCAACGGCTGAAAAATATGTCAGATCAAAACCCATGTTTATATTCGTGCTGTTTTAGCTGTGATTTTACATACTTAAAGACATATTACGCCGTTAAATTGTTGAGGAAGGTAAGTTTTAAATAGATTTTATAATTTCTACTTAAATTATAAAGATTTGTTATAGTTTTTTTGTCAAAAATGAATACAAAATGTGCGCCAATTCACCATAGATATGCACAATAGTCATTCTCAATAAATTGTCCGAATCTCTTGGCCTTGCAATCTGTAATCTTGCAAAAGCAAGAGAATTCTCTTATACATACCATGTTCAGACCGAAAATTTGAAAGGATTAGATTACATTTAAAGGTTCGTATCCAGCTCTCAAGTAATTGCTCAAGAAAAAAATACATTATTCCCTCAAGTAATTTTGACAGCTGGTTGCGCATTGTGAATGATCCACAATAGAAGAGCAAAAGAGAATAAACAAAGAAAATAAACTTTGTGCGTAATATGTCTGTATATATGTGTGTAGTAATATAAATATTTTCCTTGCGATTTAAGGAATGTTGTTGATGATTGGATTGAAGTTTTATACAATATTTCAAAATGAAATAAATTTCATAATAAGTTTGTGTTTGTTACACATTCGTTAGCAGTAACAAACATATTTGTTACCTCGATATGTTATTATATTTATTACCCTATTGTTACTTCTAAAAAACTCATCCATTTTAAATAATTTTCAAAACTTATTTTAAAATAAAATATTGGATATCCTTATACAACAAATTTAAAATAAAAAGCTAATAATTTGTCTACTATTATTACCAGAGAACGTATATCATAGAGAAAGTTTACGGAGCATCCACTTTTACGATATTTCATTTTTCGAGGGGATACTGTTTTGGATGAGCGTGTTTCACCACAAAATTGCGCAAAAAATTAAAGTTGAAGAAGAAATCGTCAACATAATTTTAGTTCTGATAGAATTTCGTCGCCAGTTCGTTTTCAACTATTTCAAATAAAAATAATTTTATTAAATGGCAAATGGAAGAAAGTGTCGCGTTCGTGAGTGTGAGACATAAATAATGGTTGTCAAAAAAGTCTTGCGGTATTTTCGCTAGTTGGCGCTGAAAGCGCGTTGTTCTAGTTTTATTCGTCGCATCGGGTCATGCTATACCTTTTTGAAAGCTATTTCACTAACACGTGTTTGATTGATTGTCGTTTCTTTTAAATCGTTCGTGAGTTATAGCGTCGCAAACATGGAGCAAAATAAAGAGAAAATACGGCATATTTTACAGTACTACTACCATAAAGGCAAAAATGCATCTCAAGCCGCCAATAAAATTTGTGCAGTTTATGGACCCGATACAGTTTCCATTTCCACCGCACAACGATGGTTTCAACGTTTTCGTTCTGGTGTAGAGGTGGTCGAAGATGCGTCACGCTCCGGAAGGCCTGTCGTCGAAAATTGAGACCGGCATAGTAGCAGCCGTAGCATCGGTCAAGAGCTGGGCATGAGTCATCAAAAATTCATTTCAATAAAAATAAAAAAAAAATCAATAAAAATACCGCAAGACTTTTTTGACATCCAATTATTTAGAACATTGGAACATCAAATGTGTTAAATATTACGTATCCCACCAACGCAGGATTTACCCACCCGCAATGCATATGTTTGCATTAAGCACTTCGAACTAAGTGCTGTGGGTGTGAAAAAATTGAAGGCACATGCTGTGCGACCCTAAACCTTGGGAAGTGATCTTTTTTTAAAATTAAAATGTGCATGAGTTATATTTTGTAGATACAAGTACAAACCGTTCATTTACATGAAAAGTATAATAAGTTGTTTTTAAGAATATGGAAAAGCACCATAAGTTTGTTGAATAAACTAGTGAAGTGTAATAAAGTATTTTCTTGGGCATAAACGTCGACGTTGTTTGTGAAAAATACAAAGAAGTTTTGATGCCATAAAACTGCAATTATTATTGCAAAATATCTCGTGTCCGATTAAAAAATCGTGTGTTTATGTAAATGAGCGATATATGTACATATATATGTATGTATATACATACAAAAATGTACATTATGAAAATAGCATGTTTTCAAAATTATTTTAAATTTAATTGTAATATCAAACTGTTTGGCTTGCATGATTGTATTTTATTCATGTGCGTACATTTACAAACATTGCTTTGCATGACAATGCATTTTAAGTATGTTTCAATGCTGTACAATTGAATATAAAAAAATATAATAATTTTTATTAAATTATATTATATTAATTATATTAGCATGTTCGTTCAACATATTGCATTTGGAGTTTGTTGCTTAACATATGAACAATACTGTATATTTTTTATGATGTTTTATATTTGTTATTATGTTTTTTATTAAATTGCATTTATATACAGTTTTGGTTATATTAGTAACACCAAAATTGTATATTAAATTGTGAAAGTTGTGGAATTGAAAGTGGAATGTGCAAAACAGTGGTTAATGGGAAAATGTGTTAAAAAGATGGTGTAAAAATGGTATTAGTAAATATTTCTCTCCGATAGGAATACAAAAGTATTTGAAATCAATGTCTTCGATAGGAACTGTTACCATTTCTTCATCTAACTCACTTGCGACTACAATCCCTATTACTTACAAGAGGAATCCTTTCAAAAAACGCACTAGAACTTACACTTCCACTTTCATTTTCACTTTCCTCTTTCAAATATTTTTTTATATCTTTTATGTTGGACTGGAAAGTCCTTTTTACTTTTGAAAGACAATTAGCAAAATGTCTTCTTTTCATTTCACTTATTTTTTTAATGTTTTAAAATATATTCCACTTCGAAATTTTAAAATTTAAAAATTTTATTTCACTTGCTTGCACTTGTTTACACTTGTTTGCGCTTGTTTTCTTCTTCTTCCACTATATTTTCGCGTTTAATAAGAATAAATAACGGCTGATATATGTACATACAGCGTATGTCCAGAGAACATATGTTTTTAGTTTCTCTGACTCTACACTGTGTGTATATCAGCTATTTCAGTTTTGCACGTGTAATCATAACCCGAAAGAAAATAATCTGAATCGTCTCTTTCTTACTTGTGGATAGGTATACAATAATTTCTGAAGTCTATGCATTTGTGTTAGTGAGAAAATTGCTATTAGGGGTATTCTCTTGCTCTTGCAAGATTGCATATTGCAAAAATACTATACCGAAATATACAAGAGCACGAGAGCACCCATTGCAGAATCTAGTGATATATGAATGGCTAATTCGGTCAATTTGTTGTGAATGACTATTAAGCATGGCTATTGTGAATTGGCGCACCTTCTGCATACATTTTTAAGAAAAAAAAATGTAACAAATCTTTAAAATTTAAATAGAAATAATAACATCCATTTAAAACTTATCTTCCTCAACAATTTAACGACGTAATATGTCTTTATGTAAAATGGCAACTACAACAGGGTTGCAATTATATTTTTGCGTGACATTGCACGCAAATATACATAGGTTTTGGTCTGACATATTTCACAGCCCTTGCAAACAATTTTCTGCTTGTGTTTGTTGTTGTGCCGTTGTAAATCTGCAATTCTTGCACCGTGCACCGGGTCTTGCAAGAGCAAGAGAATACCCCTATTGTGTTAGTATCTATCATTCAATTCTTGTAGGGCAAGTATGTTCAATATATTTGAACATACTTACATATTTAATATTCTGGACTGTATGTTTTTATATATTTCTTATCTTATTATATTGCTGCACTCCGCCCCTTAGTAGCAACAACATGTTAAATTTTGAACAATTTCTTTAACCAATTTTTCCAATTAAAAAATTGTTTCCACATACATACATAGTAGAATATTTTTGAAAATCTAGCAGACTAAGAACAGTTTATATATGTATGTACACACATTGGAAGTTATTTAAAATTTTTTTATGTACGTAAATTGCATACGACGCACCCCCTAGGCATTTGTGGACAACCCAATTGTCGGTTCGAAGATGCGGCATTGTCAATTGCGTTAACAGGCAGAAAACGATTTAAAAATTTCCTATAGAGGAAGATGTTTGACAAAGTTGGGCAAAGCCTTGCAACTTAGTAGTTTCGCCTTGCGATAAGGTTTTTATTTGTCGAAACTATTTCGATGCGCAGTACGTTACCAAGTTCAAACTATTGCCTGGGGCTTTTCCCTGTTTCAGATTAGGTTCAGCACTAAGTCGTAGCTCATCTAGTGCTGACTCAAAACTTATGACCGTCCTGAGGTAGCAGTAGGAAGTAGGGAAGAGGAGGACGAAAAAGCTTTGAGGGAATTCGAAATATATTAAATTTTATAAGAAAATAGATTAGGATGTTAATAAAGATTTGGAAAAAAAAGTATCAAGATCTCAGGAAATGTGCAATAGTTGCGGATGTAAATTCAAGCTATGATGCTGTAACATTCGCTAGGACGATTGTCACGATGCGCACTATTTTCGCCGAATTAAGTATGTTGTCCCTGTTGGCTTGGACAATTTAGAAAAAATTAAAAAAAAGTCCGTTTTAGAACGAAATTGCGTTCTATTGTTTGATGAAATATCAATTAAGTCCGAACTACCATATATTAGAGCTAGGGATGTTATTGATAGGTTTGTGATTTATGGGAAAGCCATCGTGAAATGAAATTAGGTAGTAAATGTTTTGTTTTTGGAACGAAGTTCCTTACGGCAGGCTTGGAGAAGATAGGGATTTTGCTGCGGGACCTAACTGAAAAAAGTGATAGCAAAACCGTAAGAAAAAACCCGTAAGAAAAAGACTGAAAGATCGCTAGTTATAGCCTACCTTTAGGTTTTGCAAAATAATTAGGCATGAAAATCTATAACATTATTGTGTATGCAAATTAGTTTTGAGTGAAGTGCGGAACACATAGAGCGCGACAGAATGCAAACTACATCTGTCAAATATTAAAATACAGACGTTCTTATGGTCACTGTTATTTTGACAGCTGCACGACTACACGACTGCAGGCCGACAGTTGTCGTTACCGCTAACTTGAATATTTCCTATATTTGTCAACGGCAGTAGGACGACAGTAGAGTTGACAGTAGAATGGAAGATAGAAAGAGGAGGTAGAGTGGTGATGCCACTAATATGTAAAATGTAAAATTATTCACAGCTCTAACAAACTTGACGTTATTTTACAAATAAAAGCATAAAATAGCTCTATTATAGCTGTATTATATCATTTGTAATAACAATTGATAATTTAAAACAAATATATTTACCTATTTATTTATTTTTTGCATAAAAAATTTCACTTTGAACAAAATATTAAAATTTCATTTAAGTGAAAGGTATTAGTATGGCCACAACGATATTGTGTACATGCAAAATGGACTGCTGTGTTGTCTTGTGTACATGCCGGCCATTGTTATGTTGCTGCCTTCTTACGAATGTTCATGTAGTAAGATGCACAAAGCTATTTTCAGTTCACTGTCGTGCTGCTGCAGTCTGTCGCAGTCATTGTGTTCACCACTTGAGAATTGTGCTTGCTCTAAGTACGTTTATGGGGAGTTCAATTGTTGCATATTTTTTGGCGCAGGCTGGTTAATGGTTTGAGGAAATAACCCGTAAGAAAAAGACTGTAAGAAATAACCCGTAAGAAATAACCCGTAAGAAAAAGACTGTAAGATCGCTAGTTATAGCCTACCTTTAGATTTTGCAAAATAATTAGGCATGAAAATCTGTAACATTATTGTGTATGCAAATTAGTTTTGAGTGAAGTGCGGAACACATAGAGCGCGACAGACTGCAAACTACATCTGTCAAATATTAAAATACAGACGTTCTTATGGACACTGTTATTTTGACAGCTGCACGACTATACGACTGCAGGCCGACAGTTGTCGTTCCCGTTAACTTGAATATTTCCTATATTTGCCGACGGCAGTAGGACGACAGTAGAGTTTTCTTAATACTTATCTGTACTTAAATAAAAACTAATCAGCGAAATTTGAGAGAAAAATCAGGACAACCTACATAAAATTAAGCACAACTTTTTTTTGCAAATTGTATCGATTCTACATTATCCGAAGGAACTTCGTTCCTACCTGGTGTCCCACGACACCACATTTCTTTTTTTTTATGATAAAAGGGTTGAGTTCCAAATGGAAATGTATGTGTTTTCGTATTATATTTCCAAAAATAGACTTGCTATATTCAAATTAGAAGAAATATTGAATAAGAATTTTATTTGCACGAAGGTTCAAAGATATATTTTTTATATATTGCCATCTTTTTAAGTCTGTCCCTAATACATTTATGAAATATGATATTTCAACTCCAGTTGTAATATCAACTTTAAAGTTATAAAAAAACTTTACTCTATCGATCAGGACAATACATGTGTCAAAATATGTCCAAAACTAAAGAAGGTCTAAGTATATTCTAGGGTTTTTGAATTTTGTTTATATTATTACCTAAATATATCGTTAATATAAGTCGGATAAGTTATTTATCATTTAAAGTTTTGATATCATCTAAAAAGTCCAAGCAGACGTACATATACTCATTCTTATATAATTATGCGTGCAAGTAAAAAATATGAAAGAAGGCATACTCGCAATGTTTGTAAATTTGTTTACATGTAACATATACATATGTATATGTAAATATGTACATGTAATTTATTTCTTGCGCATAGACCGACGAGCAAAATAGGAATTTGTTTACACAGGACATACAAATGTATGTACAAATTAAAAACTCCGTTTAGTTTTCGTGGGCAACTACGGGCAACTGCCTCGTTTTCTTTATTACATTTTCTTAAATACAATATTTTGCTTAAGCCTAGATACAAATATTAATCTTACATTCTAGGAAGTATATCTACAATCCACTTGAGATAGGACATATGTAGGACATATGTTCCAAGTGGGAAGATTCATCTTACAATCTATGAGTTACATTTTTGGACCACCTAAGGCGGACAGTATTAGCAAAGTACACATAATGTTACTTACGGATACTTAATACGGACCATATGGGTCGTAAGTGTCATGTTACATATTTATGACAGATAAAGAATATGTTCATGTAATGTGAACTGGTGGTATTAACTCCCCCACCACTAAATTGAAGCGTCCCGATTCAAAGAGGAATAGTGCTTGATTCTTTCCATCATTTGATCTATAGGTTGGGCTTGATCTTGCATTGGAATTTGTTCAATGTTAATTTTAACCTGTGTGCTTTTATTCTTTTTGTATTTACAGATTATTAGTATTACTATTATAAGGCTGACAATTGTTATCAGACTGTAATTTATCATTTTACTTTTTTTTGCTTCATACCTGAGTTCTGTTATTTCCTGAATATTTTTAATGTTTTGAAAATGTATTTCTTCCATACTTAAATTCTTTGTGATTGTTATATTAATAACCTTAACTGGATTTGGTAATAATTTCATTGTGAGAGGCTTACGATGTCTATAGACTAAGTTATCAATTTGAACATTACAATTTTCAAATCGTATTAAATAATTACCGTTAATAGTAAAGTTGTTAGAATTACAGTTGTGATAAATGGTTTTATTGTTTGCATTGATTACGTAAATATGGTTTGTATCCATTTCTATTACTTTTGATTGGTTATTATACTTATATTTACAATTCATCTTAATTTGACTCCTAAATAAATATTCGATGCAATCGTCTTTGTATTCTTCTAATTCTTTTTTTATGGAAGTCTTTTTATATGTGATATCATTTAGACATAAAATTTCCTTTTCTTCTATATTTAATTCTGCTTGATTTATATTCGGTATAGGTTGAATGTATATTGATTGATAGGTCTCTTTAGTAAAACTAGGAATCTTTACTAAAATCACAATATTTTCGTTTTGAGTGACAATTACAATTTTGATCTTACCAATTTTTCAAAAGTTATATTCAATTTTAAACTATCGTCATCTGAAATAATATCTCTACTTAAGAGGTTATTTTGGCTCGTCATTATGATCTCTTTTATTCTTACGATATTAGTCTCAATATGCATTAAATTCCCCAACAGTTTGTTTGTCCACCGTTCCTTTGATATTTTATTTAATTCTGAGCTAACTGCGTTTATATTCTGAAATAATTTCCTGTAGTGATTGTTAGTATTATCGCTAATAGCTTTAATTTGGTAGTTAAATTTTTCATTAATGTTTTTCTGAACATTGATTTGTTCGATTGCATTGTGGGCATTGATTGTATTTATTTCTAATTTGCCTTCTATTTCTTGACGGTCTTCGTCGTCCATGACGCCATAAATATATTTAAGACCTGTCCCTATAATATTAACTAATCACCTTTTCTCAATTCTATGATGTGGGGTGAGTGTATATATCTGAGTTCTAATATGCTTAATTTTAGCCATTACAAGCGGATTTGGTTCTTTTTCTTTGAGTGCCATTTCCTCTAAATTGTCAACTATTTCTTTGTACATTGTTGTATTAATAAGATATGTAATTCTGTCGTATCTTTCAACCAACTTTACTTTTTCTAGGTTCAGAAGGGAATATCCATTCCCGTGATTGAGATCCATGATTTCGATTTGAGCTGTGATGAATGGCATTGCCGTATAAAGTATGATGATGTATAACATTGTGAACCTAAAGAATTTTAAGATTTAATATTATCTTTATGTATTATTCTGTTTCTGTTTTGTATTTTAATTGTATTTCCTAAATCTTCTAATACTACTTGTCTTTTGTACTTGGGGTTCAATTTATTTCTTTCCCCATAAATTTTTTCATAAATAATATCTCCTTTCTGATAACTTTTCTGAAGTCTTTTCTTGTTATGATGCTCTAGCATTTTCTCTTGAGCATTTTGCAACACATTTTTCATATTATCGTGAGGCTCTTTATTAAATAAAATGTTGCAAGGTTGTTTACCTGTTACAGAATGAATTGTTTTATTATACTGTTGAACTGCTCTCATAATTGATTCAAAATTACTAATTAAGCTGTGTTCTTGCTTTAAACATCTGGAGATTTCAATCAGTGTTGAATGAACTCTTTCTATTTGGCCATTACTTGTACTGTGGCGTGGTGTACAATAATAAATTTGCACATTAATCCTTTCCATTAAAGACTTGAACTGTATCGTACTTAAGCCTGGTTCATTATCAATAACTATACTTTTAACATTTGGAAATGTTTGTAACAGTTCCAAAACTTTTTCTTCTAAATTTGATTTGTCTTCTATATATTTTACGATTAGAAATTTGGAATATGAATCTATACATGTAAGAAATTTAAGCTTTTGTGCGAAAAAAATATCTATATGGAGCTGTTCTCCCTCTTTGTTTGGTATTGGTGCTTCCCCTATTGGAATTAGTTTCGGATGTCTTTCATATTTATTACTATTACATATGCTACAATTTTTTGCGTACTGTTTAAATTGTTTTATCATTAAAGGCCAATAATATTGCTGCCTAATTTGTGCCAAATTTTCCCTATAATTTCTATGTGCTCTATTATGTGTTTGCTCGATTATCGATCCCTGATCTTCTTTATTGCATATATCATTAGGGAATAGTTTAGTATATAGAAATTTTATCGTGGGAAATGTCTCCTTCAAAATGTTTTTTATTGCATATAGCACTTCAGGTGTGCAAAATATTCCTGTAACTACTTTTGGATTCATATATTCTTTTAAAATACCAATTATATTTTCTGGTCTGTCATATTCAATTAAAAAACGTTTATTATTAAAAGAAAAAATAGTCTCTAAGACAGTAATTCTTGCTCCATTATCGATTACTATCTGCTGCTTGAAATGATTCAAAGGTTTTTTTGTTTCATGAATTTGGTACTCATCGCTACTTTCTGCGGAATGTTGGGTTTCTATTAGTGAATCACTTGAGTCACTCGACTCACATGAACTAGTTAAATTATTTAATACTTGTCTTGATAATGCGTCAGCAACTACATTTGTTGTTCCCGGTTTATAAATAATTTTTGGAGAAAACTCCTCAATAAAAGCTCGCCATCTTTTCATTTTAACATTTGGATTTTTTTCGGACATTGCAAATGCTAATGGTTGATGATCCGTATGAATTTCTAAATTTTTTACTGCATAAAGATAATGGCGTAATGTCTTTAATGCCCAAACTATGGCGAATAATTCTTTTTCGTTTGTTGCGTAATTTTGTTCGGTGGTGTTTAATGTCTTTGAAATAAATGTTATTGGTCTTCCTTCTTGGGATAAGACTGCACCTACAGCCACATTAGATGCGTCAGTAGTTAAAATTAATTTTTTCTCAAAGTTTGGTTGAGCTAATTCAACTTGTTCTTGTAACGCTCTTTTTAAGGTTTCACAAGCAACAATTCCTTCTTGATCAAGATTAATAATTGTTTTTTTGGACATATACTGAGATATTTTACCATTTTCTCCCTTTAAATGTTTTGTTAGTGGTTTAGCTATTGTTGCATAATTTCCTATAAATTTCCTATAGTATCCCGTTAATCCTAAAAATCCTCTAAGTTGTCGTAACGTCTTGGGATATGAGTAATTTTTTATTGTCTCTACTTTTTTGGGATCAGTTTTTATAACTTTATGGGATACAACGTATCCTAAAAATTCCACCTCGGTTTCTATAAATTTAGATTTTTCTATAGATATTTTCATATGGGCTTCTTCGAGGGTTTGTACTATATATTTCAAATGAGATATATGTTCCTTTAGAGTTTTTGAATATACTATTATGTCGTCAACATATACGTGACAAAATTTTCCTATAAATTCATGTAAAATATTATTCATTGCTCTCTGAAATATACTTGGAGCATTTTTAAGTCCAAATGGCATTCTAAGGTATTCATATTTTCCGTTATTTACAGAAAATGCTGTTTTTTCTATATCGTTTTCTTCCATCAATATCTGATGAAATCCAGACTCTAAATCTATTGTGGAAAAGTATTTTGATTCTCCCAAATTAAAAAGTATCACCTCGGGATTAGGCATTGGGTACCTGTCGGATACTGTTTTTTCATTAATTTTTTTAAAGTCGATGACCAGTCTTAATTTCGGACTACCATCTTCATTTATTCCTTTTTTTGGAACGACCCAAACGGGAGAATTATATGGGCTTTTACTATGTCGTATAATCCCTTTTGCGAGTAAACTTTCGATTTCCTTATTAACAAAATTATTTGCAGATATAGAATAAGGATATTGTTTGGACCATATAGGTTTGTCATCCTCAGTTCTAATTTCTGCTTTAATATCTGTTCTAAAAGGTAAATCCATGTTAACATTTTGATGAGCTTTATTTATTATTTCAATAACATCCTCTCTTAGCAATGAAATGTTGATATCTTTCGTTTCATTATTATTACATTTGTACGTATCAGCAACTTCGTTAGAATGTTCAACATTATTTATTTTTAAAATGTTGTGAGCATTTGCTTCATTAATTTTCCTATCCTTAGTATCATTTTTGCTAATATTATTACTGACAGGTGCCTCAGGACTTTTTTGTCCCAAGGGGTTTAGTATAATTAAATCATTGAGAAAATTTATTTTCTCTGTTTTATTATTCCCATAAATCAATTTTCTATTCGGAATATCAATTGTCGCTCCGATTTTATTTAGGAAATTAATTCCAATTAAAAGATCGCTCTCTAAATTGTTAATTTCATAAAAACGTTCCTGTATACCAAACAGATTGATATTATGAAAATATTTTATTATGGTCGAACCATGAATGGTTCTAACCTTTTTCTTAATAGCTAAAATGCTTTTATTATTATAAATTCCGGCTCGTATATATGAGCTGGTTGCCCCCGTATCTATGAGAATTCTAAAGATTTGCCCAGTTTTTTTATCGGTTTTAATAACATACGGCAAATCGGAGTTTACCTTAGGAAATGGTTCTCACCAATATTATTAATTCGTTGAATTTTTGGTTGAGGTTGTGTGCTTATTTGTGCACTTTCAATGGACCTTTTTGGTATATTTGTTAGCTGATAATTTGTCTGCCAATTATATCTGTTACTCCTCACGTGTGGTTGGTTTCTTTGATTGGGTTTATTTGTTAATTGGATTGATTGATCCACTTCCATAGGTTCTGGGTGATTGGCATACATTTGGTAGGAATTATTATTTGTTTGGGGGTACCTTAAGTTATTCTGAAAATTCGAATATCTTCGGTTAGCTTGAGGCTGGTTTCGTGAACCAATTTCATGATTGTTTTTAGTAAATTGCAAAGCAAATTGCGATCGTATTTGATTTGAATGAAGTTCTTGTGCCTTAGCAAGAGCATTTGGCAAATCGGTAGGTGTTAATGTAAATAATATTTGGTTTAGAGGGTAATTTAAACCAGTTATAAAAGTTCTTAACGCGGTTTCTCGATTCTTGATATTTAATTGTTTTGTAATATCGGAATTGGTGCCGTGCGTCATTATAGTTTTATTTATTAGTAATGTCAATTTCTGATTAACTTCATTATAATAATCAATTAAGGATGTCGATCCTTGTCTCATAACGCTCATTTCTTGATCAATTACGTGAATTGGTCGTCTGTCGGCGTAAGCAAAATCTAATCTTGCAAATATTGCTTCTAAATTCAAAACTGTGCCATGATTAGTTAACATATCATTGGCATTACCTACAATCTTATTTCGGAGGATAGTTAATGCTCCAAAATACCTTCTACTACCTTCAATATATAGGCTCATCGAATTCTTTGCAGCTTCTCTCCAGCTGACATAAGATTTACCGGAAAATTCTGGCAAAGACTTTATTATGTCTAAATTTTCGTCACATGTTATGGAATCGTTAATTCTTTGAGTTTCATACTCAGTTACATGTGACGCATCTGTGAGTTTCATGAAGCAAATTAATACTCACAATAAACAATTTTTTTTACTTAATTTAATTAATAAATACATATGTATAAGCCTTACTTACAACTAATTTTATGTTGCTGCTTCTACTACTGTTGTTACTGTTGCTATTTCTGCTGTTGCTGCTGTTACTACTGTTGCGGCTATTGTTGACTTTGCTGCTGCTGTTGCTTTTTAAGTCGAATTTTGGCGGTTGGTTGTGCAATGGTCGTCGTTGGCGGCCGTGTGCGAGGTTTAAATGAAATCAGTTTTTTGGTGAAATTTCTGATTTACAGAATTTTTTTATTTATTTGTTTTTATGTGGATAGTTTATAGATCCACGGACTTTCTTCTATTTGTTTGAAATTTTCAAAAATTTTCACTTTCAGTTTTTGGTTTTTCAATTCACATTTTAAAATCACTTTATTTGTGAAACTGTTGTAGTTTTTTGTTTCTCAATTTTACTTATTTTTTCAATTGTTGTAACGCGTACGTTAGCTTGTTTTTCGCTCGTAATCCGTATAGACGTTGCGCGTTCGATAGGCAGTTGGCAAACACTCGATTTTTTTTTCAATTGTGGCGCTGAGATTTTTTCTTATGTCTCTTAGCGATTTTTATTTTGCCGTTAATTGCTTAGCGCGTTTCTAGTTGCTACCGTACGCTTTGAGTAACACACTAGTACTTTTGTATTTCTTTTCTCGCGAGTTCGCGATACTTGTTTGCGTTTTGTTTGTTTTTTTTTTTTTGGTTTTGGTCCAACAGGAGTTTTATGATTCTCCTGGCAGGATCGCCAATTAAAAACTCCGTTTAGTTTTCGTGGGCAACTACGGGCAACTGCCTCGTTTTCTTTATTACATTTTCTTAAATACAATATTTTGCTTAAGCCTAGATACAAATATTAATCTTACATTCTAGGAAGTATATATACAATCCACTTGAGATAGGACATATGTAGGACATATGTTCCAAGTGGGAAGATTCATCTTACAATCTATGAGTTACATTTTTGGACCACCTAAGGCGGACAGTATTAGCAAAGTACACATAATGTTACTTACGGATACTTAATACGGACCATATGGGTCGTAAGTGTCATGTTACATATTTATGACAGATAAAGAATATGTTCATGTAATGTGAACTGGTGGTATTAACTTACATGCATATATTATTCCTTTGCCATAGGTAGGTAGGAGTGCAACCCTGTTACCTTTCGGGCTCAATTACCACTGGCTGTGCTATTTTGAGCACTATTCGTATACCTTTTATATTTGCTATCACGTTTCATTATTTTGAAGTTTCGATGAAGCTACTTATGTATGTCCGATATGCTTTTTGTATACATTCATTCAAGGTTTGGTGCTTGATGGATTCCAAGTGTTCTGTGTCGGATCTGTGATACGGCTGGGCATTCACCGAGAAAGTGGAAAATTGTTTCCTTGTTCCATGCTATTTCGCAGCCTGAGATGTTGTTGAAGGGCATACCCATTTTGGACGCGTGTTCTTCAAATGGCCAGTGCACTACTATGGTAGCTTTACTTTGTAGATACTTTTCTTTGACCTATTTAATAAGTCGTTAGTTATTTTCTTGTCATATGTTGGCCATAATTGTTTAGTTATATTACATTTTGTTATGTTTTTCCATCTGTTATTTGCAACTTGTTGAAATTATCTATTGATCTCACTTTTGATCGATCCTAGTGGGCTTGGTGATAGCTCTGCCTGGGATTCGTTAAGATAAAGTCTAGGTGGAACTTGTCATTTATTGAGCTCAGTACTTTCTTGCATTGTGGACTATGCTGGAATTTGTCATGGGCGAAAACAAAGCCAGGAGCGCCGCCTGTCTATCTGTAAATATTGCTGCTTTACGTATCCTCACGTGGTATTCCAATAAAGCTTCGCAGGCCTTTTCTTTGCCTAGCAGTCCATTTTGGACCCGTCGGTATAGACTCAGATGGAATCTTCCTCCCATATTGAGCCGCTTCTCCATTCTCGTTTAGAATTATTTTGTGAGTGAAGATGGGTAGTTGTTGCAATACCACATTGAGGGCGTCAGTCGGACATGACTTGATTGCACCAGTAAGATCTTCACATGCTGCTCTTTGTATTCAACTTAATTTCCTAATGTTGTATTGTTTCTTTAGCGCTGGCCACCATACCAGAGCTCTATATGTAAGTATAGGTCTTATGACAGCCGTATACATCCACATGACTCTACTAGGTTTAAGGACCCAACTCTTGCTGACGATTCTCTTGCAGGTATAGCAGGCCATATATGCTTTATTTATTCTTTTTTCTCTATTCTGTTTTATTAGGGTTAACACCTAGTCCATTGTCCTTAGCCCATAGGTTTAACCTTCGTAGTGTTCTTTCCATAACCTCACTGACTGTTGCAAGAAACATGCCTGATACCAACAACACTATATCGTCAGCATATGCTACTACTTTCACTCCTCCACCGTTTAATTGGAGTAGTATTTCGTTCAGCGGGGAGAGGGCCTCTCCTTGAAGAGTCCCTCCACTCACATAACTTGTTTATGTTGCCACGCCGTTGGATGCTATAATCTTTCTAATTTCAAGCATCGATTGTATCCATCTGCACACAGTGTCTTCTATGCCTCCATGTGTCAGAGAATTAACGATAGCGCTTATTTCTATATTATTGAAGGCTACCATGGTGTATTGTTTGCACTGTAGTGATTTTTAAATTACACTTATCATATCGTGA
Organism: Bactrocera neohumeralis; assembly: GCF_024586455.1. NCBI lineage: Eukaryota > Metazoa > Arthropoda > Insecta > Diptera > Tephritidae > Bactrocera > Bactrocera neohumeralis. The sequence goes on from NW_026089623.1 coordinate 4,716,447, forward strand.
AGGGCAGTTTCGATTGATCGGGTCTTTATGTACGCATGTTGGGATTCCGATAGCTTATCCGCCATTGTTTACATGACTTATGAGCTTTCCACAACATCCCACATCCGACATCATATCGCATCACAGCACGTCACGTTACAACACCTCATCACACAACAGTTCACAACACACACACACGCATCAAACACAGCACCTAACACCGCTCTTCATACAACACAACAATCACACGATCATCAACGAGTCGTCTCTAATATTCACCACCCAAACCATTAAAAGAGATAGATCCGAACGGGATCGATTCCGTCCGTGAACCAGAAGGTTTGATATTTACACTTATACCCGATTCTATCGTGGCGCCAATAAGCAATCGTAGTCCGTCCGTCTACCACCATAAGAATACATATAATACTGTCACGAATTAAGGAAGATAACATTCCTTATCATACTCATGAACCAAAATATATCAACATGGCTTTCCAGCCAGTTTTTGAAATATAAGACTTAAAAAAACAAAATTCACGATCTTAGAGAAAGACACACAGGTTCCTACCACTGGAGTGGTAGAAAATCAGAAGCAATTACCATGACATCAGAAATTTCACAACTACGCGCTCACATCGACGTACTAACTCAAACTTTGCAGCAACAAAGCATTGAGATGCAGAATCGACTATCAGCGATTGAATCAAGCCAATCGTTTAAAGGAGTATCGACGGTCGATGAACACGAAGAAATCCGATTGCACATTAACGACCCCATGGAAATTGACCTGAAATTAATCAACGCACTTCAACGGTTCGGTGGAGATCACTAGTATGGACCTTTATGGATGGTATTAAAGGATTTACCAACCCTAGATACCAGTGCACTTGGTATAGTACGCACAAAAATAACAGGAGCAGCATCAAATATTCTTACACACCACAACACGAAGATGAATTTTTATTCCATAATATATAGATTGGATTACACGTTTACGGACCAAAGGCCGCTATAAGTCCTTTTAGAGGAAATGAAAAAGATCGTACAAGGAAGGAAAACCTTAGCCGAATTCCACAGTGAAGTGAGCAAAGTGCTTAATTTGGCATTATCAAAAATTGAGATGTCCGAAAACCAAAACAGTGGTTCTAAAGGTATAGGAACGTCTTGTTGCAAATCTTCAATCTACAGCACATCAATCAAACCGCACAAGCAGACTACGATGGACATTTTGGGACACGGAATACTTTTTTAGGCGGGTTAACGGGTTGCCTTATATCGAAACAAAACGTCGATTAACCGGCACACCCGTTACTATTTTAGTGGACACAGGATCAACTAATAATTATATTAGGAACAAATGTGAAATCGGTAAGTCAATACAAATTATTCCTTTTGAAACAAAAACTTTACATGGCTTTTCAGTCATTAATTCAAAAAAAGTGATTGGGACACATGGATATGATAAATGAATTCGATATGATACTAGGAGAACAGGGACTTAGAACTCTTAAAGCAGAAGAGAATTTATTTGATTATAGCTTAAAGTATCTAATATTTATGAAAAGCAAAAGTATTTTCAACTATACATTTAGAATCAGGATTCCATCAAATTTTAATAAAGGAATCCGATAGAGAAAATCCAAAAAATCACAAAATCCTCCCTCAAGCTAGGCGCTGTAGCTTAACTCTAAGGGGTCCCTAAATAGAAGATAGTTTACTCAAAAATCAAGGAAGAGTATTAAACAACACTGGCCCACAAAAAGAAAAAAAAAATTTTGTGCAGAGATAGTGTCAACGGTTTTGGACTAAGTGTCAATTGGTAAAACTAAATTATTTTTATTTTTTTTCCTACGTGTCTTTCCGATCTACGCCCACTTTTGAATATTGGCTGTAATCAGTACTTTAACTAGTTATTTTTACTAACTTATCGGAACATTTGTGCAAATATATTTATTCTAACATCATGTCTTCATAGCGAAGAAGTTGCCTTAAAGAGCCAAATGTGTTTTGGTTCATCTGTGGTTAATACACAGTTAAAAAATATGGAAAACCTACAACGAATTTTGTAAAAAGTGTCTATTTTTCCTTATTTTAACTCAAAAATTGTGGATGAATACAAGCCGTGGATACCTCAAATGGTTTATAAAACATATTGTGAATACTTGAGACAGTGGGTCAGCGTATGAGTCAGTTCTACTTGCTTATTCAACAAAATTAAAAGAGGGGTATCAAGATATAGCACTCGTGTTAGACAAAGTAAAACATAACGAACACCAAAGGAGTATTCGTGTTGATCTTAAAATGGTCAATTTCTTATTAGGACAGCAGAGTGTATACACCAAATACCCATAAACAGTGGGAAAAAAGATCTTGTCCTATAAAATGTCATCAACTCATCTTTGGTTTTAAGAAATAAAATTATATTGCCCCCATGCACATAAAACTAGGCTTTGCTAAGACGCCAGATGAAAAAGGACAATATATTTCTTATATATCAAGGAAAATTACTGGTCTTAGCATAGAAAAGTTAAAAGCAGGCATTTTCGCAAGTCCAAAGATAAGATTCTTAAATTCGATGAATAATTTGGAACAAGCTGCGTGGACTTCGTTTGTCCATTAATGTGCACTACCTCCACAGTCATCATTTCATTCAATTTCCAGAGAATCTTGGATTTTATAGCAAAGAACAAGGGGAGCGGTTTCACCAGGACCTTAAAACCATAGAGGAGAAGTATCAAGGTCGATGGGATCGGTATATGATGGGCTACCAGCAGTAGGGGTATGCAACGCGATTATCCTAATACATCTCATTCACGAAAGTCGCGAAAAAGAAAATTTTTGTATACATGATAATTTA
>NW_026089623.1:4719385-4733118 GCF_024586455.1 Bactrocera neohumeralis
TGTAATGTTGGCCCTGTGTATAGTACATCATTGAGTGATTTGCCTGGGCTCGTACTCTTTGAGGCATTGAAAACCACTCGTACTTTTGTTGTAATTTTATCAGGTCTTATTACCCCATGATGTGGGAGATAAAAAGATAAATATCTACCTTTAGATACTTTTTCATTTGTACAGTTTCTTCCATATGATCGAGGTCAAGATATTCCTCCATCACATTATCATATGCTGATTTAAGCTCACTTTTCTTTATCAGGTTTTTTTCCAGACTTATAAATTACTGGACTGCTGATATTCTAGAGTGACCTAGAGCTATGGTTTCAGGAAAAGTTTGTTTGAATGGTAGTCGCATAACATAACGACCATGTTCGTTTCTTGTTTTTGTAGACTTGTGCATGCCTGGTCTTCCTCCGAAAGTTGGGTAATCTTCTACTTCCCAGAATTTTTTAAGTTCAGTATTTAAATATTCGTTTGTCATGTATTCCACTTGTGTTGGAATAGGATTTATTTTTTCAATGAATTGACCACTTATAATCCACCCAAAGATTGTTTTTTGGCGATTTTCTCTATACCTTCAAGAATTATTTGAGGTATTAAGTCACTACCTTGTGCATCTATTCTTATATCCGCATTTGGAGAAACTCTGGTGATTGGGCATATTTTATTTGAATTTTGAATATGTCCAATGGTGATGACCGCAATGGGTAAAATAATTTAGCTTTCATTTTCTGAATGAAGCGCTTGAACTTTTGTTGCTTTAGAACAACATGGTTGTTCTTCCTCTTTCGGGATTTGAGGTTTTGGGATTACTTTATGTAGTTGTAGCGACTAACCCCGGTTAATCTAACATACTTTGAAAATTGGAATATGAAGCAATGAGTGATGTCTTCGTTGACAGTATACAAATTATATGTTTGTTCAGCACAATTACTTTTTAAATATAAACTTTATTAAATTAAAGCATTTTTACAAACGAAAATCTTAAAATATTATCTTCTTTTTGCAACCGGTGTGTTCTGTCAAAAGGTCTATTTGCAACCAACCGCACTGCTGTTAATTCTAATTGGAATAAGCTGAACCTCGCTCTCTGTCACATCTCGCTGTTAGCTGCTCAGTTTGCTCTCACAATTATTCAATTCAACTTGTATTGGAGTCGTTTGCTGCTAAATGCACTGATCGCTCTCACATTAGTTCGCCCACACTTGTTTTCGAACTATTGGCTATGTTAAGTCGCAGTTCTCCAACAATTAGGTTTATGTGAATGATGTCTTTGCTGCTGTTATCCAATGATCGCTCTCACGGCAATTGGTTCGCAATTGCTTTACAACTAATGGGATGTAAAGTAGTAGCTGTTAACTACAGTGATCGTTCTCACGGCGTTCGGTACTCACTTGCCTAACAGCTTCTGGTAATGCTGCAAGGTTGTATGCTCGTCATTTTCACTAGATGGAGGGCATTAGAAAGCAGAACCTTTTACGTGGGTGACCAGAAGTTATTACTGCTTAACTCCTTCCCTTCTAAATGAGGGACGTCCGCGATCCTCAACAATAATGCCTAAATTAATATCATTTGTATGATTTGATAGGTTATCACAACGATATTATTGCATAAACTTCTGACCAATTACAGTGTTGCACATAGAATTGGTTGAGTTATAATTTTGTATGGTGATGGTTGAGTCACTTTACTTTTAGCATTAGGTCCGCAGACCCATACATATATTGCAACAGGAATGAATCACAAGTTAATGACTGAGATATAGAGAACGACGATTATGAGTGGTCGAGCATTGAGAAATTTTACAGCAGTTTAGCAGCGGTATAATAAATCTATGAGAGCTCCAATATGCTGGTATTTGTGAGCAAATTGCAATTACATGGTTGCCAAGTCGGTTTTTCTTAAATCTACTAACTATCGTTATAACTTAACATACATTTCCATTTCATTATAGTTAACAAAATTTTCAAAGTACAAAAGTTTTACATAGTGGAAATGAATATTCGTGAGATGCTCAGTTACCAAGTCACCATAAAATTCGATGTAGAGAAATTTAATTTTTTTAATAAGCCTAGGTTTCTGTTGTTGGAGTTTAAAAGAAGAAATGGGGCCAGACTAGTATCTACTTTAAATTGTTTTTATGGCCCACCCTCCCTTTAATTAAAACTGTACTCTCTAGGTCTTTTTCAAATGTATGTTCCTCATAAAGTGGTGTTAACTTATTACCTAGTCTAGTATTTCTTTTTACCATAACTTTATCTCCTTCTTTAAAAACACGCTCGGTTCTGTTTTTGTTGTGACTTGTGAACTCTTTTTATTGCGCACATATAATACGTTCAGATACTTCATTATTCGGTTCATCATTGGTGGATCAAAATTCGTCTACTGGCCTCATTTTAGTAACAGGATGTATTGTTTTGTTATATTCAATGGTTGACAGCAAGATTAGATCCATCGTATCAACAATACATCTTTCCAACTTCAGGCATCTAGCAATTTCAATTAAAGTGCTGTGAAACCTCTCTACATGACCATTGGAGCAGCTATGCAAAGGTGGAGCATTGATGGTATTAATACCAAAATTATTGGAAAGAAGTTGAGTCAAAATTTCTCAAGTGTACCAACATTTTTTTGACGGTCGAGCTTTTAACGTTGAATAAACGTTTTTCAGTTCACAACAATAAATAAAAAATACAACTTGAACAACAATCACGCATTACACATCAGGAGCAAAAACAATATAACTTCGGTTGCGTTGCAAGTTTTCATGTTTTTCTTTTTGTCAATAACGTGTTATAAAATGTACAACAATATTAAATTGAAGCGATATTGTAAATCGATTGAGAAGTTTAAATTATTTCAATTTGTTTATAACAATTGTTTATAACTTTTTTAAATAACGTTTTTCCTGTCAATAAAAAATTGAAATAGGAAGAGAAAGTCATTAACGATAGCTGTTTTAAAAATGAGCAAGATCGATGTTATCCATCTTGAGAAAATAAATAAATTGTAAACTCATGCAAAAAAAAGTTTATAACAATAACTTGAAAAATAATTGAAATTTTGGAAAATTGTTCAAGTTGTATTTTTTATTTATTGTTGTGAACTGAAAAACGTTTATTCAACGTTAAAAGCTCGACCGTCAAAAAAATGTTGGTACACTTGAGAAATTTTGACTCAGTTGTCTGACAGTGTTTGAATTCAACGATTTTTCGTTGTCACAATAAATAATTTTTGCTTTTGGAAAAATGTTAAAAATTTGTATTAATTGGGGTTTTATGTCCAAAATTGTTCTCGACACTATGGTCTAAACGATTGCGAATTTTGAGATGTCTACACAAGTCAAGAAATACTTTGAGTCGATAGAAAAAGTGTCAATATGCAGGATCTCTCCTGAGTATAGTGGAATGGGTGTATCTGCTATTTTATGTTTCCGATGCTGCCTATTGTACTTCGATTTAGAGCAGATCCTATAGTTTAAAACAACCTCTTTTGCTTTCTTTTCCATCTTTGGGAAAAAGTAGTCCCTCAAGATTTGCTTAACATTTTCCTGTGCTGCACGGTATGCACTAGGGTGGGTCAATTCCGAACTTTTTTCGATTCGGGATTTCTAATAGTGCGGAAAAGTTGCCTTAGTACTTCCTGAATCCAATGCAACTTTTTGTTTTGAGATCGGATTGCATCTTCAACCCCAACTTCGGTCTTGAAATTTCGGAAATTCGCCTAAAATCGTTAAATTGTTAACCGTCTACCTAGCGCCTGAAATACGCATCTCATGGCAAAATGTATCAAACAAAAGTTATTTGTCACGTCATTTGCTACCGAAATGGTATACGTGATCATGGCCGTAGGACGAACCGTTCCCGAGATATGATCGAACAGGCGGCACGCCACAGCGCAAGGTGAAAATCGGCTTGCGGCCACACTTCTTGACGTTAATTTCGCCGAGTGCTATCAGTCACATTCATTCACCTACGCCAAGGGACACGTTCGGATAGGTCTCCACATAAATATTTTTTCATCGAGTTCCTTCACTCTTGTCGTTGATTTCGCTGAGTGCTATCACTTATATTCTCTCAACAGAACACAGAACTCAAAATGTCTGTATCTAAATTTAAATTTAGACAGAAATGTCCTGTGTTTGGCATATATCCGTACAATCTCTCTGAGTCCCAGTTACCTACTTACCAGTATGTTCTTTTGTGTTATCAGTTTGAAAGATTTCGTATAGGGCGACTCCAAGGCGACAACTATGAACCTAGGAGTAAAGAGGTTACAGAAATAGTTGCAAAAAAAGTTGAAAATACTTTCAAAAAGTCATCTATTCCGATAGTTTCACACACCAGAGTTGTATAAATGCTCACCACATACCATAAGAAATCTCTGACTCTTAAACAAATGTTTTTAAGGAACCCAATAGGTTTGAGCTCTAAAAGAGACGACTTTGTCTCTTCTCCCGGATTATTATTTTTTTATATTAAATTATTTGACATCGCTGCTTGTAAATGCATTTATTTTTCTTCTTGCACTTGTCCGAAGGAAAGGAAAGTTCCTATCAATGAACAACCATTTCACTTGGACCAGAGAACCAGAAGAATTGGTCGCATTGGAAGTGTTGATCTACCTGAAACAAAAAAGATTACAAAGAAAAATAAACGTAAAGAAAAGCTTTCAAAACGTCATTCAACATCAACACTTACCAGAAAAGTATCAGCTAGAACACGTGACCATTCAGATCAGCCGGACTCTCATACAGACGACAACAATGTAGGTGCGTCGCACATGGATTCTTCCAAAAACGATGCTGATGATGAATTTTCTCTTCCATCCTCTAAAACCAAACAAAACACACTAGTATTAGAACACACTGCTTTAGCTGCCCAAAGATTTGGAGTAAGTGATAGAGCAGCGGCCTTGATTGTTTCATCTGCTTTTCTGGATGCCAAAAAAGCAGGTTTGATAACGGAGGATCAGGGTAGCTTTGTCACTGACAAATGCAAGATTAGTCGGGCAAAAAAAGTGTTGGAGTTAAGCTCCAAAACACCGAAAGTATTGACTCTGTATATGGGCTGTATTTTGACGGCCGCAAAGACAATACACTTACACAAGTCAGCGAAGGTGAAAAGTACTACCGCGACACTGTCAAGGAGGAACATATTTCTCTTATAGCGGAACCTGGTTGTCATTACTTTGGCCACGTCACCTCTCCTTCCGGGTCAGCTGAGGATGAGACGCAAGCTATATGGCAACATTTACAAGACAATTCAGTTGATGTGGAACATCTAAATATTGTCGGTGCTGATGGCACCAACACGAACACAGGATGGAAAGGTGGAATCATTCGGAAACTAGAAGAAAGAATAGGTAGGCCATGACAGTGGGTTGTTTGTCTTCTACATTTCAACGAACTTCCATTTCGTGCTCTTTTCGAACACATAGATGGTGTCTCAAAGAGTTCAAATACATTCTCTGGCGACATAGGTAAACTGCTCCCTGATTGTGAGAAATTGCCTGTTGTCAAATTTGAAAGTTTTCAATCCTGCCAATTACCTTCTGAGGTTATTAATCCGACCCAACTTAGCACAGACCAAGCTTATCTCTATAAAATATCAGAAGCTGTTATTTCCGGTTAATGTTCCTCAGATTTAGCGTCGATGCATCCAGGTAACATGTGCAAATCTCGCTGGCTCACCTGTGCAAATAGAATTCTGAGATTATACATTTCTACTGATAAACCAACAAAGAAAATAAAGATTTTGGTCAAGTACATACTTGCAGTTTACTCACCTTTGTGGTTCTCAATAAGATTCAACAATTCAATCAAAGATGCCTCGCGCCATCTCTGTGCTACAATTCAAAGGTCGAGATACTTACCTGCTAAACTGCACAAGGTTGTCGATTCATCCATTCAACAGAATGCTTTCTTTGCTCTTCCAGAAAACATTCTCTTTTTCAGAGAAGCAGAGTCTGACACTGTAAATGGAAGGGTTAGATGTAATAAAGTGCCAAAGCTGAATTTCAAAGCTAATAATTATTACGATATGATTAACTGGAAGACTATTACCTTGACTGTTCCACCAGTTCTTTGTTCAGTTTCTAACAGAACTCATAAAAGGGCTGTCGGGAGACACTGCAGAGGTATGGAAATTTAGTGAATTCCACTCTTACACCGTGGCAGTCGAGAGAACCGTTAAACTGGTGACAGAGGCATCTTCTAAAGTTATTGGCCCCCAATCTCGTGATCGTTTTATACACTCTACACTGAAATCTAGGCTACAAGTGCCAAAGTTTAGTACAAAATCTGATTTTATCAATAAATTTGACACAGATTCAGACTAAAACAAGCCTGACATATGGTTGGTTGGTTGGGTTGGGCTTGGGAGGAACCCGAAGAGCAGCCACCTTCACGCGGTGGGTTCTGGGTTACCAATACAGGTTAGCTGAGAGCTGCAACAATTTTCACCTTGCGCTGTGGCGCGCCGCCTGTTCGCTCGTATCTCGGGAACGGTTCGTAATACGGCCATGATCACGTATACCATTTCGGTAGCAAATGACGTGACAAATAATTTTGTTTCATACATTTTGCCATGAGATGCGTATTTCAGGCGCAAGTTAGACAATTTCACGATTTTAAGCGAATTTCCGAAATTTCAAGGCCGGAGTTGGGGTTGAAGATGCAATGCGATCTCAAAACAAAAAGTTGCATTGGAATCAGGATGTACTAAGGCAACTTTTCCGCACTATTAGAAATCCCGAATCGAAAAAAGTCAGGAATCGACCCACCCTGGTGTGCACGGTTATGCTAAGCAGCTATTATTTCCAACTGATCATTCGGGTCAAAAATGTCCATTACATATGTTTTAGTGTATCTAATTTTTGTACTTGGAAACATTTGCACCAAGTCATGCTGAATGTAGGCTAGTATGGATAAATTACAATGAATTGCGTTAATAACAATAGTGTTCACAATGTCCTGAATAGTTCCTAAGAGCTTGCTTCTGTCACAAAACTGTATGAAATGTCTAGTTTTGTTCCCAAAAATAATGAAAGTTCGTTTTGATGGAAACTCACTTTCTTCAATAATTATTTGGTTCCTAAAACAATTAACCGATTTTTTAACTACCTCTATGGTGTACGTTAACGATCTTTCGCTGTGAATCGTGGCTGAATCTGAGTTCATATTTTCGTTCATCACATTAACTTGCTGTATCGAAAGAGCATCGGCAACGTAGTTTTCTTTTCCAGGCATATAATAAAGCTTCGCATTATGTTCGTCGATAAATGCTTTCCAACGTTTAATATTTGCATTTGGATTTCTGTCAGACACCGCAAACGTTAGCGGTTGATGGTCAGTAAAAATATTCAATTGGCGTACACCATGAAGATATTTAGGAAGGTTTTTTAATGCCCAGACTATAGCCAAAAGTTCCCTTTCATTAGTGGCAAAGTTAAGTTCATTGTCTTTTAGGGTTCTGGAAATCATAGTTATTGGTCTGCCCTCCTGAGAAAGAACGGCACCCAGGCCACGGTTGGACGCATCCGTAGTTAAATCATATGCTTTTATATAATCGGGTTAAGCGAGCATTACGTCTTCCGATAGTAAAATGTGTTTAAGTTTCTGAAATGCTTGCAGTTGCTTTGAATTTATAAATATTTTCACTCTTTTGGATCTGTAAGCTCTAACTTTTCCATTTTCCCCCTTCAAAATATCAGTCAGTGGTTTGGCTATACTGGCAAAGTCTTTCACGAAGCATCTATAGTAGCTTGCTAATCCTTGAAAGGACCTGAGACCATACAAGGTTTCGGGGGTTGGGAAGTTTAGCATTGTGCTAACTTTATCTGGGCACGTCTTAATGCCACTCCTTGATACAATAAATCCGAGATACTCTGTTTTAGTTTTGAAAAATTTGAACTTGTCGACTGACACCCTCCTGTTAGCGACATATAGACTCTTCAAGACCCAGTCTATGTCTTTAATGATTTGTTCTTTAGATTCGGAATAAATAATAACGTCATCTACATAAACAAAGCAGCTTTTTCCTATCTTTTCCCTTAAGATGTCGTCTATGGCTCTTTGAAAAATACTCGGAGCGTTTTTTAATCCGAAAGATAGCCTACAAAATTCATACTTTCCGTTGCTAACGGAAACGGCTGTTTTTCCCCTGTCTCGCTCAGCGAGCTCGATCTGGTGAAATCCAGACTTCAAATCAAGGGTTGTGAAGTATTGTGCATGCCCCATATTTGATAAACTCGAAATGACATTTGGTATTGGGTATTTGTCGTCAAAGGTATTTTCGTTCAGTTTCTGAAAATCTACCACCAGACGCTTTTTTTCATTGCCAAACTCATCAATGCCCTTCTTGTCCACGACCCAAATGGGGTTATTGTAGGGAGACGTAGATCGTCTTATAATACCATTGCGTAAAAGCTCTTTTATTTTATTGTTAACAAAGTCATTAGATATGGATGAATCTTAAAATAAATCGGTTCTTCATGTTTTGTACGAATCCTAGCAACTACATTTGTGTTATAGGGCAGTGATTCGTTCGGATCGGCGAAAACCTGTGATCTTTTTTTAATCATATTTGAAAAATCCTCCCTCATTGCAAGAGGTACACTTTCCTGTTGAATTTTCAAAGCATTAATGTTGTCAATTTTTATAAAATATAATTTTTCAATTCCAAAATCATGAACTATTTCACGTTTTTGAAGGTCCACGACTGCATTGACTTGCGTTAGCAGGTCAAGCCCAATTATCGCGTCAAAGCTTATTAAATTTGGTAATATTATAAAATCTGAAGTTATACCAAACAAGTTAATTTTACATTTTTTGCCCTACTTTGCTCTCGCCTGATATAACTACGAACGGTCTCGTTAAAGGCACAATGCCTTTTAATTCAGTAAGGGGCTTTATAAAGCTTTTTGAAGCTCCTGTGTCCACTAACATTTTTATCTCTTTGCCCTCAACTCCTATTGTTCGTTTGACCCAAGGGAGCTGGGCACCTTTTCTAAAAAATTAATTTCTTTGATTTCTTCGACTTCCCCTTCCACAATACTATCGTACGTAGTTTTTGTTGCTACATCATCCGATGTATCTGATATGTGGTGGATTCTCTGGACTTTTGGACCAGTACTTCTGTCTGATACAGGAGGTCGCTTAATTTGCTGACCTTGATTGCCTGTATTAAAAGAGATTTGCCGATTATAAGAGACATGTAAATTTGGTACTTTTTTTGCTGTAAAAAAATTCCTGTGGGATTGTGGTGCTCAAACTTCGTCGAGCGGCGGAAACGAGATGTGGATGGATCTATGTCCATTGGTTCGGTGCCTTGATCTCTATTATTACTCAAAAGGTTGCGCTTTTCTTGTCTATTTTGGAAGTAGGGGTTTTTATGACCGCTACGTGATTCTATTTGGTTGCTCTTGGTCTCATCTATTCTCTTAACTGAAGAGTGACCTCGGTCCTTGTCTTCAAGATGTTTAGAGTAGTTTGATGCAAACATGTATCGTTCATGATTTGGTTCTACTTCCTGGGCAAGTGCCCAAGCAAAAGGCAAATCTGTTGGACGAGTGGAAAATAGTATATCGCAAAGGGGCTTCCTAAGGCCAGAGACAAAAACACGTAATGCATCTAACCTATATTTATCATTTATTGAGTTAGCTATGTGACTTTCATATGTCATGATAGTTTTATTAGTAAGCAACGAAAGCTTTCTTTCGACTTCGTCGTAGAAATTCAACACTGTCAGATTTCCTTGCCTCAAGGTACTTAGCTCCTGTTCAATTAAATATATTGATCGCTTATCAGCGTACGTGAAATCTAATCATGCCACTATTAATTAAACAGCATCTGCAGCGCCTATAATTTTGTTTCTTATAATGGCCACTGCCTGATAATGTTTAGTGCTTCCATCATAAGGTTCATATAATTTATAGGCCGTATGTGCGGCTTGCCTCCATGAGACGTAAGTCTCTTTCCTACCATCGAATTCAGGCAAAGATTTAACTAGGTCAAGAGTTTCCTCGCAACGCACGGTACCTGAAATCGTAACCTCGTCGAAAATCTCTACGTTAGCTGTCGACGTACTTGTAAATCTTTTAAAGATTTCGTTCAACTTTTTTTCGAATTATTCTTTTTGTGGCTTAAGGCGGCTGATACCGCATCTGTTACTATAGCAGTTAACTCCTCAGTATTCATTTTTGGTTGATCTATATCTTTTAGAACTAAACTATTAAAAAGGCTGGCTAAATCTACGTCGCACATTAAAATGTTGACCGCACAAAAACCCGGTATAAGAAAATACCGTCTTATCTTAATCACAAATCAAGTTAGATTTATAAAAAACTTTCAAAAATACATCGAATTCCAATGATGATCATAGTATTTAAATATATTTATTAAGAAAAAAGGCACTGAGCAAGTCACTTACGTAATTTACTTTCTCTTAGCTCGTGGTTTAGTTTGCTACATCTATAAAAATTTTTTTAAAGGTGAGCCAAGGCCGTAAGATAACTCAGCAGGTGTCTCAAAAATTGGTAGAACCCAGTGATTTTTTTAGCAATGGTTAGCTTTTCATGCTTTTCTCCCAAAGCACCGAATTTAAAGCAAAATGAAAAACTTGGTTTAAGCTCCTCTCTCTGTGGACGGGTTCTCTTTTGGTCAGCAAACAGCAATATTCACGTATTTAGTTTTTCGGAACTTTTCAGTATTTCCAGAAATCCGAAATTTTAATAAAAATTGAGGCTAAAGATTTTGCTAGCCCCACGTTGGGCGCCAATTATATGGTTATTCAGCACAATTACTTTTTAAATATAAACTTTATTAAATTAAAGCATTTTTACAAACGAAAATCTTAAAATATTATCTTCTTTTTGCAACCTGTGTGTTCTGTCAAAAGATCTATTTGCAACCAACTGCACTGCTGTTAATTCTAATTGGAATAAGCTGAATCTCGCTCTCTGTCACATCTCGCTGTTAGCTGCTCAGTTTGCTCTCACAATTATTCAATTCAACTTGTATTGGAGTCGTTTGCTGCTAAATGCACTGATCGCTCGCACATTAGTTCGCCCACACTTGTTTTCGAACTATTGGCTATGTTAAGTCGCAGTTCTCCAACAATAATAGCACAAAAAGTGGAAAACGTCGAATCGTGGCCCGACTCAGCTGATACGAGCTATCTTATGGGCGGGCAATGTAAGTGAACAGTGCAAAACGCTACTCCCTTCTCTCTTTGACGTAGGATGCCGTGAGAATTCGCGGCATTTGGATTTTTGCTGTAGAAACGTGGCAGCTGATTGCTCTCTTACAACCCATGGTTGCCAATCTCGATATACTGTAGTAATTATCAACTTTTATAATTCTATTATTTATAAAAATATAAACTATTTTTAATAGTTTGTTTTCAGTTTTGATATTTTATATTATAAAAAATTGAAAATGGAAACATAGATATGTACAAAACTATATATGCGTATTGAGCAATGGCAACATTGTGCAAATGAAAACAAACAAAGATGGCTGATTTCAGCGTTTTTGACTGGTTCTGCTATTAGGTTTATGTGAATGATGTCTTTGCTGTTGTTATCCAATGATCGCTCTCACGGCAATTGGTTCGCACTTGCTTTACAACTACTGGGATGTAAAGTAGTAGCTGTTAACTACAGTGATCGCTCTCACAGCGTTCGGTGCTCACTTGCCTAACAGCTTTTGGTAATGCTGCAAGGTTGTATGCTCGTCATTTTCACTAGATGGAGGGCATTAGAAAGCAGAACCTTTTACGTGGGTGACCAGCAGTTATTACTGCTTAACTTACACAATTGAATTTGCTTTCACAGTATTTTGTCATATAAGAATTCGACAGACAGTTTATGCAAAGTTTGTGTTGACGGACCAGATTGTTTCTATCTGAAACGGATAACTTTTGGAATCTCTAGCAAGATCTTATTTTATGACCTTATATTTGGCTTGTGGTTTAAACAAGTTTTTACTTGAGTAATTTTGATGACTTTTTGCCTTTATAGTGTTTTGTCTATTCGCTCAGCTATCTCGTACTGGGCAATGAGGAATGCTTTCATTTTTTGCCTTCTGGGCATTATTTTTCTTTCCACTAGTGATTGTTCCCATCGTAATAACGCAGTATCAGGGAATGTTTCTGCACAAATGGTTACTGTCATAGTGTCCCACGATTCTGTGGAGAAATTTTGGGTTTTAACACTGATAAACAGTTGGTCACTGTCGAGTATAAATTTTGACTAGTTTGTTTTAAAATTTTGGCGAATGCAATAAAGTTTTTATTGGGTTTTCTATCATAACCCTTTCATTTTTGTACTTTTCGACCAGTGCTTCCCAAGCCAGTTTAAAATTTTCGTAATTTAAAGCGAATTGCTTGACGATACTGCCTGCTTCCCTCTTTGTTTTGCTGGTACTTTTAGATATATGCCTTTATCTAGGTCTGCTTTTAGTATTGTAACTACTCTGGGAGGTGGAGTAGTGGCTCTACTTGGCCTTACTAAACTTATTTCTTCAGTCATCATACCCTCTGTTAACTCGTACTGATCGCGGCAGTTATCACTCGTGACTGTCGCCGAAGCTTTCGTGTTTTCTGGAAGTTCTGTATCGTACGCTGACAAAAGGCGTGCGCATAGATTGTTAACACTTTCTAGTTTTATATTCAAAACGGATTCTGTGAACCTTGAAACCTTGTGCAATATCTTATAAAAGTATCACTTTCAGTGATAAATCTGGATATTGTATGATCTTTTTTGTTTTATACTCTGCTTTGAGCGTGTAGCTTCTGCAGGTGTGCCTTGTGATTTATTTTCATCAGCCATTTTTGGAATTTCTAATGATAGAGGTGTTTTTGGTTTAACCTCTCTTGATTTTTGAGATTGTATTAATTGGGATTGAGTTTGAAGCTTTCAGCTTAAAGATTTATCTATTAAATATATGATTGAAAATTAATATTTAACTACATTAAATAGATTTTTGAAAGAATGTAATTTAAATTTTATTAGTAGACATTTTGTTTGTAAAAAAAAAAATATTTTTCTGATCACAAATTCTGTTTTGATAATTTGTATATTTTAAACTTTTGATTTATTGTGATCAAATTTTTTACTCGCTACCGCATAAAATGACTAAAGTTTTTATTTATATTAAACTTCGATAATAATTAATAATTTTAATATGACAGAAAATTTTTTGAAGTGTATCAATGTATCTTCAGTTCACTCGCGTTTCTTTTGTATATTTGTATCTGTAAACGAATAAAGAACGCTAGAGAAAAATGCAATAAGTAAATTGTTTCTATGTATCTATTTATTTTCATATGTTTGCATATACCTGCCAGCCACGACTAACAACTTTTCTCAAATATTTCAATACAACTACACATTTTTTCTCTCTGCACTCTGCACACCAACGCACATGTTCGGGTTATTTTTTTGTTTACCTAGATGCGATGAAAAAAGTTATCTCATTTCTTGATTTATTTGAATGAGTGCGAATGAGAAAATTTAACTGTCAATTGTGCCAAAAGAAAATCCCAAAAAGGGTAATAAAAAAACTATTGCCAGACGCATGTCATTCGCGCTTGTACAACAAGAAGGTAAGTGAATGAATTTTATTTTATTTTTTTTTTTAATAATTTGCAAATAATTACTTCATTTGTTTTTATAGCATTGGAAATCAGGAGACCAAAATTGGAAATAGCAGCAACAGCAATATCATCAGAAACAAT
>NW_026089623.1:4733218-4853072 GCF_024586455.1 Bactrocera neohumeralis
TTAATGATTTGAAGCAACTCAATATCGACTGCTAAATGTGTATATACAAGAAAATCGACTTTATACCTGAATAAAAGATTGTCGAATTCTTCCAAATGCACTGCCGTTTGGCTTTATGTCAACTTCAGCAAGATGAAGAAGGTTAATTAACTTAAATATTTGATGTTAATGATTTGAAGCAACTCAATATCGACTGCTAAATGTGTAAATACAAGAAAATCTACTTCATACCTGAATATAAGGTTGTCGAATTCTTCCAAATGCACTGCCGTTATGGCTTTATGTCAACCTCAGCAAGATGAAGAAGGTTAATTAACTTAAATATTTGATGTTAATGATTTGAAGCAACTCAATATCGCATGCTAAATGTGTAAATACAAGAAAATCTGCTTTATACCTGAATATAAAATTGCCGAATTCTTCCAAATGCACTACCGTTATGGCTTTATGTCAACTCCAGCAAGATGAAGAAGGTTAATTATCTTAAATATTTGATGTTAAATGATTTGAAGCAACTCAATATCGACTACTAAATGTGTATATAAAAGAAAATCGACTTTATACCTGAATATAAGATTGTCGAATTCTTCCAAATGCACTGCCGTTATGGCTTTATGTCAACCTCAGCAAGATGAAGAAGGTTAATTAACTTAAATATTTGATGTTAATGATTTGAAGCAACTCAATATCGACTGCTAAGGATGTATATACAAGAAAATGGACTTTATACCTGAATATAAGATTGTCGAATTCTTCCAAATGCACTGCCGTTATGGCTTTATGTCAACTTCAGCAAGATGAAGAAGGTTAATTAACTTAAATATTTGATGTTAATGATTTGAAGCAACTCAATATCGACTGCTAAATGTGTATATACAAGAAAATCGACTTTATACCTGAATATAAGATTGTCGAATTCTTCCAAATGCACTGCCGTTATGGCTTTATGTCAACTTCAGCAAGATGAAGAAGGTTAATTAACTTAAATATTTGATGTTAATGATTTGAAGCAACTCAATATCGACTGCTAAATGTGTATATACAAGAAAATCGACTTTATACCTGAATATAAGATTGTCGAATTCTTCCAAATGCACTGCCGTTATGGCTTTATGTCAACTTCAGCAAGATGAAGAAGGTTAATTAACTTAAATATTTGATGTTAATGATTTGAAGCAACTCAATATCGACTGCTAAATGTGTATATACAAGAAAATCGACTTTATACCTGAATATAAGATTGTCGAATTCTTCCAAATGCACTGCCGTTATGGCTTTATGTCAACTTCAGCAAGATGAAGAAGGTTAATTAACTTAAATATTTGATGTTAATGATTTGAAGCAACTCAATATCGACTGCTAAATGTGTATCGACTTTATACCTGAATATAAGGTGGTCAAATTCCTCCAAATGCACTGCCGTTATGGCTTTATGTCAACTTTGGTAGGATGAAGAAGGCTAATTAACTTAAATTAGTTACAATAATGATTTAAAGCAAATCAATATCGACTACTAAATGTGTATAGAAAAGAAAATCGACTTTATACCTGAATATAAGATTGTCGAATTCTTCCAAATGCACTGCCGTTATGGCTTTATGTCAACTTCAGCAAGATGAAGAAGGATAATTGTCTAAAATATTTGATGTTAATGATTTGAAGCAACTCAATATCGACTGCTAAATGTGTATATACAAGAAAATCGACTTTATACCTGAATATAAGATTGTCGAATTCTTCCAAATGCACTGCCGTTATGGCTTTATGTCAACTTC
Source organism: Bactrocera neohumeralis (assembly GCF_024586455.1). Taxonomy (NCBI): domain Eukaryota; kingdom Metazoa; phylum Arthropoda; class Insecta; order Diptera; family Tephritidae; genus Bactrocera; species Bactrocera neohumeralis. Next base: position 4,734,994 of record NW_026089623.1, read on the forward strand.
AGCAAGATGAAGAAGGTTAATTAACTTAAATATTTGATGTTAATGATTTGAAGCAACTCAATATCGACTGCTAAATGTGTATATACAAGAAAATCTACCTTATACCTGAATATAAGATTGTCGAATTCTTCCAAATGCACTGCCGTTATGGCTTTATGTCAACTTCACTAGGATGAAGAAGGTTAATTAACTTAAATTAGTTACAATAATGATTTAAAGCAAATCAATATCGACTACTAAATGTGTATAGAAAAGAAAATCGACTTTATACCTGAATATAAGATTGTCGAATTCTTCCAAATGCACTGCCGTTATGGCTTTATGTCAACTTCAGTAAAATGAAGAAGGTTAATTAACTTAAATATTTGATGTTAATGATTTATAGCAACTCTATATCGACTGCTAAATGTGTATATACAAGAAAATCGACTTTATACCTGAATATAAGGTGGTCAAATTCCTCCAAATGCACTGCCGTTATGGCTTTATGTCAACTTTGGTAGGATGAAGAAGGTTAATTAACTTAAATATGTTAATGTAATGATTTAAAGCAAATCAATATCGACTGCTAAATGTGTATATAAAAGAAAATCGACTTTATACCTGAATATAAGATTGTCGAATTCTTCCAAATGCACTGCCGTTATGGCTTTATGTCAACTTCAGCAAGATGAAGAAGGTTAATTGTCTTAAATATGTTAAACTTATTATTTAAAGCAACTCAATATCGACTTCTAAATGTGTATATACAAGATAATCGAATTTATACCTGAATATAAGGTTGTCGAATTCTTCCAAATGCACTGCCGTTATGGCTTTATGTCAACTTCAGAAAGATGAAGAAGGTTAATTAACTTAAATATTTGATGTTAATGATTTGAAGCAACTCAATATCGACTGCTAAATGTGTATATACAAGAAAATCGACTTTATACCTGAATATAAGATTGTCGAATTCTTCCAAATGCACTGCCGTTATGGCTTTATGTCAACTTCAGCAAGATGAAGAAGGTTAATTAACTTAAATATTTGATGTTAATGATTTGAAGCAACTCAATATCGACTGCTAAATGTGTATATACAAGAAAATCGACTTTATACCTGAATATAAGATTGTCGAATTCTTCCAAATGCACTGCCGTTATGGCTTTATGTCAACTTCAGCAAGATGAAGAAGGTTAATTAACTTAAATATTTGATGTTAATGATTTGAAGCAACTCAATATCGACTGCTAAATGTGTATATACAAGAAAATCTGACTTTATACCTGAATATAAGATTGTCGAATTCTTCCAAATGCACTGCCGTTATGGCTTTATGTCAACTTCAGCAAGATGAAGAAGGTTAATTATCTTAAATATTTGATGTTAATGATTTGAAGCAACTCAATATCGACTGCTAAATGTGTATATACAAGAAAATCGACTTTATACCTGAATATAAGATTGTCGAATTCTTCCAAATGCACTGCCGTTATGGCTTTATGTCAACCTCAGCAAGATGAAGAAGGTTAATTAACTTAAATATTTGATGTTAATGATTTGAAGCAACTCAATATCGACTGCTAAATGTGTATATACTAAATGTGTATATAAAAGAAAATCGACTTTATACCTGAATATAAGATTGTCGAATTCTTCCAAATGCACTGCCGTTATGGCTTTATGTCAACTTCAGTAAGATGAAGAAGGTTAATTAACTTAAATATTTGATGTTAATGATTTGAAGCAACTCAATATCGACTACTAAATGTGTATATACAAGAAAACCGACTTTATACCTGAATATAAGATTGTCGAATTCCTCCAAATGCACTGCCGTTATGGCTTTATGTCAACTTCAGCAAGATGAAGAAGGATAATTGTCTAAAATATTTGATGTTAATGATTTGAAGCAACTCAATATCGGCTGCTAAATGTGTATATACAAGAAAATCTACTTTATACCTGAATATAAGGTGGTCAAATTCCTCCAAATGCACTGCCGTTATGGCTTTATGTCAACTTTGGTAGGATGAAGAAGGCTAATTAACTTAAATTAGTTACAATAATGATTTAAAGCAAATCAATATCGACTACTAAATGTGTATAGAAAAGAAAATCGACTTTATACCTGAATATAAGATTGTCGAATTCTTCCAAATGCACTGCCGTTATGGCTTTATGTCAAATTCAGCAAGATGAAGAAGGATAATTGTCTAAAATATTTGATGCTAATGATTTGAAGCAACTCAATATCGACTGCTAAATGTGAAAATACAAGAAAATCTACTTTATACCTGAATATAAGGTTGTCGAATTCCTCCAAATGCACTGGATGTTAATGATTTGAAGCAACTCAATATCGACTGCTAAATGTGTATATACAAGAAAATCGACTTTATACCTGAATATAAGATTGTCGAATTCTTCCAAATGCACTGCCGTTATGGCTTTATGTCAACTTCAGCAAGATGAAGAAGGTTAATTGTCTTAAATATTTGATGTTAATGATTTGAAGCAACTCAATATCGACTGCTAAATGTGTATATACAAGAAAATCGACTTTATACCTGAATATAAGATTGTCGAATTCTTCCAAATGCACTGCCGTTATGGCTTTATGTCAACCTCAGCAAGATGAAGAAGGTTAATTAACTTAAATATTTGATGTTAATGATTTGAAGCAACTCAGTATCGACTGCTAAATGTATATACAAGAAAATCGACTTTATACCTGAATATAAGATTGTCGAATTCTTCCAAATGCACTGCCGTTATGGCTTTATGTCAACTTCAGTAAGATGAAGAAGGTTAATTAACTTAAATATTTGATGTTAATGATTTGAAGCAACTCAATATCGACTGCTAAGGATGTATATACAAGAAAATGGACTTTATACCTGAATATAAGATTGTCGAATTCTTCCAAATGCACTGCCGTTATGGCTTTATGTCAACTTCAGAAAGATGAAAAAGGTTAATTAACTTAAATATTTGATGTAAATGATTTGAAGTAACTCAATATCGACTGCTAAATGTGTAAATACAAGAAAATCGACTTTATACCTGAATATAAGGTTGTCGAATTCTTCCAAATGCACTGCCGTTATGGCTTTATGTCAACCTCAGCAAGATGAAGAAGGTTAAATAACTTAAATATTTGATGTTAATGATTTGAAGCAACTCAATATCGATGCTAAATGTGTATATACAAGAAAATCGACTTTATACCTGAATATAAGATTGTCGAATTCTTCCAAATGCACTGCCGTTATGGCTTTATGTCAACTTCAGAAAGATGAAGAAGGTTAATTATCTTAAATATTTGATGTTAATGATTTGAAGCAACTCAATATCGACTGCTAAATGTGTATATACAAGAAAATCGACTTTATACCTGAATATAAGATTGTCGAATTCTTCCAAATGCACTGCCGTTATGGCTTTATGTCAACTTCAGTAAGATGAAGAAGGTTAATTAACTTAAATATGTTATGTTAATGATTTAAAGCAACTCAATATCGACTACTAAATGTGTATATACAAGAAAATCGACTTTATACCTGAATATAAGATTGTCGAATTCTTCCAAATGCACTGCCGTTATGGCTTTATGTCAACTTCAGCAAGATGAAGAAGGATAATTGTCTAAAATATTTGATGCTAATGATTAGAAGCAACTCAATATTGACTGCTAAATGTGTATATACAAGAAAATCGACTTTATACCTGAATATAAGGTGGTCGAATTCTTCCAAATGCACTGCCGTTATGGCTTTATGTCAACTTTGGTAGGATGAAGAAGGCTAATTAACTTAAATTAGTTACAATAATGATTTAAAGCAAATCAATATCGACTACTAAATGTGTATAGAAAAGAAAATCGACTTTATACCTGAATATAAGATTGTCGAATTCTTCCAAATGCACTGCCGTTATGGCTTTATGTCAACTTCAGCAAGATGAAGAAGGATAATTGTCTAAAATATTTGATGCTAATGATTTGAAGCAACTCAATATCGACTGCTAAATGTGTATATGCAAGAAAATCGACTTTATACCTGAATATAAGGTTGTCGAATTCTTCCAAATGCACTGCCGTTATGGCTTTATGTCAACCTCAGAAAGATGAAGAAGGTTAATTAACTTAAATATTTGATGTTAATGATTTGAAGCAACTCAATGTCGACTGCTAAATGTGTATATACAAGAAAATCGACTTTATACCTGAATATAAGGTTGTCGAATTTGAAGCAACTCAATATCGACTGCTAAATGTGTATATACAAGAAAATGGACTTTATACCTGAATATAAGATTGTCGAATTCTTCCAAATGCACTGCCGTTATGGCTTTATGCCAACTTCAGCAAGATGAAGAAGGTTAATTATCTTAAATATTTGATGTTAATGACTTGAAGCAACTCAATATCGACTACTAAATGTGTATATAAAAGAAAATCGACTTCATACCTGAATATAAGATTGTCGAATTCTTCCAAATGCACTGCCGTTATGGCTTTATGTCAACCTCAGCAAGATGAAGAAGGTTAATTAACTTAAATATTTGATGTTAATGATTTGAAGCAACTCAATATCGACTGCTAAGGATGTATATACAAGAAAATGGACTTTATACCTGAATATAAGATTGTCGAATTCTTCCAAATGCACTGCCGTTATGGCTTTATGTCAACTTCAGTAAAATGAAGAAGGTTAATTAACTTAAATATTTGGTGTTAATGATTTGAAGCAACTCAATATCGACTGCTAAGGATGTATATACAAGAAAATGGACTTTATACCTGAATATAAGATTGTCGAATTCTTCCAAATGCACTGCCGTTATGGCTTTATGTCAACTTCAGCAAGATGAAGAAGGATAATTGTCTAAAATATTTGATGCAAATGATTTGAAGCAACTCAATATCGACTGCTTAATGTGTATATACAAGAAAATGGACTTTATACCTGAATATAAGATTGTCGAATTCTTCCAACTGCACTGCCGTTATGGCTTTATGCCAACTTCAGCAAGATGAAGAAGGTTAATTATCTTAAATATTTGATGTTAATGATTTGAAGCAACTCAATATCGACTACTAAATGTGTATATAAAAGAAAATCGACTTTATACCTGAATATAAGATTGTCGAATTCTTCCAAATGCACTGCCGTTATGGCTTTATGTCAACCTCAGCAAGATGAAGAAGGTTAATTAACTTAAATATTTGATGTTAATGATTTGAAGCAACTCAATATCGACTGCTAAGGATGTATATACAAGAAAATGGACTTTATACCTGAATATAAGATTGTCGAATTCCTCCAAATGCACTGCCGTTATGGCTTTATGTCAACTTCAGCAAGATGAAGAAGGCTAATTAACTTAAATAATTGATGTTAATGATTTGAAACAACTCAATATCGACTGCTAAATGTGTATATACAAGCAAATCGAATTTATACCTGAATATAAGATTGTCGAATTCTTCCAACTGCACTGCCGTTATGGCTTTATGCCAACTTCAGCAAGATGAAGAATGTTAAATATCTTAAATATTTCATTTTAATGATTTGAAGCAACTAAATATTCACTAAATGTGTATATACAAGAAAATCGACTTTATACCTGAATATAAGATTGTCGAATTCTTCCAAATGCACTGCCGTTATGGCTTTATGTCAACTCCAGTAAGATGAAGAAGGTTAAATAACTTAAATATTTGATGTTAATGATTTGAAGCAACTCAATATCGACTGCTTAGGATGTATATACAAGAAAATGGACTTTATACCTGAATATAAGATTGTCGAATTCTTCCAAATGCACTGCCGTTATGGCTTTATGTCAATCTGATTTAATTAACTTAAACCTGTTAATGATTTGAAGCAACTCAACATATTGCTAAATGTGTATATACAAGAAAATCGACTTTATACCTTAATATAGGAAGGTGGAATTCTTCCAAATGCACTACCGTTATGGCTTTATGTCAACTCCAGCAAGATGAAGAAGGTTAATTATCTTAAATATTTGATGTTAATGACTTGAAGCAACTCAATATCGACTACTAAATGTGTATATAAAAGAAAATCGACTTCATACCTGAATATAAGATTGTCGAATTCTTCCAAATGCACTGCCGTTATGGCTTTATGTCAACCTCAGCAAGATGAAGAAGGTTAATTAACTTAAATATTTGATGTTAATGATTTGAAGCAACTCAATATCGACTGCTAAAGGATGTATATACAAGAAAATGGACTTTATACCTGAATATAAGATTGTCGAATTCTTCCAAATGCACTGCCGTTATGGCTTTATGTCAACTTCAGTAAAATGAAGAAGGTTAATTAACTTAAATATTTGATGTTAATGATTTGAAGCAACTCAATATCGACTGCTAAGGATGTGTATACAAGAAAATGGACTTTATACCTGAATATAAGATTGTCGAATTCTTCCAACTGCACTGCCGTTATGGCTTTATGCCAACTTCAGCAAGATGAAGAATGTTAATTATCTTAAATATTTGATGTTAATGATTTGAAGCAACTAAATATTGACTGCTAAATGTGTATATATAAGAAAATCGACTTTATACCTGAATATAAGATTGTCGAATTCTTCCAAATGTCAACTTCAGCAAGATGAAAAAGGTTAATTATCTCAAATATTTGATGTTAATGATTTGAAGCAACTAAATATTGACTGCTAAATGTGTATATACAAGAAAATCGACTTTATACCTGAATATAAGATTGTCGAGTTCTTCCAAATGCACTGCCGTTATGGCTTTATTTCAACCTCAGCAAGATGAAGAAGGTTAATTAACTTAAATATTTGATGTTAATGATTTGAAGCAACTCAATATCGACTGCTAAGGATGTATATACAAGAAAATGGACTTTATACCTGAATATAAGATTGTCGAATTCTTCCAACTGCACTCAATATGCATGCTAAATGTGTATACAAGGCTTTATACCTGAATATAAAATTGCCGAATTCTTCCAAATGCACTACCGTTATGGCTTTATGCCAACTTCAGTAAGATGAGGAAGGTTAATTATCTTAAATATTTGATGTTAATGATTTGAAGCAACTCAATATTGACTGCTAAATGTGTATATACAAGAAAATCGACTTTATACCTGAATATAAGATTGTCGAATTCTTCCAAATGCACTGCCGTTATGGCTTTATGTCAACCTCAGCAAGATGAAGAAGGTTAATTAACTTAAATATTTGATGTTAATGATTTGAAGCAACTCAATATCGACTGCTAAGGATGTATATACAAGAAAATGGACTTTATACCTGAATATAAGATTGTCGAATTCTTCCAAATGCACTGCCGTTATGGCTTTATGTCAACTTCAGTAAAATGAAGAAGGTTAATTAACTTAAATATTTGGTGTTAATGATTTGAAGCAACTCAATATCGACTGCTTAGGATGTATATACAAGAAAATGGACTTTATACCTGAATATAAGATTGTCGAATTCTTCCAACTGCACTGCCGTTATGGCTTTATGTCAACTTCAGCAAGATGAAGAAGGTTAATTATCTTAAATATTTGATGTTAATGATTTGAAGCAACTAAATATTGACTACTAAATGTGTATATACAAGAAAATCGACTTTATACCTGAATATAAGATTGTCGAATTCTTCCAAATGCACTGCCGTTATGGCTTTATGTCAACTTCAGTAAAATGAAGAAGGTTAATTAAGTTAAATATTTGATGTTAATGATTTGAAGCAACTAAAAAGTATTTTTACAAAAAAAAGATCTTAAGAATATTATTTTCCTTTAGCAACCAACGTGTCCTGCCAAAAGGTCTATTTGCAACAGACCGCACTGCTGTTAATTCTTATTGGAACAAGCTGAACCTCGCTCTCGGTCACATTTCGCTGTTAACTGCTCAGTTTGCTCTCACAATTATTCGATACAACTTGCATTGGAGTCGTTTGCTGCTAAATGCACTGATCGCTCTCACATTAGTTCGCCCATGCTTGTTTTCGAACTATTGGCTATGTTAATGTTATATTGTTATCCAATGATCGCTCTCACGGCAGTTGGTTCGCACTTGCTTTACAACTACTGGGATGTGAAGTAGTAGCTGTTAACTACAGTGATCGCTCTCACAGCGTTCGGTGCTCACTTGCCTAACAGCTTTCGGTAATGCTTTTACGTGGGTGACCAGCAGTTATTACTGCTTAACTCCTCCCCTTCTAAATGAGGCACGTCCACGATCCTCAACAATAATGCCTAAACTAATTTTATTTGTATGATTTGATAGGTTATCACAACGATATCATTGCATAAACTTCTGACCAATTACAGTGTTGCACATATAATAGGTTGAGTTATAATTTTGTATGGTTATGGTTGAGTCACTTTACTTTTGGCATTAGTTCCGCAGACCCATACATATATTGGAACAGGAATGAGTTACAAGTTATTGACTGGGATAGAGAGAACGACGATGTTGAGTGGTCGAGCATTGAGAAATTTTACAGCAGTTTAACAGCGGTATGATAAATCCATGGGAGCTCTAATATGCTGATATTTGTGAGCAAGTTGCAATTACATGGTTGCCAAGTCGGTTTTTCTTAAATCTACTAACTATAGTTATAACTTATAACGATATAACTTCTTAAATCTACTACGTTATAACTTAACATAAATTTCCATTTCATTATTGTTAACAAACATTTCAAAGTATAAAAGTTTTACAGAGTGGAAATGAATATTCGTGAGATGCTCAGTTACCTAATCACCATAAAATTCGATGTAGCAAAATTTAATTTTTTGTAATAAGCCTAGGTTTCTGTTACTGGAATATCAAAGAAAAAATGGAGCCAGACTAGTACTTACTTTAAATTGTCTTTATGGACCACCCTCCCCTTAATTAAAACTGTACTCCCTAGGTCTTTTTCAATTGTATGTTCCTCATACAGTGGTGTTAACTTATTACCTAGTCTAGTATTTCTCTTTACCATAACTTTATCTCCTTCTTTAAAAACACGCTCGGTTCTGTTTTTGTTGTGACTTGTGAGCTCTTTTTGTTGCGCACATCTAATACGTTCAGATACTTCATTATTCGGTTCATCAATGGTGGATCTAAATACGTCTACTGGCCTCATTTTAGTAACAGAATGTATTGTTTTGTTATATTCAATAGTTGACAGCAAGATTAGATCCATCGTATCATCAATACATCTTTCCAACTTCAGGCATCTAGCAATTTCAATTAAAGTGCTGTGAAACCTCTCTACCTGACCATTGGAGCAGCTATGCAAAGGTGGAGCATTGATGATATTAATACCAAAATTATTGGAAAGAAGTTGTCTGACAGTGTTTGAATTAAACGATTTTTCGTTGTCACAATAAATAATTTTTACTTTCGGAAAAATGTTCAAAATTTGTATTAATTGAGGCTTTATGTCCAAAATTGTTCTCGACGCTATGGTCTGAACGATTGCGAATTTTGAGAACTTGTCTACACAAGTCAAGAAATACTTTGAGTCGGTAGAGAAAATGTCAATATGCAGGATCTCTCCTGAGTATAGTGGAATGGGTGTGTCTGCTATTTTATGTTTCCGATGCTGCCTATTGTACTTCGATTTAGAGCAGATCCTACAGTTTAAAACAACCTCTTTGGCTTTCTTTTCCATCTTTGGGAAAAAGTAGTCCCTCAAGATTTGCTTAACATTCTCCTGTGCTGCACGGTGTGCACGATTATGCTCAGCAGCTATTATTTCTAACTGATCATTCGGGTCAAAAATGTCCGTTACATATGTTTTAGTGTATCTAATTTTTGTACTTGGAAACATTTGTACCAAGTCATGCTGAATGTAGGCTAGTATGGATAAATTGCAATGAATTGCGTTAACTACATTAGTATTCACAATGTCCCGAATAGTTCCTAAGAGGGTGCTTCTGTCACAAAACTGTATGCAGTGTCTAGTTTTATTCCCAAAAATAATGAAAGTTCGTTTTGATGGAAACTCACTTTCTTCAATAATTATTTGATTCCTAAAACAATTAACCGGTTTTTCAACTACCTCTATGGTGTACGTTAACGATCTTTCGCTGTGAATCGTGGCTGAATCTGAGTTCATATTTTCGTCCATCATATTAACTTGCTGTCGCGAAAGAGCATCGGCAACGTAGTTTTCTTTTCCAGGCTTATAATAAAGCTTCGCATTATGTTCGTCGATAAATGCTTTCCAACGTTTAATCTTTGCATTTGGATTTTTGTCAGACACCGCAAACGTTAGCGGTTGATGGTCAGTAAAAATATTCAATTGGCGTACACCATAAAGATAGTTACGAAGGTTTTTTAATGCCCAGACTATGGCCAAAAGTTCCCTTTCATTAGTGGCAAAGTGAAGTTCATTGTCTTTTAGGGTTCTGGAAATCATAGTTATTGGTCTGCCTTCCTGAGAAAGAACGGCACCCAGGCCACGGTTGGAAGCATCCGTAGTTAAATCAAATGCTTTTTTAAAATCAGGGTAAGCGAGCATTACGTCTTCCGATACTAAAATGTGTTTAAGTTTCTCAAATGCCTGCAGTTGCTGTGAATTTAAAAGTATTTTTACTCTTTTGGATCTGTAAGCGCTAACTTTTCCATTTTCCCCTTCAAAATATCAGTCAATGGTTTGGCTATACTGGCAAAGTCCTTCACGAAGCATCTATAGTAGCTTGCTAATCCTAAAAAGGACCTGAGACCGTACAAGGTTTTGGGGGTTGGGAAGTTTAGCATTGTGCTAACTTTATCTGGGCACGTTTTAATGCCACCCCTTGATACAATAAATCCGAGATACTCTGTTTCAGTTTTGAAAAATTTGGACTTGTCGACTGACACCCTCATGTTAGCGTCATGTAGACTCTTTAAGACCCAGTCTATGTCTTTAATGTGTTGTTCTTTAGATTCGGAATAAATAATAACATCATCTACATAAACAAAGCAGTTTTTTCCTATTTTTTCCCTTAAAATGTCGTCTATGGCTCTTTGAAAAATACTCGGAGCGTTTTTTAATCCGAAAGGTAGTCTACAAAATTCATACTTTCCGTTGCTAACGGAAAAGGCTGTTTTTTCCCTGTCTCGCTCTGCGAGCTCGATCTGGTGAAATCCAGACTTCAAATCAAGGGTTGTGAAGTATTGTGCATGTCCCATATTTGATAAAATCGAAATGACATTTGGAATTGGGTACTTGTCGTCAATGGTATTTTCGTTCAGCTTGCGAAAATCTACCACCAGACGCTTTTTTTTATTGCCAAACTCATCAATGCCCTTCTTGTCCACTACCCAGATGGGGTTATTGTAGGGAGACGTAGATTGCCTTATAATACCATTTCGTAAAAGCTCTTTTATTTCATTGTTAACAAAGTCAACTACCCCCATTGGATATGGATACATCTTAGAATAAATAGGTTCTTCATGTTTTGTACGAATCCTAGCAACTACATTCGTGTTATATGGCAGTGATTCGTTCGGATCGGCGAAAGCCTGTGATCTTTTTTTAATCATATTTGAAAAATCCTCCCTTATTGCAAGAGGTACACTTTCCTGTTGAATTTTCAAAGCATTAATGTTGTCAACTTTTATAAAATATAATTTTTCAATTCCAAAATCATGAACTATTTCACCTTTTTGAAGGTCCACGACTGCATTGACTTGCGTTAGCAGGTCAAGCCCAATTATCGCGTCAAAGCTCATTAAATTTGGTAATATTATAAAATCTGAATTTATGCCAAACAAGTTAATTTTACATTTTTTCCCTACTTTGCTCTCTCCGTGAACTGATTTAACTACGAACGGTCTCATTAAAGGCACAATGCCTTTTAATTCAGTAAGGGGCTTTATAAAGCTTTTTGAAGCTCCTGTGTCCACTAACATTTTTATCTCTTTGCCCTCAACTCCTATTGTTCGTTTGATCCAAGGGAGCTGGGCACCCTTTCTAAAAAATTAATTTCTTCGATATCTTCGATTTCCCGTTCCACAATACTATCGTACGCAGTTTTTGTTTCTACATCTTCCGATGTATCTGATATGTGGTGGATTCTCTGGACTTTTGGACCAGTACTTCTGTCTGATACAGGAGGTCGCTTAATTTGCTGACCTTGATTGCCTGTATTAAAAGGGATTTGCCGATTATTAGAGACGTGCATATTTTGGGACTTATTTTGCTGTAAAAAATTTCTTGTGGGATTGTGGTGCTCGAACTTCGTTGAGCGGCGGAAACCAGATGTGGATGGATCTATGTCCATTGGTTCGATGCCCTGATCTCTATGATTACTCGATAGATTGCGCTTTTCTTGTCTATTTTGGAAGTAGGTTTTTATGACCGCTACGTGATTCTATTTGGTTGCTCTTGGTCTCATCTATTCTCTTAACTGAAGAGTGACCTCGGTCCTTGTCCTCAAGATGTTTAGAGTAGTTTGATGCAAACATGTATCGTTCATGATTTGCTTCTACTTCCTGGGCAAGTGCCAAAGCAGAAGGCAAATCTGTTGGACGAGTGGAAAATAGTATGTCGCAAAGGGGCTTCCTAAGGCCAGAGACAAAAACACGTAATGCATCTAACCTATATTTATCATTTATTGAGTTAGCTATGTGACTTTCATATGTCATGATAGTTTTATTGGTAAGCAACGTAAGCTTTCTTTCGACTTCGTCGTAGAAATTCAACACTGTCAGATTTCCTTGTCTCAAGGTACTTAGCTCCTGTTCAATTAAATATATTGGTCGCTTATCAGCGTACGTGAAATCTAATCTTGCCACTATAGCCTTAAAGTTAAGAACAGTGTTGAAAGACGCTAAAACAGCATCTGCAGCGCCTCTAATTTTGTTTCTTATAATGGCCACTGCCTGATAATGTTTAGCGCTTCCATTATAAGGTTCATATAATTTATAGGCCGTATGTGCGGCTTGCCTCCATGAGGCGTAAGTCTCTTGCCCACCATCGAATTCAGGCAAAGATTTAACTAGGTCAAGAGTTTCTCGCAACGCACGGTACCTGAAATCCTAACCTCTTCGAAACTATGTACTTTTCTCCCAAAGCATCCAATTTAAAGCAAAATGAAAAACGTGGTTTAAGCTCCTCTGTGGGCGGGTTCTTTTTTGGTCAACAAACAACAATATTCACGTGTTAGTTTTAGTTTTTCGGAACTTTTCAGTATTTCAAGAAATCCGAAATTTTAATAAAAATTGAGGCTAAAGATTTTGCTAGCCCCACGTTGGCCGCCAATTATATGTTTATTCAGCACAATTACTTTTTAAATATAAAGTTTATTAAATTAAAGCATTTTTACAAACGAAAATCTTAAAACATTATCTTCTTTTTGCAACCGGTGTGTTCTGCCAAAAGGTCTATTTGCAACCAACCGCACTGCTGTTAATTCTAATTGGAACAAGCTGAACCTCGCTCTCTGTCACATCTCGCTGTTAGCTGCTCAGTTTGCTCTCACAATTATTCAATTCAACTTGTATTGGAGTCGTTTGCTGCTAAATGCACTGATCGCTCTCAAATTAATTCGCCCACGCTTGTTTTCGAACTATTAGCTATGTTAACAGCCCTATTCTCATGCCCTCAGGGGTTACCTTATTCTGGCGAAAATTCAAAAGCTCAAATGCTCACTATTATCACAAATATCTGTGACGTGTGAAAGCAGCCATCATAATTCAAAACATCTGTGTTTGGTTTGTTTTACATCAATATTTGACATTTTTTAAAAAATATTTGAGTGTTATAACTAGCATGGAGGAACTGTTCTTTGTGTATGCGGCAATTGTTGAGGAGGAGGAATCGGGGGGTAGGAGGAAAATTTTGAAGGGTTTACAAGACAAAAGCGATCCTTTTACTATGCAAGACACAACATTTATAAATACATTTCGATTCCCAAAATCGCTATGCAAAGTACTTATAGGTGAATTGGTGCCGCATGATGTGCAGAGGTCGAGTATATCTTTTGATCTGCGATTCCTGGCGTGTTTGTATTTTTACGGGCATGGCTCTTACCAAAAATGCGTTGGTAATAGTTATATGCTCTCTATGAGCCAGTCCTCTGTGTCTAGAGCTCTGCACTTTATTTCGAAACTAATAATTAATAATTAAATAAATATAAATAAATAAATAAATTTTCTCTTAAAGATTTTACACGAAATTTGGGATCAAAGGCACAATCGGCGCAATCGGCGCAATCGATTGTATCCATATTGGGATTGTTTCACCCTCAAGCACAGACGCATATATATCTTTATTATCCATTTGTGTTTTTGTTTGCGTATTTTTATTAAAACAGCTGTTTGACAGCGAAAAGCTTTTTACCTCACGTGGTGACTTTTTTAAGCTTTTTTCTTATGAGGTTTGAGCAAGAATAGCCTCACAAAATATGCCTCACAAGAAATCTCTCAAATTTTTCCTCTCAACTCAGCTGAGAGGTTTTTTCAGAATAGGGCTGTAAGTCGCAGTTCTCTAACAATTAGGTTTATGTGAATGACGTCTTTGCTGTTGTTATCCAATGATCGCTCTCACGGCAATTGGTTCGCACTTGCTTTACAACTACTGGGATGTAAAGTAGTAGCTGTTAACTACAGTGATCGCTTTCACAGCGGTCGGTGCTCACTTGCCTAATAGGTTTTGGTAATGCTGCAAGGTTGTATGCTCGTTATTTCACTAGATGGAGGGCATTAGAAAGCAGCACCTTTTACGTGGGTGACCAGCAGTTAGTAGTGCTTAACTGCTACAAAGCGCTTCGCCAATCTGTAAGTCCGAACACGGGAGTTCTTTTTCAATGGCATCACAAAGGACTACATTATTAGTCTACGTGTGATCTTTGATCAGCAATCTAACCTAACCTAACCTAACTTAACATATCTACATATGCACGCATATAACTTATAAGATTGTGACACGGAAATTCATCATTCTCGCTGCTTTCTAGCAGAAATAAGCATGTTCTCTGGCAGAAATATATGTAAAACGACTGAATTCATGCGAGAATGAATAAAGAGCATTTGCTTTGAAGAAAAATATACATAGTCACACAAAGAATGTAAAGAAGCATTCTCTGAGTCACACATGCGTGATTATCTTGTATCATATGAACCATTTTTCTCAGAAAAATGATACAAATTTTAATTTTTTTACAAAGTTGTGATAAATTAGGTAAAAAATAATTCAATTATATTTTTTATTTTTTTAATTATTTCAAAAAAGTTATATTTATTTATTATTATTATGCGTCAAATGAACTTCATTTCTTCAAAGAAAATTGATGACCTTCATAAAATATCCATATTCGCATTATTTCGTTATCATTTCCATATTTGCACCAATAGAATTTCTATGGCATATAAGTATGTACCAGAGACCTGCACAAGTAATTAAAAAAGTAACATGTTAGCCGATGCGGCGAGTACACGCTACGTAACGGTACTTTGGCATCGTAGGCATCGGCATCGTGGGTATCGGCATCGCGGCATCGCCAATTACTAACTTGTAACTCAATTAGTATTGTGCGCGAAGAAAAGAACTGGCATTTTCGCATTAGCAAAGTTTTTGCATTTGTGCTATCCTATCTATATAATGGAAATTTTACAACGTATTAAAAGTGGTGTTTATAAAATTAGTGATGCATCGGGTTCAAGTGACATCTGGAAGTTTTACAATAAAATTGTGGAAACCAAGACGGGGGAGAATGTACCCTATGTTATATGTTCAAATTGTGAAAAACATTCAAATTTGGTAAAGGAGCTAGTTCTTCAGATTTGAAAAAGCACACATGCTACAAACGCCAATCCACAGAAGAAAGTGATTCAGTTCCAATGAAACGGTTACCAGTTAATATCAGTGACCAATTACGGGAAGAAGTCCTACAGAATTGTTTAAAATTCACTTGCAGTGATTTACGATCTTTTGAAGCTGTTAATGGCGAAGAATTCAAGGTATAGGCACGTTGCTTAGTGGAAGTTGGTGTTAAAATCGGCACGAAAAACTTTTCAATAGATGATATTTTGTCTCATTCCACTACTATATCTCGTAGATTGCACAAGTTGCACCTTAGCGAACGTGAAAAGGTGATATACGTCCATTCATTGAGAAAGGTTGGTAAATATCTCGGTATATTTAGATGTATTATTCCTTGTCTGAAAAAATTTTACAAAATCCTTAGGTATGTGTGCGTCTGCGGTGGATATGTGGACAGATAATAAAAAACAAAGAAATTTTATTGCTTTTACTGTGCATTATATGGATGACTAGCTGTGCCGTCGACTTCGTCCGCGTGAAATACTGATTTTGGGCTTCGCCTTTATCTTCGTCCGCGTCAATTTCTGTTATCAAAGAACTTCTGCGTAAATTATATTTTTTGTTTTATTTTCTGGTGGCAGAAGAACATATTGATTTTCGCCGCAACCTGATCTTGACAACGCGACATATAATTGGGCATGTAAAAGCAGTCTTGGCGTAAATCAATCCCCACGTGTTTAAATGTTTGCCCCTGCGATGGTTTCAGATTTCTAAGTAAAATTATTGAGGCGCCTATTTTTAGCTTAAGGGAGTGTGGAGGAAGGCCACTTGGGTTCAAAGAATTTAGAAACTCCTGTGGGTAATGGACCACATCTTCTTGATCCTTTACATTATCAATAGATGTGTATGTGACTATATCTCCTTCAAGTTTATTTAAAATTATGTCATTAATTTCGTCCCCGCTACTGTTTCTCGCCGACAATATTGCCCTTTGACACATCCATTGGTGATCTTTATTTTCTATTTCGCTGATGTCAGGGTAAACTTTTGATATTAAATCCTCAATGTTACCTACTCTTACTCCTAAATCGCGTTCAATTTAAATTTTATTTTGAAAATGAGGTATTTTCCCCGTCTCCTACTAAAACTAATTTTGAAGGGAAAGTTATACTACCTCCCCCCAAATGGGCTCTCATATTTGTCGATAATTTTAAAATTAAAGTTCGGGAATTCTGTGAGGCCCAACGTTGAGATCGTTCAGCGCTTGATTCCCGTTGTCGGTTCGCGAAAGTTCGGAAATTTTGTGAGGCTAGACGCTGCGAACGTTCAACGCTCGATTCCCTAGCACGGTTTTGTTCATGATTGCTCGTTGAGTACACAACCTATGCATATTCTCATCCTTTCAGTGCTGCGCAAAACTCGCATCCGCTTTGCAGTAGCAGTCTGCCGAGAAAGCTGAGTTCTTTTTCTAGGCATTATAGTGACAAAGAAGGAACGTAGAAAATTAATAAAAAGAATGTAGAAAAAAGAAATGTAAGATTAATAATCAGGAACCTAATTATTTTTACCTGCACTTGGTATTTACGTAAACGGAATATTATGTCAAAAGAATTACCGAACAACACATTTATTTGGATAAAGATTAATATTATTATGTTAAGACAACTCTAACAAATAATTTCGACCAAATTAGTTATCACAAAAACGGTACTCACAGACGTTTTTTTAGATCATTAAAAGAGAAATAATTCTTTCATACATAACTTTTGTGTATCCATATCAACCAACTTTGAAAAAAATATTTAAACGAGTCATACATACTTAGCGTGAAATGCCATCACACAGTTTCCTTATACCGAGCAGCAGTCCAAGTCGAATAGAAAATCGTTGGGCTGTGTGTTGTTATTGCAGATTTTCGACGTCGAACTTTTTTTGTCTTTTTTGACGTGCGTTTTTTGCTGCACTTAGGCGGGTGCGTATCTTAAACACTGAAGACGTGTCTTCCGTCTATCACAACATGATCGATCTGGTTGGTGGCCACTCCCAAGTGAATGGCAATCAGAGAACTTTCCTCACTTGCGTGAACTTCTACACATGGCTCTTACTGTTCTTCTATTGATCCTTGTCTGGAGCGCTTGCGGAAGTCCTTGAAGTTAATAACTTTCCCCACTTGCGTGAACTTCTACACATGGCTCTTACTGTTCTTCTATTGATCCTTGTCTGGAGCGCTTGCGGAAGTCCTTGAAGCTGTCACTGCACTGCTAAATATTCTGCTTGAAGACTGTTGCTGAATTGTCTATTATATTATTAACTTGAACCTATCGATTTTTTCGATATTTTTTATAGTATCATTGTAAATATTACAGCATTTAAATTAACGTACTAAATCACGCTTGGAGCTCTTTTAATTTTACTCAATAAGTTTTTGAGTTTTTTGAGTTAATTGAAATTATACCACAAATATATGTGAATCGAGGAATTCGTTGCCACCGTTCAAGATCGCTAATAAAAATTTAAAACAATGAAAATCAACGAAAATGCGAAATTTTAATTTATTTCTTGAAACGTTGCCTCAAATTTGAGATCTGATAGTTAGCAGGTCACAAAACTAAAAAGAACTCTTGTCTGCCATTTTTAATATACTGAATAGAGATCATCATAGATATTAATCGATTGTCGTTTTTTTTTTATATTTTGTAAGCAACTCAAACACGAAAAGGTTAAACATAAATCAATTTTACATAAATTTCATAAATATTATGAAACAAAGTCAACATATATTTTTATTTTTATTGATAATTATGTTTTTTGACTATGTTATAAAAAATTTAATATTTATTATCGACATATTTATTTTCTTTCAAGTGTAAAAACATCTCTGAATAATTAAATGTAATAGATTTTGTGACTGTCATTTACAGAATAGCAAAATCGTCTCAAGTCTCAAAAATTATCTCTAAATTAAAATCTCAAATTTAGAGACTTGAGACTGTATCACTGTAATCTCTAAGTCTTCACCGTGACTTTTGTGAGGTAAGCAAAAAAATAGTATTGTGTTTTAGAGCCCTTATAGGAAATGTTACCATTATGTATTTTTGTTTCTTTAATGAATAATGAGCTGATTTGCATAACTACATTTCTCGTTCGCGGTCGAAGACTGAAGCCATTATCAACAGTGTTTTGGCTCCCCATTCTGTAAAATACTTGAAAGAAATCCCTCTTTTAGCATCACTACAGATGCTTCTAATCATGGAAATCACAAACTTTTCCTTTTAGTTGCTCAGTATTTCGATTACAAAATAAAATGATATCCAAGTTAAGTTATTAGAAACTAAAAATGAAACAGCCGCCACTGTAACCAATTTAATTAGTGGAGTAACGAGCGTAACCGCCCCTCAGTTGAGACCGTTAAGAATAATGTACTACGTGTCATAAAGCGTCGTAAAATAAAAAAACATAAATTTTTATACCCGTTTAAAAAATTTGTTAATTATTGCTTTGCATACTAAACTAAGTTTACGCAAATACAACTCTGAACGCTATGTTTTCGGATCGTTATATAATAACATATTCTTCTTCTTCTTAATTGGCGTAGATACCGCTTACGCGATTATAGCCGAGTTAACAACAGCGCGCCAGTCATTTCTTCTTTTCGCTACGTGGCGCCAATTGGATATTCCAAGCGAAGTTAGGTCCTTCTCCACTTGGTCCTTCCAACGGAGTGGAGGTCTTCCTCTTCCTCTGCTTCCCCCGGCGGGTACTGCGTCGAATACTTTCAGAGCTGGAGTATTTTCATCCATCCGGACAACATGACCTAGCCAGCGTAGCCGCTGTCCTGCGTTAGATTTCCAGGCTGACATTGTTGGTGGTGTTAATGCTGGTTCCTAAATAGACGAAATTATCTACAACTTCAAAGTTATGACTGTCAACAGTGACGTGAGAGCGAAGTCGCGAGTGCGACGACTGTTTGTTTGATGACAAGAGATATTTCGTTTTGCCCTCGTTCACCGCCAGACCCATTTTCTGTACTTCCTTGTCCAGCCTGGAGAAAGCAGAACTAACGGCGCGGGTGTTGAGGCCGATGTCGGCATACGCCAGCAGCTGTACACTCTTATAGAAGATGGTGCCTTCTCTATTTAGTTCTGCAGCTCGAACTATTTTCTCCAGAAGCAGGTTGAAGAAGTCGCACGATAGGGAGTCACCTTGTCTGAAACCTCGTTTGGTATCGAACGGCTCGGAGAGGTCCTTCCTGATCCTAACGGAGCTTTTGGTGTTACGCAACGTCAGTTTACACAGCCGTATTAGTTTTGCGGGGATACCAAATTCAGACATCACGGCATAAAGGCAGCTCCTTTTCGTGCTGTCGAAAGCAGCTTTGAAATCGAAGAAGAGGTGGTGTGTGCCGATTCTTCTTTCACGAGACTTTTCCAAGATTTGGCGCATGGTGAATATCTGGTCGGTTGTTGATTTTCCAGGTCTGAAGCCATACTGATAAGGTCCAATCAGTTTGTTGACGGTGGGCCTTAATCTTTCACACAATACGCTCGATAGAACCTTATATGCGATGTTGAGGAGGCTAATCCCACGGTAGTTGGCGCAGATTGTGGGGTCTCCTTTTTTATGGATTGGGCATAGCACACTTAAATTCCAATCGTTGGGCATGCTTTCGTCCGACCATATTTTACAAAGAAGCTGATGCATGCTCCTTATCAGTTCTTCGCCGCCGTGTTTGAATAGCTCGGCTGGCAATCCGTCGGCCCCTGCCGCTTTGTTGTTCTTCAGGCGGGCAATTGCTATTCGAACTTCTTCATGGTCGGGTAATGGAACGTCTGCTCCATCGTCATCGATTGGGGAATCGGGTTCGCCTTCTCCTGGCGTTGTGCGTTCACTGCCATTCAGCAGGCTGGAGAAGTGTTCTCTCCATAATTTAAGTATGCTCTTGGCATCAGTGACTAGATCACCTTTGGGGGTTCTACAAGAGTATGCTCCGGTCTTGAAACTTTCTGTAAGCCGCCGCATTTTTTCATAAAATTTTCGAGCATTACCCCTGTCGGCCAGCTCTTCAAGCTCTTCGTACTCACGCATTTCAGCCTCTTTCTTTTTCTGCCTACAAATACGTCTCGCTTCCCTTTTCAACTCTCGGTATCTATCCCATCCCGCACGTGTTGTGGTCGATCGTAACGTTGCGAGGTAGGCAGCCTCTTTTCTCTTCGCTGCGACACGCCACTCCTCGTCGTACCAGCTGTTCTTTTGCACTTTCCGAAAACCAATGGTTTCGGTTGCAGCTGTACGTAAGGAATTTGAAATGCCGTCCCACAGTTCCCTTATACCGAGTTGTTGACGAGTGGTCTCAGAGAGCAGGAGTGCAAGCCGAGTAGAAAATCGTTCGGCTGTCTGTTGTGATTGCAGCTTCTCGACGTCGAACCTTCCTTGTGTTTGTTGGCGTGCGTTTTTTGCTGCACAGAGGCTAGTGCGAATCTTGGCTGCAACAAGATAGTGGTCCGAGTCGATGTTAGGACCTCGGAGCGCACTCACATCTAAAACGCTGGAGACGTGTCTTTCGTCTATCACAACATGATCGATCTGGTTGGTAGTTTTTCGATCCGGAGATAGCCAGGTAGCTTGATGAATCTTTTTATGTTGGAATCTAGTACTACAGATAACCATATTTCGGGCCCCGGTGAAGTCAATCAGCCTCAACCCATTTGGGGAAGTTTCGTCGTGGAGGCTGAATTTACCGACCGTAGTGCCAAAGATACCTTCTTTGCCCACCTTAGCGTTAAAGTCGCCAAGCACGATTTTGACATCGTGGCGGGGGCAGCTCTCATAAGCGCGCTCCAAGCGCTCATAGAAGGCATCTTTGGTCACCTCGTCCTTCTCTTCTGTCGGGGCGTGGGCGTAAATCAGCGATATGTTGAAGAGCCTCGCTTTGATGCGGATTGTGGCTAGACGTTCATTTACCGGAGTGAATGATAGTACTCGGCGACGGAGTCTCTCTCCCACCACGAATCCAACACCAAACTTGCGCTCCTTTATATGGCCACTGTAGTAAATATCACAAGGACCTATTCGTCTCTGTCCTTGTCCCGTCCATCGCATTTCTTGGACGGCGGTGATGTCAGCCTTTATTTTCGCGAGGACAATTAAGGGACCGGACATTCCAGGTGCATGGCCTCAATTCGTAGTCCTTATTTCGTTTTCCATGGTCGTCATCAAAAGGGGGGTCTCTCATCCGAGGCTTGTTGCTTCCTTTCATTGGGGGTGTTTTTTTACGTGGCGGGTCCCAAACCCAGCGCACAACCCTATGTTTCGCCTTCTCACATTAGCTCGCCTTCGAACGGATGTTCTTAGGCTACCCAGAGGATACTTGGTCAAAGCTCGGAAGTAGTGAGGTGCTTGAGCCATGTGTAAAAGAATCGTTTCTGGCCATTCCCAAGTGAATGGCGATCAGAGAACTTTCCTCACTTACGTGAACTTCTACACATGACTCCATATTAGGTTGTCAAAAAAGTCTTGATAAGCTGGCCTACAGGGGTAATGATCGAAAATTCTACAAAAAGATGCGGCGGCTAACTAAAGTTTTCAAGACCGGAGCATGCTCTTGTAGAACCCCCAAAGGTGAACGCACAACGCCAGGAGCAGGCGAGCCCGATTCCCCAATCGATGACGATGGAGCAGACGTTCCATTGCCCGACCATGCAGAAGTTCGAATAGCAAGTCTGAAGAACAACAATACAGTGTTCGACGTGTACGGACGTCTTTTTAATTCGCTCCGTGAATTCTGTGATTAAAACGCAAACAAACAAAAAAAGACGTGTGGCACTCGAGGACTGCCGCGGTTAAGCTATTGCATAGCATTTTGTATCAACTTATGCAATTATAATTATTTATTTATTTTATTCATGCAGTATTTCTTTTTTTGAGCGTGGTGACCGATAAGAAAACAAATTTTTCTATTATTAAATAAATAAAAAGTTAATATTGTTTAAAATATTTTTATTATTTTACAATACATGTGGGTTTTATTATCTTTCAGTAGCTGTTGGTTATTCAGGAATATTTATCATTGAAACTATAGGTTTATGATAACTGAAATAAGAAACATAAGTTTGCGACTTAATATCCTCTAAATACCTATAAAATACAGCGTCAATGGTGTTCCCATATTTTGTTGTGGACTCTTGTGGATCATTATTCATTTTCAAATTCAATGTTTTTGGTAGAAAAGTTGTCTACCGCTCTGATTTTTCATCAGCGAAGTTAATGTTGAAATCGCCAGCCAAGATAAGTGGAAATTTATTACCATTTGTACCAAGTGTTTTCGACCCTTCTTCAGTGTACTCCAGTAAAGTGCGATGAATAAAATGCTCTACCTCGTCCAATTTTGGATTCGGAGAAATGTAAATTGCTACCATAACTATTTGTAGGTCATTTCTAAGTTTGCATAAGCACGCACAAATATCTCCAACAACTGAGCGCCTAACATTAACATCGCTAACGTGTGCAACATTTATTTCAATATTCGGAGTCATAATATTAGTAATATTATTTTCATTTTGGTAAATAGCTACCCCACCTTTTGAAACAGTATCTCGTTTGAACTGAACAATACAATTAAAATTAAGTATTTCAATCGGATTATCATGCGTCATGCAAGTTTCGGTAAGAACTAACACATTTGGTTCTCTCGTAACTGAATCTTGTAAATCATATTTATGACTATTTAGACTTTGGCAGTTGAAAGTCATTATTGAAATGACAAAATTATGCAAATTGGGTTGGGAATAAGCTTAAGTTTATTAAACTTATACCAGCAAAAATCAAAATATCATTGCTCATTTTAAATAGTCCAAAAATATGAATTCTTATTTTTCCCAGAAATACATTTGCAAAAAAAGGATCTTTTTCCTTTTCTTATTTTTCTCATAAAAGATTTAAACAATTCAAGAGCTCAAAACATGCGCTACATCAGCTACCTACCCGACGGCATTTCGCAATGTGATAAAATAAATTTTTCAAGAGCTCAACGCATGCGCTACATCAGCTCGAACCTACCTACCCTAAGCCTTTGCGCAAATGATTATCTTATATATCACATATAGATTTGGCAATGGCAATAGCAATAGATTTGACAGTTAGCAAAACATAGATTATATCCTGTCGAGATGCCCCGTAACCGAGAATATGAAGAGAAATAAATATATGTACATATTGGTTGTCAAAAAAGTCTTGCGGTATTTTCGCTAGTTGGCGCTGAAAGCGCGTAGTTCTACTTTTAATCGTCACATCGGGTCATGCTATACCTTTTTGGAAAGCTCATTTCACGCGCTAACTCGTGTTTGATTGATTGTCGTTTCTTTTAAGTCGTTCGTGAGTTATAGCATCGCAAACATGGAGCAAAATAAAGAGAAAATACGGCATATTTTACAGTACTACTACGATAGAGGCAAAAGTGCATCTCAAGCCGCCAATAAAATTTGTGCATTTTATGGACCCGATACAGTTTCCATTTCCACCGCACAACGACGGTTTCAACGTTTTCGTTCTGGTGTAGAGGTGGTCGAAGATGCGCTACGCTCCGGAAGGAAAATTGCGATAATATCGCTGAATTGGTCGAAAGAGAAGAGTAGCAGCCGTAGCATCAGTCAAGATCTGGGCATGAGTCATCAAAAATTCATTTCAATTTCAAAAAAAAAAAAAAAAACCAAATCAATAAAAATACCGCAAGACTTTTTTGACAACCCATTATAACTTTATGAGACTATGGGAAACTCCTAAATATAACTTCAAAGAAATTAATTGTAAGGATTTAAAAAAGTATTTGTCCAGCGATAAACCTTTATTTTTATTATATTACATTATATGCAACGGGACTGATTTTGACTGAGACCGATATGGTAACCATATCAATGCGGATACTTGATTCAGACAGAATGTAAAAACATATGTTTTAAGTTTTAAGACTGGAACAGCCAGATTGAAATTATACCAAAAATATATGTGAACGGAGGAATTTGTTGCCGCCGTTCAAGATCGCTAATAAAAATTTATACAATAAAAATCAAAGAAAATACGAAATTTAAATATATTTCATGAAACGTTTTGCATAGTAGAATTATATTTCAATTACAAATGATTAAAAACATTTATTAATTGAGAACGAACAGGCTTAATTCACTTTATTAAGCATTGAAAGATCAAAAGTTAGTTGTTTAATATACCATAAAATCATAAAAAAGGATTTAAGTAGTTTCGACATATATTAGAAGTCCAATATATAATATTTTGCAATCGTAATAAATGTTGGACGTCTTAATTTAAATGCCCAAAAATTCTTATTTTGTTCGGTCTGGCCATAATGGAAAATGTAATAAAAAACGCATATTTTGAGGCGCTCTCACACTGGAATAAGTAGGGCATCCCATTATCCCTGGAAGAGATTGTCGGTAAACTAAAAGCACAACACGTTACTTCAGTTAATAAATTCAGCAGAATTATTGTTGTTGAATGTTCTTATAGCTTTTGACTTATACACACTCTCCAGTAAACTTTCTATCTCTTGAAATACAGTGAAGGTACGAGAATATGTGGGTTTTATGGTCGTCAGCTTAAGGTTGCTTCCGATTCTGTTGGCTTTTCCTTGCCTATATTAAAACACAAGTTTCAACTTTTATCTATACTAATACTTTTATTCGGAAAGTGGCGTGTTGATGAATATGCGTAAAAGAATAAAAGTGGTGTGATCTCTGTAAGAATGCGCAGAAGAATGAGAATGAAAGAATAATGACATTTCTGCTAACTGCGCAGATAAATTAATGAGTGCTGCCAAACCATCGAATTGATGGTGCTGCCCTTGGGTGTTAGGTGTGTTCGCGTACTACACTGCCACAACCAGCCCCCTTTCAATCTGTGCTTACAGACACAGACGTTTAGGGAATCGAACTTTTCTTCCCAGGCGAGTTGTGGTTTTTACTTGAGGGTCGCTGATCTCAGCTGGAGTAGGCCCTACTTTCTCGTCGATAATGTTGTTGTCGTCGGTAAACGCCGCTTTCAGCCTGTCGATTGAAATTTTTCTAATTTTTTTTCGGATGTCCAGCGTGAAATATTTCGGATGACGTTTTATTACTGCGAATGGTCCGACATACGGCTGCTGCAGTGGTGGTCCAATTGCGTCGTTTCGCACGAAAACTTGCGTACATTGATGGAGTTCCTTTTGTATGAATGGTTTTATTTTTGTGTGGTGTGCCGTTTGCGTCGGTCGTATCGATTCCATTGCATGTCTGAATTCTTGAACAAACTCTGCTTCGTTTTGGTACGGCTTCGGTTCGGTTAAAAATTCTGATGGTAGTCGCCAGCTTTTTCCGTAAACCAGTTCCGCCGGTGTTGCCTGTATGTCCTCTTTAAATATCGATCGAAGTCCAAGCATGATGAGCGGTAACTCGATTGCCCAGCTTCGCCGATCTTTACTTTTTAGTGCTGCTTTTAGGGTACGATGAAAACGCTCAACTAAACCGTTGGCTTGGGCATGATATGCGGTTGTGCGGAGGTGACGTATACCTAGTCTTTCGTTGAGCTGCTTAAAAACTTGACATTCAAATTGTCGCCCCTGGTCCGTTGTAATTTTAGAAGGTACACCAAATCGCGCGATCTATGTTTCTATGAGTGTGGTGGCGAGAGTTTCAGCCGTTATGTTCTTAATAGGTGCTGCTTCTGGCCATTGCGATGCATCGCGTAAATCTGTCGACGATCGTTAGTAGGTATCGGTAATCGTTTGAAGGCGGTAGTGGGCCGACTATGTCGATGTTAATATGGTCGAAACGTGACTCTGTAATATCGTATCGTCCGGGTGTGGTCTTATTATGCTGCTGAATTTTCGATTTTTGGCATGGTATGCACTGTCTTGCCCAGGTTGCAACGTCCTGGTGAATGTTGGGCCAGACGAATCTTTGTTTGATGAGTCGGATAGTCGCTCGAATACCAGGATGTGCGATGTCGTGTTTAGCGTTAAAAATTGTTTTGCGACATGACTTCGGAATGTAAGGTTTGCATTTGTTGTTTGAGATATGGCAATATATCTGTTGTGCTGAATTTAGCACGGACATCTTAGTCAAAATTATGCTGTAGCGGTCGTTTCCTTGAAGAATGGATTTCAGTTCACTGTCCACATTCTATTCTGCCGCAATGACCTCGTAGTCGATAGGTTCGCGTTGCATTACATTGATGCGTGAAAGGAAATCAGGTACTGTGTTTTCTATACCCTTTACGTAACGTATATCACTCGTAAATTGGCTGACGTAATGCAAGTATCCGAGGTGTCGTGGCTCTGCCTTTTCGGGTTTCTGTTTAAAAGCGAAAGTGATTGGCTTGTGATCGGTGTAGATCGAGCAACATCTACCTTTGAGTTGGTCGGCGAAGTATTTAACGCTTTTATATACGGCGAAAAGCTCTCTTGAGTATGTACTCCAATTACGTTGAGATGTTGTTAACTTGCGGGAAAAAAATCCTAAGGGCTGCGCCTCGTCGTTTTTTATTTGGTGCAGCACATAATGATAGTGTGAGTTGTGCGTTTTCTTGTGGATGCGAGAGCAGGGTTGCATTGGCTAATTTTAGTTTAAAATCGTTGACTGCTTTTCGCGACTCTTCGGTCCACTGAATTTTGCGTTTGTCGTTTTTGATGTTGCCCGGAATAAGCGCTTGCAGGATATCTTGAATATGTGCAGCGCCGGGTATAAATCTTCGGTAGAAGTTGATAATTGCCATGAAACGTCGTAGGTCCTTTGCGATGGTTGGTTCCGTGTAAGCGTTTATTGCCTCTACTTTTTCTGGCAGTGGCAAAATACCGTTGGGTGTGACTAAATGACCGAGATACCTCACGTTTGACTGACCAAAAACACATTTATTGCAGTTAACGGTTAAGCCGTTTTGCTTTAAACGCTCGAACACATTTCGAAGGTGTTGCTTATGTTGAGCTTCGGTGCAGGACGCGATGCAGATGTCGTCTAGGTATGGTACGACAAAGTCTAATCCTCGAAACACACTATCGTTGTGTCGTTGAAATGTTTGGCCCGCGTTGTATAACCCAAATGTCATGTATCGAAATTCGAATAAGCCGAACGGATTTGTTATGGCCGTTTTTTCGATATCATCGGGTTGCATGGGTATCTGGTGGTACGCCCTTTCTAGGTCGATATTTGAAAATATGCTTTGGCCAGCAAATACTTGATGAAATGTCTGGATATTTGGAATAGGGTACCTGTCCTTTTCGGTGACGGCGTTTAGTGCCCTATAATCCCCGCTCGGTCGCCAGGTATTGTCCTTTTTAGGGGCCATATGAAGTGGCGAAGCCCATTGACTTTTGGACGGCTGGCAGATACCCTTCGCCATCAGGTATTCGAATTCCGCTTTGGCGGCTTTTAGTTTTTCGGGTGTGAGGCGACGTGGTTTTGCGTTCACTGGTGGACCGCTCGTGTCGATGTGGTGGAAAGTTGCAGTTTTGGCAATGCGTTTATTATGTGACGGTGCGAATAGTTCCTTAAATTCTGAGAGTAATTCTGTGTATTTGTTTGTACCAGTAACAAGTTTAATGCCAGTGGTAGCTGTAGCTCGCGTTATACCGTATGTATGTAATCTCGTCGTTTTATCGATTAGTAATTTGTTTTTTAAGTCTACTAGCAGGTCGTAGTGCGTTAGGAAATCCGCGCCGATAATTGGTGATTTTACGTCGGCTATGCAAAATGTCCATTCAAATGGGCGACGGAGGCCGAAATTTAGTTTCAGAGTTTTCTGTCCGAACGTTTGTATTGGCGTTCCATTCGCCGCGTAAATTGACTGGGTAATCGTCGGTTTATGAGTGTTGTTTGTTGCGGTTGCTGGTATTACCGATATACAGTGTGCGACAAAACTAAAGCACGGAATCTACCTTGTCGGTATTTAACTGGATAAAATCATAAATTAGGCATTACGTGATGTTTTATTGATTTGTATTATTAGTTCATGTATTCTTCTTTTAAAATTAGTAAAAATTAAACAAATTAACTTATTAAAAAAATATATAAAATACCATATATGAAAAACTCCAAAAATTTGGTGCGACAAAACAAAAGCACGAAATGGTTTTATGATTGAAAAATTTATGTCTTTCAATATTTGGTTGCGTATCCCTTATTTTTCAATACAGTTGCACATCGGCTAGGCGTGGACTCAATTAATTTATTTGATGTGTCCCAGGAAATGCTTTTCCATGCTACCTTCACTTGAATGTATAAAACGGCCTTATTTTTACAATTCTCAAGTCTGATTTTTCGATCTACAATTTACCATTGGTTCTCTATGGGATTGAGATCAGGTGATTGTGCGAGTCGCTTCAAAACCTCATTCCTGTTATCAACAAACCACTGTTTTACACAAATAGCAGTGTGTTTCTGGCCGTTGTCATGTTGATAACTCCATTTTAAAGCCATTTCTTCTGCAACATGTGGCAGCATTAATATTCTGAGAAATATTTTTATGCTTATATTTGTCCATTATACTGCTTATATGATGAATTTATCCTATTGCATTCCCTGGAAAACAACCCCACACTAGTACATTGTCTCCACCATGTTTCACCGCGCTTGTTTTATAACGTTGATTTAGGCGTTGTCCCTTCGGTCTGCCTACCAGCTTCAGCCCATCTCAATCTCTGATATTAAACTTCGATTCGCCAGAAAAAGTACAGTTTGCCATTTGGTAATCGCTCAATTTATGTGCATCCTCACAAATTCCAATCACGCCAGTCTGTTCTTTAAATAAATAATACGGCTTTTTTGCAATAACTTGCTACAGGTAGCATGAAAATTCCCCATCGACAGCTCGACGTTGTATGGTTAACCGTAATTGTCTTACAATAGATATTGCCGATATAAAAGGGTAATTTTTTATTGCCCGAATGACTCCCTTATCCTCTCGTTCGGTTGCTCTCCACGGCCGTCTACCTCTATGCGCTGTAACCAAAGAGCTTGATTTGCCAAATCAGCTAAATGTTCGGGAAACATTAGGATGATTTATTCCAAACTTTTTTACAATAGTCATAACCGATTCTCTTTTCTTAAAATCCTTAACAAATTTTTTTCTAAAATGAACAGAATACTTATTTCGAGCCATTGAAATATCTTTCTCTTTAACATACAACCAACCGTACTGAATGACGAACTGCAACTGAATATGCATTAATATTTTTCTAATTAGGTAATAACTACACATATCCAACATTTTTGATCATTAAAACCCGTTTGACAAACAATTAATGTGCAATTAATGTAAATTCTTAGTTATGTGCTTTTGTTTTGTCGCACCAGATTTTTGGAGTTCTTCATATATTTAATTTTATATAATATTTTAGTAAGTTAATTTGTTTAATTTTTACTAATTTTAAAAGAAGAATACATGAACTAATAATACAAATCAATAAAACATCACGTAATGCCTACTTTATGATTTTATTCGGTTAAATACCGACAAGGCAGATTCCGTGCTTTAGTTTTGTCGCACATTGTATCTGCTCCGGTGTCGATGAGGAAATGTTGATTGTCGTAAACGTTTTTTATGAAAAGGCGGAGGTTGTTGTTGCCGTGGCCGAGCTGGCAAGCGCCTCCCATAGCTTGAGCTCGGGGTACTAGTTTTTTGGGTCCTCCTGTGTGCTGCCGGCCGTACGGTCAAACTTGCATGGTGGCCTGCACTTACGAGCGCTCGTCCCGTATTTGTAGTGATACCAGCATGTGTCGTGGTGTTCGCGACTTCGTGAACCCGATCGTGTAGGTGTTGGTCTTCGTTGGTTGTCGCGGCGTGGCCATTTCATGTCTCGGAGATTCCGTGAGAGCGCATTGATCTGGCGTTGCATTTCTAGAATTGCTTGACGTGCAGGTTCATTGCCGGCGCTTTGCTGTGGGTGTGTGTTTACTGTCTGCTGAGGGCTTTGTTGAAAAGCGTGTATGAAAGAGTTGCTGTCTTTAGTAGCCTCCATGATACGATCGGTCATCGTTGCTGCGTTGACCAGTGTTATGTGCTCGTCTGCGGATAGAATTGCGCGTATTTGTTCAGGCAGATTCCGGAGCCATAACTGCTTTAGGAGCTCGTCTGTAAGCGGTGTAGCTGCGGCCCTTGTCCGCATTTCGGCTAACAACTGTGACGGTTTGCAGTCACCGAGTGATAAGTCGCTGAGGAGTTTTGTTAGTTTGGTTTGTGTGCTATCGGCAAATTCGTTAACGATTCGAGCCTTGAGGTTTTCGTACATTTCGTTGCGTGCTGGTGGATTGGTACGGAAATCAGCTAGTTTGTGCATAGCGCGCGTAGGCAGTTGTCCAATTATGGTATAGTATCGTTTTTTGTCGGACACGATACCTGCCGCTTCAAATGCCGCCTCGACTTGCCAGAACCATAGGTCGGTGTGTTCCTCAACGAAATCTGGGAGCTTAACTTTCCCTTAGTCCAGCGTGTCCACCCGCATTGGTGCCTGTTGCTCTGGAGCCGGTGTCTCTTGCTCGTCGTTGGGCATATTTTTATTTTCGAAAGATTTCTCACTTGTGGGGGTAGCCAGTATGTTCTGCCGCTTCGTCGGGGTCACCAGTATGTGGGTTTTATGGTCGTCAGCTTAAGGTTGCTTCCGATTCTGTTGTCTTTTCCTTGCCTTGATTAAAACACGTGTTTCAACTTTTATCTATACTAATACTTTTATTCGGAAAGTGGCGTGTTGATGAATATGCGTAAAAGAATAAAAGTGGTGTGATCTCTGTAAGAATGCGCAGAAGAATGAGAATGAAAGAATAATGACAGTTCTGTTCAGAAGGTTGCGTGTTCAAATCACGTCGGGGTCACCAGTATGTGGGTTTTATGGTCGTCAGCTTAAGGTTGCTTCCGATTCTGTTGGCTTTTCCTTGCCTTGATTAAAACACGTCTTTCAACTTTTATCTATACGAATACTTTTATTCGGAAAGTGGCGTGTTGATGAATATGCGTAAAAGAATAAAAGTGGTGTGATCTCTGTAAGAATGCGCAGAAGAATGAGAATGAAAGAATAATGACAGTTCTGCTAACTGCGGTGCAGATAAATTAATGAGTGCTGCCAAACCATCGAATTGATGGTGCTGCCCTTGGGTGTTAGGTGTGTTCGCGTACTACACTGCCACAAATACATTCAATACAATCAATACATGCTTTGCAAAAAGTTTCAATGGTTTAGCCATACGGTGAGACACTGTAAGAATCAAACTCTGCGCGTAAATTGCAATTTTCCACCTCGTTCTCCAAATAACTGTTCGCGATCACAGTGTGAAAACTGTGGAGAGGAACACACGGCTTCATCGCCCACGTTTAAAAAATACCAAGAGAAAAAGGAAATACTGAAAATAAAAACAAGAAATAAATGAACCATATGCGAACTAATTTGGCATAAACAACAAACACTCATTACAAATTCCTTCAGTTACCGCCTCCTCTTTTATCTCCGTCAACGAAAACCAAATACAAACCACCAACACTACACAATAAAATTACAGATAAACAAAACAAAACACCAAAAAACGCTCCCTCTCTATCCTTGACTCTCTTCTTCACACTCAACAGTCTAATTAATGAAAACAAAAACCAAGACGAAAACAACGAAATTAAAAATACAACAAGTATTTCAAACCGTCTTTCGGTAAATTACCTGCCTTCCACCAGCCGTTGAGTTTCTCACGAAATATACACAAAGGAATTGGACAAATCAATGTGAGAAACTAACTCTTAGTCAAACCTCTCTGATTATCTATTTCCTATTACGTATAACATCTGTTTCAATTTCTCTCCTCCCCGTTTAATGACTATTAAAATATGCAAGGAAATATGAAAGGATACATTGACAGTTTTCAAGAACATATTTTATTAATTTAAAAAAACCGCCACTGAAAAAACATCCTCAATGAAAAGAACAAAACAGCCTCGGATGACAGACCCCCCTTCTTCAAATGGATTGAAGCTTATCGACTTCGCCGGGATCCGTAATATGGTATTTATATACTAGATTCCAGCATAGAAAAATTCAACAAGCTACATGGCTACCTCCGTATAGAAAAGCTTCCAACCAGATGGATCATGTTGTGATTGACGGCAGACACGTCTTCAGGGTTTTAGACGTGCGTACGCTCCGAGGTACTATTATTGACATCAACAAACACAAGAAATGTTTGACGTCGAGAGGCTGCATGATTTTCTACTCGACTTGCATTCTTGCTCTCTGAGAGCACTAATCAGAAATTCGGTATAAGGGATTTGTTGGACGGTATTTATAAATGATAATGATTATAATGATTGTTCACCTACGTGAAGGATATCCACAACGCGCATCAACACCAGAAAACACAGCGAAAATACAGGATATGGTTTTTAAAGATTGTCGATTTTTTTTTTTTGCAATATCTTTTTTATTTAATATCTTTTTTATATCTGCTTTTAAAAGCCTAACAATAAGTTATAAAATCTTAAATCTATTTAAAAACTAGACAATTTCAAGCAAGTGATTGAGCTCTTTTGGTGATAAGTTGCTCCTTAGTACGCAGGCATATCCCTTCTTTTAAGGCGTGTTTGATAGCAGGAATGTACCAAAGCATTAGCCAAAGGGTTTGAGTGCTCTCGGAGTTTGGATATATATATTTAATTCTGCTGTCTTGAACTTCTTTCTTTACCATAGAAATACCAAGGTCTTTATGGATATTTTCATTACGCATTTACCACGGTGAACACGTGATTGTTCTACGCATTTTTGATTGGAACCTTTGTATTATGTCTATATTAGTTGCATAGGTCGTACCCCACAGTTGAATGCCATACATCCAAATCGACTTTATGGCCGCATTATATAAAAACACTTTGGCATTATATCGGGTGATTTTTTAAGAGCTTGATAACTTTTAAAAAAAAAAACGCATAAAATTTGCAAAATCTCATCGGTTCTTTATTTGAAACGTTAGATTGGTTCATGACATTTACTTTTTGAAGATAATTTCATTTAAATGTTGACCGCGGCTGCGTCTTAGGTGGTCCATTCGGAAAGTCCAATTTTGGGCAACTTTTTCGAGCATTTCGGCCGGAATAGCCCGAATTTCTTCGGAAATGTTGTCTTCCAAAGCTGGAATAGTTGCTGGCTTATTTCTGTAGACTTTAGACTTGACGTAGCCCCACAAAAAATAGTCTAAAGGCGTTAAATCGCATGATCTTGGTGGCCAACTTACGGGTCCATTTCTTGAGATGAATTGTTCTCCGAAGTTTTCCCTCAAAATGGCCATAGAATCGCGAGCTGTGTGGCATGTAGCGCCATTTTTTCAAAGATGCTGTTGGACGCAACGTTACGGTGAATGGCGATCGCTATCGTTCGATGCTAACAAACTTTTTGTTGCCAAAAATGGAAGAACTGAACTTGGTTGACATGTGGTTTCAACAAGATGGCGCTACATGCCACACAGCTCGCGATTCTATGGCCATTTTGAGGGAAAACTTCGGAGAACAATTCATCTCAAGAAATGGACCCGTAAGTTGGCCACCAAGATCATGCGATTTAACGCCTTTAGACTATTTTTTGTGGGGCTACGTCAAGTCTAAAGTCTACAGAAATAAGCCAGCAACTATTCCAGCTTTGGAAGACAACATTTCCGAAGAAATTCGGGCTATTCCGGCCGAAATGCTCGAAAAAGTTGCCCAAAATTGGACTTTCCGAATGGACCACCTAAGACGCAGCCGCGGTCAACATTTAAATGAAATTATCTTCAAAAAGTAAATGTCATGAACCAATCTAACGTTTCAAATAAAGAACCGATGAGATTTTGCAAATTTTATGCGTTTTTTTTTAAAAAAAGTTATCAAGCTCTTAAAAAATCACCCGATATAAAAAGACTTTGATGTCTAGGTAAAGCTTAGAGTTTTTATTTAAAAGCCAATTTAAATTTGCAGCTCTTATCCTCATGCAAGTTATTTTACTAGATATATGTTTTCTCCACGTAAGTCTTTTATCATGGTGAATACCAAGATAAGTTACTTCGTTCGCTTGGGGTACTAAAATATTGTTTATTTTTATTGCCGGCCACATTTTTGGTCTTAGCAAAAATGTAACATGCTTACACTTCTGTTTATTCACATTTATACGCCAGTTAGCTAGCCATTTGATGCTAAAATGTGGCATTTGTTACGGCTCACTAAAGCTGTGCCATCCACAAAAGTTGAAGTCAATATGTTGTTTGCTGCTGGAAGGCCTGCTGTATATATGATGTATAGAGTTGGGGCTGAAACACTGCCCTGTGGTACGCCAGCCCTTATCTGTCGTTTATCAGATATGAAAGCTCCCACTTTTACCATAAATTTTCTATTTTTTAAATAAGACTCCAATGTTTTATACAATTCTAAAGGTAGAATATTTTTAATCTTATATAAAAGACCTTCGTGCCACACCTTATCAAACGCCTGAGCTACATCTAGAAATATTGCTGAGGAGTACTCTCTGTGCTCAAATGCTTTTCTTATTTCGTTAGTAATTCTATTTACTTGCTCTATCGTGCTAAGCTTTTCACGAAACCCGAATTGGTGCGTTGGTATTATATTATTTTCGTGGAGGAAAGGAGACATCAATGATAGTAACACTTTTTCAAATATTTTAGAAATACAGGGTAGAAGACTGATTGGTCTTTATGAAGACGGCTGTGTTAAGGTTTATCTATCAAGATAATCTGCGACTTTTCCATGAATTAGGATAGTATCCGAGATTAAGAATTGCATTGAAGAGCAAAGAGAGCACTTCTACGGCAATATTTGGCAACTCAATTAGCATTTTTTGGGGTAATATTATCATGTCCTTGTGACTTTTTTGGTTTAAGTTCTTTTATTATTCTAATAATTTCAGAAGGTGAAGTGTTACAAGATTCGAGTGACTCGTTAACTGTGTTGGGTAAGCTGGACAATTCAAAGTTGTTCTTTGGGCAATTTGGTTTAATACCTTTTCTAGGTGATTTACAAAACAATTAGCCTTTTCCTTGTCACTTCGAGCCCAATTTCCACCCATGTCACGAATTTGGACACAGCTTCTTTATATACATTTCGTTATTGAATTCTTCCTCACGTTTAAGTGCTTTTTTTAATTTAAGTGCAGCAGATTTCAATTGACGCTGAGTGGAAGGGGAGCGATTTATCTGCCATTTACGCTTTGCACGCCTTCTTTCATTTACAAGCTTTTCTATTTCTCTGTTAGCGATTTTTCTGGTTTGGTGTTGCTAAGACAGCTGCGCTAGTTATTATATCACTTAGTTCTCTTATGCTTTCGTCAATATATCTTCCTGTATTTATTTTGTACTCAACATTAATGTGGCTACTCACGTATTTTTGATATTTTAACCAATTCGTTTTGTAAGATGTTAGTCCCACTTTTGGATCAACGAATATAGGTTGCTCACATATCTTCATTAGTAGCAGAGTGATCAGAAGATAGATGTTATGTGCGATTTATCTATATTTTTGATTACAGTAAAATCAATTAAATCTGGTATTTTTTTACGATCGCTAGGCCAATATGTCGACTTGCCAGGAGATATTATGTCAACGTTATTGTGCCTATTTATAATAATGTGATACAGTTGTCGTCCTTCCGGATTTATTAGTCGTGAGCCCCAATACGTGTGTTTTGCATTGTAATCTCCACCTGCTAGAAATTTAAGGCCTAGTGTTTCAAAAAAGTCTTTAAATTGGATGTACGTAATTTTAAACTGAGATGGGCAGTATATGGCCGTCAGGTTTAAGTCCCCGGTGCGATTTTTTATAGTTTTTGTTGTAGCTTGTAATTGCTCTGTGGCATAAGATTCTAATGCGTGGTGATTTAATCGTCGGTGATTTGTAACATATAGTATATTCAAAATCCCGGAATAAAAATATGGTTTTTGTTCGTAAGATGAGTTTCTTTATTTATTCAGAAATCTAATAAGTTCCAATTTATGTTAGTTAACACCGTTAGCATTCCATAAACGAATGTTTAATACACTCGTTTTTTACTTAAAAAAGTTTGCAACATTTGATTTTGTGATTTGATTATCTCTTGAATCATATTTTGCATTGAAGCTATAAATGGTGTCAAACATTGGGTAAGGTTGAAAATCATAGTTTCAAAGCTTTCATTAGGTGGAATATTCAACATATATAATAGTTACGACGAGCTTGAATGCCCTGTGACAACTTCGATTTCAAATCTTTATATACAGGGCAACCCCTGTAGTTAGCAGTCTGATTTCCTCCACAATTGCTGCATTTTTTATTTAAATCCTCTTGTTTATGAGTACATTTTGAAGTAGGATGTAGATCACCACACATATACTCTTGGCAGTTTGTACATTGTACTGGACCATTTCTCTTATGTGGTTCCTCAGCGGTAATACTGCGATGGAGCAGATATTTAAAGTTGTAAATCGGGTGTATTTAATTTTTCTTTAGTTGGTTACAATTTGGCATCAGTTCTATTTTGAACATTGGTTGTTGGACTTTGTTCCTGTTAAAAATATTTACTACTGATTTAATGCTAAAACCACCTTCTTCCAGTGCCTCTTTCACATCGTTAGAGTCTACCGAAGACTCTATACATTTTATGATAACAACTAGCCTTTTGAGCTCTTCAGTTGGTATGAATAGTAATTCTTGTTATTGTTTGACAAGTACTTTACAATATTCATAAAACTTTTTTCAGTGTATGTTTAAATTTTTGTTTCATCCAACTATGTTACCTTTTTTCAAGGGCACAATATGAAAATTGTTTGTGCCTATTAAATTGATTAGTTTGGAGACAAGTGCCTTTGAGCTACAAACACGTAAGTAAATTGGTGGGGGTTTGGCGTTCACGACTGTGGTGGTACCCTTTGCATCATCGTTAGCCTCCTTGCTCAGCAAGGCAAATCTGTTGCCATTTAAGATTTTTGGCTTTTTTGGCATTTGGCGCACCTGGTTGAAATTCTTTGTTATTGACCGCTGATTTCATTGGACTCGATTTCCTTTTTACATTTACGTAGCGGTCAATATCAGTCTGAACAGATGGTCTTTTATTGCATGGTACATTCTCACCTTGCGTTTTGTTTTCCTTCGCTGTCCGGGTGCTAGCTGGTACCTGCATAGTGTCTGCTGTTGGCGCATTTGTAGTTGCCCGATTGTTGTTTACTGCTGCTTCTGCTGACTGCGCTTGCTTATTTTTCATTTCGGCTCATCGCTGCGATAACTCATCATCGCCGTTAGAATTTTTTTTTGCCAGGCGTTGTTTTTGTTGCCTCGACAAAGCTGAAGTAGGCATGCCTACGGCCTTGGTGGTGAGGCTGCGAAGCACTCATTATTGTTTTTATTTTTTTTTGTTTTGTTTTTATCAATTTATTTCGTGCACTTTAATTTGTGAGCACTGATTTGTATTGATTGTTTGTTTTTATTTTTTAATTATTGATTGATTACTTTTACGAATATACGGAGCGAATTAAAAAACACGTCCATACACCTTGA
Source organism: Bactrocera neohumeralis (assembly GCF_024586455.1). Classification (NCBI taxonomy): domain Eukaryota; kingdom Metazoa; phylum Arthropoda; class Insecta; order Diptera; family Tephritidae; genus Bactrocera; species Bactrocera neohumeralis. The sequence goes on from NW_026089623.1 coordinate 4,773,266, forward strand.
ACGCAATGTATTAAAAAAAACTATGATTTTCAACCTTACTTTATTTATGACTTCAATGCAAATCAAATCACAAAACCAAATGTTGCAAACTTTTTAAAGTATGAGTGTATTGAACATTTGTTTATGGAATGCTAACTGTGTTAACCAACATAAACTGGAACTTATTAGGTTTCTGGATGAAAATAATATTGATGTAATGCTATTTCAGAAACTCAACTTACGAACAAAAACAATTTCTTTGTACATGCCCGCGTACTAAACAACACATCACCAAAACAGCTCAATCACTTGCTTGAGCTTGTCTAGTTTTTAAATAGATGTAAGATTTTATAACTTATTGTAAGGCTTTTAAAACAAAAAGCAGATTCAATAAATAAAAATTTATTGCAAAAAAAAAAAAATTTTGTGAAAGTTAAGGAAGAAGATTGGAAGAGTTTTGTTGGTGTGAATAAAATAGAAACAACCCCTTGGGTCGTGCTGTCCGCACCCCATATCGTGGCTAGCTTATGGCCTGTGCCACTTGTGCTCCTTCTCAGTTTTTCCCCGTCGTGTTTGAATAGCTCAGCCGGCAAACCATCGCACATATGGGGCATTTGGTTTCAAAAACCGGACAAAACTATTTAAAGTGATTTTATGTATGAAAATGAATAAAAATGCATGATTGAATATAATAATAATATATTAAAATAAAACAAGTAAGGAAGGGTTAATTTCGGGTGCAACCCGGCAACATTTTATCTATATATCTTATATAATTTTGCCAATTCTTTTTTTAAAATGTTCGTTGGGGTTCAAGGATGGTTTCTACGGCAAGAAAAAATCGAATAATTGCCGGAAAACTCCTAAAAACAGCCCTTTTTTCCCATACAAACGAACGAATGTTTGTTTATTAGTAATGCTAAGTGAACGGCTGCACCAATCTTGTTGAAATTTTTAGAGGGTGTTCGTTGTGGATCGGGGAAGGTTTAGATATAAAAAGAAATGTGGTGTCGTGGGACACCAGGTAGGAACGAAGTTCCTTCGGATAATGTAGAATCGATACAATTTGCAAAAAAAATTGTGCTTAATTTTATGTAGGTTGTCCTGATTTTTCTCTCAAATTTCGCTGATTAGTTTTTATTTAAGTACAGACAAGTTTAAGAAAACCCTACTGTCGTCCTACTGCCGTCGGCAAATGTAGGAAATATTCAAGTTAGCGGGAGCGACAACTGTCGGCCTGCAGTCGTGTAGTCGTGCAGCTGTCAAAATAACAGTGTCCATAAGAACGTCTGTATACTAATATTTGACAGATGTAGTTTGCAGTCTGTCGCGCTCTATGTATTCCGCACTTCACTCAAAACTAATTTGCATACACAATAATGTTACAGATTGTCATCCCTAATTATTTTGCAAAACCTAAAGGTAGGCTATAACTAGCGATCTTACAGTCTTTTTCTTACGGGTTATTTCTTGCGGGTTATTTCGTACGGGTTATTTCTTACGGATTATTTCTTACGGGTTATTTCTTACGGGTTTTTTCTTACGGTTTTGCTATCACTTTTTTTCAGTTAGGTCCCGCAGCAAAATCCCTATCTTCTCCAAGCCTGCCGTAAGGAACTTCGTTCCAAAATACCTTATACTTTTTCATGAGGAAAAGTCAAAAAATTGGAAAATTCCAAAAAGTAACTTTTTTTTCATACAAATTTTTTTTTTTCCAATTTTTGTTCGTTTTGTTTTTCAATATTTTTATTTGTAAATTAGTTGAATCTTTCAATTTCGGTAGCTTGCTTTTTTATTCCGGCTATTCAAAAGAAAAATTATTCAGTGAAAACTTTACGTGTGTTTCACACAAAGAGATCAATTGCAGATTGAAATTTGTTACGAAGCCACGAAGATGTCGCCCTAATATCGGTCGGCGTTCTCTATGCCATCAACGTATGGCAACCCAAGACACATGACCGAGTACCCCCAGGATGCGACGACATACGTGTGGAAGTATGAATCGCAGTCAATCAGCAAGCGATCGTCACGATGTCACAGAACAACAGTTACGATCTTTGATGGACTTTATCTTGAAGCAACGTACTATATGTGGTGCTGTTAGATGCTAGATGTACTCTGTTGAGTGGCAAAAGAGAGGTTTGCCGCACGCACACATTCCTTTTTGGATGGTGGTTACACCAGATCAAATTGATGAAATCATTTCTGCTGAAATTCCTGATTCAGAGAAAGATCCAGTATTATACGAAGTGATGAAAACCAATATGGTTAATGGACATTGCGGACACTACAATTCAACTTCGGTTTGTATGTCTGACAATAAAAGCACGAAACACTATCCACGTGCTTTTCTTTCAGAAACACAAATTAGAAATGATGGGTATCCACTCTACCAGCATCGCTCATCAGCATTGTCTAAACCTACAAGTAACCAATCCTTCATTTTTCACTAACACATACGCAAAAATCTACTACAAATTAGGCATTTGGTACGGGTTGCCCCTAAATATTCTACTACAAATTAGGCACTTGGTTCGGGTTGGCGCCAAATATTCTGTTACTAATTAGTCACTTGGTACGGGTTGCCCCCAAATATTACTACTAAAACGTTCAAATGCCTCAAATCTGCTATAGTGTGTTGCAGTGTTAGGTTTTAAAATTTATAACTTTAACAATATTTTTATAAAATATTCAAATATTTTTCTATTATTTAAATTCCTAAATATTAAATTTATTCAGTTTTGTCCAAAATATTAATTATTGTATCAATATATTATTAAATGTTTCCAATTTTATAAAAAAATGTTTATATAATATTTGTGTAAAAACTATGTAGTATTTCGTGCAACCGTGTAATGTGTCAAATCATTTCAACGGACATTTTTTTAAGCTTAAAAAGCTCAGGAAAATGTAAATAGTTATCTTAAGTTTGTTTTTAGTGAAATTTAAATCATCCATCAAAGAGATATTCAGCGTATGTAAGTATAGTAACATTAATTAATTAAATTTGTTAATATTTGTTGTTTGATTTTGCATAGGATGCCTTGCAGAAAGTGTGTTGCTGTATCCCTTCCCATCAGAAGCGGAAATGTCCAGGTGAGTTTTATGTATAAAAATAATATAATTATGTACATAATATTATCGTAAGTAAATATGTATGTAAAATTAGTGCAAATAAGTGAACAAGAAGTGAATAGGGTCGTCCTAAATCGTGATTTTATAAAAAAGTGAAGTTTTAAAATAGTGTTGTTAAATGTTAAAAAATTAACTTAAAAGTATTTGTTTATAGTGTATGTCAAAGTGTATTCAACGAAGTGAACTAAGTATTTGACTTACGCTTATTTGACAATAAAATAGTAAACAATTCATGTATTTGTTCATATTAACCCGTGAGTTTTTATTTTGTTGATCTTGAACAATATGAAGCCACTTGCTTTACATACATATACATGTAAGGTGGCAACGCTTGTCAATAGAGGACAGCCGGGCAGGAAGAGGTGAGGAAGAGAGAACGCAAAGAACCGACAGCAAGACAGTGTGAATTTGGCTTTCAAAGACTGAGGTTCAATTTTGTATAATTTAATTTCTTTTTAAATCAATATTTATGTATTAAAACTCATTTGTATTAATAAACTTTGGTCCTATTTGACCTTACATGGGGGCTAAACCGAAGAGCAAAAACGGAGCGCGGAATGTTGCATTCAAATAAAAAGCCGAGTAAATTCACAGCAGCCAAAAAAACGCAGAAGAACGGAGCAGAAAATTCGAAGAACGAAGCGGTTGCTGTCGAAGTAAGTAGCGAAAACAAAGCAGAGCACAGCAGTGAGAACAGAGCAGCAGTCAACGAAGTTGAGTTATTCGAACAAAAGCAGAGCAACGTAGAGTTTGACGAAGAAGGAGAGAAGAAAAAATAAGAAGCAAGAAACATGGTCGGTGGTAACGACTTCGGAGAATTATACAAATTATTTGTGGAAACATTGAAGCAGAGTGACACAAACAAAAATAATGTGTCAATCGAGGCTTTCGCGAAAATTATACCGTGTTTTGATGGGGAATCTACTCCAATTAGACAGTGGATTGCTAAATTCGACGAAAATGCTGAGGCTTATGATTTGACACCCAAGCAAAAGTATGTCAACGCTCGTAACAAAATGAAAGGCACAGCAGCATTGTTTTTAGAAACTGTTACAGTATCCAGCTATGAGTCATTGTGTATTGCATTACTGGAGGAGTTCGAGAAAACACCAAGCAGCGCGGAGGTACATAATCAGCTAAGGCAACGACGAAAAGAGAGAAATTTCCTGAGTACGTTCTTCAGATCGTAAAATAGCAGCGGTAGGTAATGTAGAAGACGAATCAGTGATTTCGTACTTAGCTGATGGTGTCGAAGTGCGAAATGATCTAAAATATCCCTTATATAGCGCACGAAGTTGTAAAGAATTAATCAAAGCATACGAATTGATCGAGCCGTTGGTTAAGCCTAACGAAGCAAGTAAACGTCGATATGCAGCAGGTGGTCGTGAGCAAATTAAAACAGATAAGAGTGGCAGCAACGTAGAGCGTAAGAATCAGCATTGTTTTAATTGTGGTTCAACACAACACAAAAGGGTCGATTGCAAACAAGACGCAAAGTATTTTAATTGTAATGGCACGGGTCATATGGCTAAACAGTGTCCCTAGTATAGGCGTAACATCAACATTGTATTTAACCTTCAAGAAGTCGCGCGTAGTCTTTTCGACCACCCATGGTGAATAAAGTATTATAATTTTTGTGTATATAATCCCAGATATTTGGTAGCTCTAGTAGCTTGAGGTTAGTTCATTTCCAATCGAATGCACTATTTCCGTCTCTTTTTTAAGCTTGTCGACTGTTTATAGCGAGCATTTATTTCAGTTGCCTCTAGTCGTCGAAAAGACTACGCGCGCCTGACGTCTTTTAGTTTACGCGCGACTCTCTGTGCACATTTCCTGATATAATAAAGTGTTGCAGTTATTGGTAAAAATGGCTAAAACAAGAATAAGTGAAAGTGAAATAATGAAATTTCTCCTAGAGGAAGATGATGAAAGTGATGAAACATTAAGTGATGAAGGATCAGAAGTTTCTGCCCACTTATCTGATGTGGGATGTAATGAGGAATCAGAAATATGTGAATGTAGACCAGATGTGGAATCTGATCAAGAAATGGAACATTCAAACGAAGAAAGTAACTCGGAAGAGGAAAACATTCCTTTGGCTGATAGAGCTGCATACTTCATGGCACGTGATAATGTTACAAAATGGAAAAAATCAAATAGTGATAGAGTCAGGTATCCACCCCATAATATTGACTCAAGAGGCTGGTGTTCTTGAAAAAGGCATGGGCGTAACAACATCTATAAAAGCATGGGATTTGTTCATATGGGATAAAGTTATAATGACAGTAGTAAACTATACTAACGAATTTATACAGAAAAAAGAAAGCGCAAACTCCCGAGTTCGAGATTGTAAAACCACCGATTCTATTGAGATTCGGGCCATGTTCGGATTATTATATATTGCTGGAACCTTACGAATGTCTCATGGAAACTTGGACGATGTGTATAGTGATGCTACTGGTATTGCCATATTTCCAAATACTATGCCTTTGAAAAGGATGAAATTTCTTCTAAACTCTCTCCGGTTTGATGATGCATCCACAAAAAGTTTTCGCCGAGCCCAAGATAAAGCTGCGCCCATACGAGAAGTGCTAAATATGTTCACAGAAAACTGCCTTTCTCCTTATTCTGTTAGTCAGAATGTTGTAATAGATGAAATGATGTGCGGATTCCGCGGAAAATGTCCTTTTAGACAATACAACAAATCAAAACCTGACAAATATGGGCTAAAGATTTTTGCACTTGTGGATTCAAAAAACTTTTACACGTTGAATATTGAGCTTAAATGCTGGGAGACAACCAGAAGGATTGTTTCAAATCAGTAATTCAGGAAGTGATGTTGTAAAAAGGTTAATTTCACTAATTTCTGGAACCGGACGAAATTTGACACTTGATAACTGGTTCACCAGCATTCCTTTGGTAAAAGATTTAGCCACAAATGATAAAATGTCTGTTGTTGGCACTTTGCGTAAAAATAATAAAGAAATTCCCCCGTGTTTCATTGCGAAGGGAAAGCCAGAGCATTCTAGTCAATTTGGGTTTTTAAATATTTCTACCCTGGTATCGTATGTACCTAAAAAGAACCTATCTGTTGTTCTGATTTCATCACTTCATCGTACAGCTGAAATTGACACCAGCACTAACGAGAAACGAAAACCAGCCATTATAACTTGTTACAACAAAACAATAGGTGGAGTTGATGAAGTAGATAAAAAAGGTTAAACTGTATTCCGTATCAAGGAAGTGCAATAGGTGGCCATTGACACTCTTTTTTCGCTTGCTAAATATTGCTGGAGTAAACTCAATGGTAATTTTGAGAGAAAATGATGTAGTTATCGAAAAAAGACGTACATTTCTACGCGAATTGGGAATAGAAATGACGAAAGAACATATAAAAAGAAGAGCTTATAAAAACTTACCAAGAAATTTGAAAAGAAATATAAGAGGTTTTTTGAAATTAGATGATGAGCCCAATAGTGAGGCAAGTACATCCGAAGCCAGTAGTGGAAGCTGCAAAATATGTCCAGCAACAAAAAGAAAGCAGGCAAAAACCCAATGCAAAATCTGCGAAAGAAATATTTGTCGAGACCATACGGTATTTATTTGCAATGAGTGTTTTGTGACGGATGAATATGATGAATCTGACTATTGAACTATTTTAACTTTCTAATAAGATATTAATGTATTTACATTCTTTTCAATATATTCTATGAATTTTTATGTTTTCCCCAAATTTTGAAAAAAATTTGTTTGGTTTTGTGTTAAGATTGATGAATTTGCATTCAATGAATTATATTACTCTTTATGTTTTTCCCTCATTTAAAATGACAAAAAAAAAAACTTTTTCTGTAAAATATTATTTTATGATTACATAATAACTAAAACTAACAAAAAAATGAATTCCACAACTTAATCCACTTTAAATCTCGCATTTCAATTGAGGCGTCGAAAAGACTACGCGCGACCGCTTTTGTTACAAAAGATGGCGCGCCCGCTTGAAGGTTAACAAAGAGCGAATGAAGCAGTTGACAGTTAATAACGAAAACTTGTGCTGTTTGGTAGACACTGGTGCAGACGTGTCGTTAATACGTATGGGTGTGTATGAGCAAAGATTTAGCACATGTAAATTGCAGAAAAGTTTCGCTACACTATATGGTTTAGGCAACGTCACCGCAGATGTGGTGGGTGAATTTGTAGCGCAAGTCATAGTCGACGGGTTATGTACGCAGCACACCTATTTAGTAATAACAGATAGTAAAATCAATGTAGACGTAATCATTGGGTACGATTTTTTAAAAAAATTTGTTGTAACAATGGACGGCAATGGGTATTGCTTTCGTCAGATTGAAGAAACCACAAGTGCTTGTAATGTTTATTTTGTGAGTAGCAACAATGAAGTAGATGTCAAACTTAAATTCAAGAAGGTTGTCGAACAGTTAATTGAAAACTATAAGCCGACTTTTATTCAGTTGAACTGTCCAATTAAGTCGCATATTGTTCCAAAAAATAATGATATCGTCTTTCGTGAGTCTCCTACTCGTTTGTCAATAGCGGAAAGAAAATTTTTAAAGGAACAAGTAGATGAATGGTTGCAGAAAGGCATTATACGTGAGTCGTGCTCAGAGGTCGCTAGCAAGGTGGTATTGGAAAAGAAAAAAGATGGTCGCTACAGATTATGCGTAGACTTTCGTAAACTAAATACAATGGTGTTACAAGATAGGTTTCCAGTACCAATTGTTGAAGAATTACTTGAAAAAATGCAAGCCGCAAAATATTTTACCGTCATGGACCTTTCAAATGGTTTCTTCCACGTCGAAGTCGAAGAACGTTGTAGAAAATATACAGCGTTTGTAACGAAAGAAGGACTCTATGAATTTAACAGAGCTCCATTTGGTTTTTGCAACTCTCCCGCCGTTTTTGTACGCTACGTTAACTATATTTTCCAAAAATTAATAAACGAAGGTATAATGGAAATGTATGTAGCTGACATCGTAATTTTTGGGTGTACAGAAGAACAATGTTTAAGCAATATGCAACGGGTTTTACAACAAGCGCAGCAGTATGGGCTAGAAATTAAGTGGGCAAAGTGCCAATTTCTAAAAAATCGAATTCTTTTTCTTGGACACGAGGTTGAAGACGGGCGTGTCTGGCCTGGGCAAGGTAAAGTTAAAGCAGTCAAAAAAAAAGACTACAGGCGTTCCTGGGTTTAACCGGATATTTTCGAAAATTTATACGAGACTACGCTAAACCAGACCATTAACAGAACTGCTTAAAAGAGATTCAGTATTTCAGATTGAAGAGACAGAGGTTAGAGCGATCAATTACCTGAAGTCGGCACTCACGTCAGAACCAGTTTTACAAATATACAAGCAGAATGCTAATACGCAGTTACATGTCGATGCATGGCTTTGGTGCAACACTTTTGCAGCAGCATGACGGAAAGTGGCATCCTGTTTTCTATTGGATTAAAAAGACTTGCACACAAGAGGAAAAATTACACAGCTATTTCCTTGAAGTTAAAGCAGCTTATTTAGCATCCAAGAAGTTGCGTCACTACCTGATGGGCACAGAATTCACTTTGGTGACAGATTGTGCGGCTTTCAAGCAGACAAACGGAAAGAAAGATATGCCACGTGAAGTGGTGCAATTGCTGATGTATCTTCAGGACTTTTCATTTAACATAGAGCATCGCGCCAGAAGCAGGATGAAACACGTGGACAGCTTAAGTCGATTTCCCGTGATGACAGTAACATCAGAGGTTCAAGCTCAGATCTTAAGGGCCCAGACGAAAGATGAACATTTGGCAGTTGTGGCAGAGATCCTAAAAACAAAGCAGTACGGCGATTATAAAATAAAAAACAAGTTAATCTACACGCAAGTTGACGGGCAAGATTTATTGGCGGTTCCGAAGAAGATGGAGGGCGAAATAATAAAGGAGTTGCACAGATTTGGGCATATGAAGTATAAAAAAAACCATACATGCTATATGGCAGAACTATTTTATCCCACATCTCGAAAGAAAGGTCAGCAGACTATCAAAAACTGTATAGAATACATAATGCATAACCAGACGCTGGGTAAAAAAGATGATTTTCTACATTGCATCGACAAAGGTGATATTCCACTATCTACGCTTCATATTGACCATTTGGGTACATTGAATGCGACATCAAAGAGCTACAAATATATTTTTGCTGTCGTGGATGGTTTTTCCAAATATACTTGGATATATCCTACTAAAACTACAGAAACACAAGAAGTTGTAAGACACCTTGAGTCATGGGTGACAATTTTCGGCAGTCCGCAGCGCATAATAAGCGATAACAGCGATACAGCTTATACTTCCAAAATGTTTAAAGAATTTTGTAGCAAATATAAAATCGAGCATGTCGAGATAACAGCGGGCGTACCAAGGGGTAACGGTCAGATTGAGAGAGTCAACCGAGTTATTCTTTCCGTTTTAGCGAAGATGTCAGCAACAGAACCGGACAAGTGGTATAAGTACACGTCACAAGTACAGCGGGCCATTAATTCTCACATTCACGATTCGAAAAAAATATGAAGATGCGCAACGAAACAGATAGCGAGTTGCTAAAGATACTGCAAGAAGAGGTACTAGAAGGTATGCAAGATGAACGCAACAAGATTCGACAAGAGGCCCGAAAGCAAATTTTAAAAGCACAAAACGCATACAAATCAATTTACGATAGTAATAGAAAAGGCGAAAATGGGTATCAGATAGCTGATTTAGTAGCCATTAAGGTCACTCAGTTTATAACAGGCAAAAAACTAGCCAGTAAGTATATCGGTCCATACGAGGTGGTTAAGATCAAAGGGCATGGCAGATATTGTGTTAGAAAGGTTGCTGATTTTCAGGGACCACACCAAACGTCAACTAGTGCAGATCATATGAAACTGTGGCGTTACGTCGAAAATGGTGAAGATGACTTTCATGAGGAGTCATCTGAGACAGATGACAATCAGGATGACCGAATGTAAGGTGGCAACGCTTGTCAATAGAGGGCAGCCGGGCAGGAAGAGCTGAGGAAGAGAGAACGCAAAGAACCGACAGCAAGACAGTGTGAATTTGGCTTTCAAAGACTGAGGTTAAACTTTGTATAATTTAATTTCTTTTTGTATCAACATTTGCATTTTTGTATCAACAAATTGTACCTCTCGAGTAGCTTCTAGTGTTTTAACACTTTTCGTCCAAGGTATTGGTGGAGAAACTTGGACTCACCCTTTAGCATATTTTTTTGTGCACAAAGCTTGCAAAGGAGATATGAAAAAATATATATTCGAAGACATAGGTCAACTCCAGGGTATTGGTCCCTGCCAAATAGTTAGCGACCAAAGGTTTTTTTGTTAATTTTGCTAGGTTATTAGGAGTATGTAAAGAAGGGCACTATTTCGAAGTGAATGACTCGGAAGTCATTTACTTCTTTGATTCTCCTTACCTTTTAAAAAGTACACGAAACTGCTTAGAAAATAAAAAAATAAAGTCGTTGTAAATGGGCGCCCCAGTTGAATGGTCGGATATCGTTCATATATATGAAAATAATTTGCAATTAGCTTCTCAAGTTTTTAGTCATTCTGTTGCAAGTGCTATGTTCGCCATTTATAGCTCTGGGAAACTGAATACTTCTAAGTCTCCATGTTTTATTAACGCAGCCAAGTTTGTCCTTTTTTTTGATAAATTATTCAGTATTTTTAATAGTAATGTCTTTGGAGCAGTAGGCAATTTTAAAGAACCCTTTTCGGCAACTGCGGACCAATTAAAATTTCTTAAAGAAGCCGAGAAGTTTCTTAACTCCATAAAAGTGTACGATTCTTTCGGTCGCGAAATAACAAACACTTTCAGTTTTATAAAAGGTTGGCTTCTAAATATAAGTAGCTTATATAAGGGATTTACACATTTAATGACTAGAAAACTGACTCAGGATAGACTGGAAAATTTTTTCGGACATATACGCAAAGGGGGGGGTTGGTTGGAATTTGATGTGAGAATAACTCCGCAGCGTTTCTCATATCGTTTCAGACAAGCCTGGGGCATAGGATATATTCGTTGTGTAGATAAAGGGAACTGCGAACTCTTGCCAGTTGACCAGTGTGAGCCATTTTCTAATAGCTCCCTCAAAAGCGACTGCAACGACGCTTTGGTTCAAAATACCTCTTGGCAAACTTTTCAAAGTTTACCAAGACCTACCAATTCTACCTCATTTCAAAATATACAAATCGAGGTAAATGTGGACGTAGATGAAAGCAGCTTTCTACATAAAAATGCGTATTTTTGCGGTTATTTGTACTATAAATATTTTAAACAACATACATAATTGTTTAATGCCCTTGCCAAGATTTGATGGTGGTATTACTGAAGAAGATTTTTTCTTCACTTCAGAAAAGCAATATAGTAATTGCCAAATAGTAAAACCACCCCTTGAATTTATAGAGTTTCTATCAAAAATCGAAGATATTTATACACAACATTTTGATTCTACTTGCCATAGGATCGGGTTTTCCCAAATATTATTTGAAAAATTGGTTAACGTAGAACCGTACTATTGTTGTGAAAATTGTAGTTCTGATATTATAAAATGTCTATTCATTAGAATTAGAACATATTTCCTAGTAAACGCTTTTAATAAAAAAGTAAAACAAAGTGATTTCAAAAACGTAAAGTTCTTGTGTGTTACACATAAATAGTAATCCCGTCCGTTTGTCTGTCTATATGAGTCGGAATTTATATGTATCTATGTCTGTCAGTCTGAATTATTTTATATTTGTCAAAAAGTTTATCTGTCGAAGGCCGCATTTCCTTAGTTACCTTGATCTGTGATTTTGAAATGAGAATTTTAGCGATTAGGTTTGTACGCTTATTATCAATATTTTTTTTTTTGTTTTTTAAGTGTTTTCGTGTACCAGGCATAGGACCCTTCTTTCCACCACTATTCCTTTGATAGGGTTTTTAATAAGTATTTCGCTGTGGGTGATTTAGAATATTTTGTAAATATTATTTATTACTTAGTAGACTGTTTTGAATATTACTGTTGTTGTTCCTGTATTGTACCTGATTTTTTATATTTATTTTAGTTTTTGTTTAAATAATTACAAGTTGATTGTTTTGACTTGTATTGTTAATGTATACATACAATGGAATTGTACCTGATTTTTTTATATTTATTTTGGTTTTTGTTTAAATAGTTTCCAGTTGATTGTTTTGACATATATTGTTAACGTTATATTTTTAATGTAATTAATATTCATGAATTGTAACTGATTTTATATATTTACTTTTGTCTAGTTATATTTTTTATAATAAGTAGATTGATTTAAAACTGTATATATAAAAAGGGTGAAAATAGGCCTCCTGTGGAACCGAACACCCAAAAAAGATCGGTAGCGCGCCTACATTGCAACCTCAGAGGTGGTGAGGAAGAGCAATAAATATCCAAAAAACTTTTGTTTCAAAAATATTCTTGAAAGTTTTCATTAATGTTTTCCGTTACAAATACTTTTTCACAAAAAAGTTGATCTACTACATTTCTTTTAATTACATCTCTGTGCTTAAAAAGGCAGATTTCGATCAGGTGATCTCAGCTGTGAAAAATTCTTGGAAAACAGCTGATTCTTTGGTTACTTGTAGGTTTATACAATGCTCACCAGACGACAATGGCAGAACATTCAGCATTCAATTTAGAAGAGTGAATATCGAAGTTGACTAACTTCGTACTATATTCACCATTATTGTCTAATTCACATTCAAAACTCATATCATTGTTGAGTATTGCAGTTTGGTGTAACCGATAAAATACGTTTCACCAAAGGAAGCAACATGGCGGTTATTGGTCTTGAACGATACAGTCGATACGTGAACTGCAATAAAGCGCTTTGTAGGGTATTTACTGTTGTGCGTCTCGCAGTAATTTGGAGAATGGCCAAAGAGTGTATTTTAACCCAGAGAATACAGTACAACCAACGGAAACACCGCCAACAGCAAAATCGACATAGACGATTTTTTTCTCAACTTTCGTCATTGATCCGTTTGCGAGAACATTGCTCTATTCGGGAATGCCTTGATATTAGACATGGAATGCATCGTCGAAGAAATAGTTGCACAGAAAACAAGGCCAACTAGTAGATTGACATCCAGGTGTGTTCTCAGCTAATGCCTTCGAACAATCCACCCGAAAAACGACGATTGTTTCTACCTTCGGTTGCTATTGATTAATGTACGCGGTAACTTCATTTGATTCATTGCGTACTGTGAATGGTACGGTATGTGCAAGTTTCGAAATATCAGCCTTCAAATCCGCGTCAATTATGGGATACGAACAAAAATAACATTGCCGAAGACATTTTACATCGTCTTCGCTAAAAATTGGAAATGGGTCAATTCCGGTTGATACTTCCGGTGGTTCGATATCAGTTCCATCCGCCATTTATCAATCACGAAAGACGAATTCATCACGAATGTTCGGACATTGGCCAAATTATCGTAACTACGATTCCTTGAGTGCACGCGCAATGTTAGCTACCAAAAATGCCGATGTTGTTGATTTAAACTGGAAGATTCAAAGTCAAATTCCGGGAGACTTGCGCTCATACAAATCGATAGATGGTCTTGACAATGAAGACGACGCCGTGAATTATGTAGAGGAATTTTTAAATTCTTTGCAGAGGCTTGGTATGCATTTGCGTCTCAAAGTTGGATCTGTCGTTATTATGTTTCGCAATCTGCGCTATTGAATACAAGGGGGTAGAATGCTTGATTCTACGAACTCCTTTGAGTTCTAACGATTTGCCATTTCAGTTCAAACGTATTCCGTTTCCAGTGAAAATTGCTTTGAGATGTCAATCAACAGGACACAAGGATAATCGCATAGTGTGAGGCATAAATTTGGAAATTCTATGTTTTTCACACGGCCAGATATACGTGCACACGAGTTGGAAAACCATCTTTTCTGTACACCGGAACAGAAACCAAAAAACGTTGTTTATCAAGCTACGTTACATTGAAAAAAAAAACATGAAATGATAAATTTAACTTTCATTTCAAAACACATAATTTCACGCAGGACAACGGCTGCGGGTTCAGCTAGTATTGAATATATTAGGAGGTAGTGCCGACCAGATTTTATCTATTTTTGCTCATCCCACATACTACTAATATTCCACATACACAAAAAAATGTTAGCTCTGTTTCATTTAGGTACCTTACATACAATCACCAATCATATGGAGCAGGGTCAAGTGGATGTCCGAAAATCTTGGTAATAGTTATATGGGGGGGTTTCAAGTTTTAGCGCAATTCTATCTATTTTAGGCGCAAAGAAACACTGTTATGAATAAAACATGTTCTGCAATTTTCATTGAGTTGGCCCAAGTATTGACGGATATATCCAGCATAAAGTCACCTATAAGTTTTAAAATCTTTATATTAGGTATATGGAGGCTCAGGAAAGTATTAACCCGATTCAACCCATTTTTGACAGAATGAAATACTATTGTCAGAAAAGGATTCTGTGCGAATTTCAATTTCATATCTCACACATTGAACGATGTTTTCGGTCCAAAGTCAACTATTGGTATCGGGTCCACATGTTCGGTACCTAGGGGCTTGAACAGTTTTGGTTGGTTTTGGACAATTATTTGTCAAAAGGTGGCTTACTTTAAGGGAATTATTACCGCAAAATGTTATTTCGTTATATTAATTAATTCTTTATTTGTGTACTGGAAAGTGAAAGAATCAAATGGAATTTAAAATTGTGCTATATGGAAAGTAGGCGTGGTTGTAGTTCGATTTCGGTCATTTTCACAGAGTAACATAGGAATATGAAAGGAATGTTACGTTCCAAATTTTGTCGAAATTGGTCAGTCCGGTCCCGAGATATGGGATTTCACCAGAAAGTGGGCGGTGCCACGCCCATTGTCCAATTATCACACCGGCTCCGATAGAGCCCTCTTACACCATCTATATACCACCCGTATATAATAATTTAACAGGATTTCAGTATTTAATTAAAATAAATAAATAAATGAGTACTCATTTTATGCAAGTGACCAACCTAATTCAACGCGCGTTTTTTAAAGGAGGGTGAAAGAGGGGGAAAATGTTTAAGCTTATATGTTAAGTAGACCCTGTAGTTTACTAAGAAAAATAATTCAAAGCTCGACCTCGCCCGACACTATAACAAAAACCCTACTTTCTAAAAAATTTAAAAAAAAATTTAGTTTTTTTAATGATTCATTGTTTTCCCGGAAAAAATAAATTAATATATTAACTAAATTAATCTTTATATCATTAATATTAAATACAAACCATGTTGTCCAGAATCCATAAAAAATATTTTCCAGAATTCACACAAAAAACCACTTGCGATTTCGAGAATAATAGAGAGTTTCGCGAATAAACACGTGCGTTCTGAACGAAATCTAGGTTCCGACTACTTGTGCGGCAATATAGCGGGCTGAAGGTCATTCATTTAATCGGTTCATTGTAGAACGGCTACTTAGGTACTAAAAAAATCAATTTTGAGTAGCATCGCTGAAGTTTGTAATTTTCATTTTTGTCCGGTTTTTGCAGGAAAATGCTCCTATGTGCATCGTCCCCCGCCGCTTTGTTGTTCTTCAGAAGGTGTGCTATCGATTAAGGAATCGGGTTTGTCACCTGAGGATGGAGTCATGTGTAGAAGTTCACGCAAGTGAGGAAAGTTCTCTGATCGCCATTCACTTGGGAGTGGCCAGAAACGATTCTTTTACACATGGCTCAATCAGCTCACTACTTCCCGTCTTTGACCAAGTATCCTCTGGGTAACCTAAGAACATCCGTTTGAAGGCGAGCTAAAGTGAGAAGGTTGTGCGCTGGGTTTGGGACCCGCCACGTAAAAAAACACCCCCAGTGAATAGGTATAACCAGCCTCGGATGAGAGACCCCCCTTTTGGTGACGACCATGGCAAACGAAATAGGGACCACGAATTGAGGGCATGCACCTGGAATGTCCGGTCCCTTAATTGGGAAGGTGCCGCTGCCCAGCTGGTTGATGTCCTTGTGACATTTACTACAGTGGCCATATAAAGGAGCGCAAGTTTGGTGTAGGATTCGTGGTGGGAGAGAGACTCTGTCGCCGAGTACTATCATTCACTCCGGTGGATGAACGTCTAGCCACAATCCGCATCAAAGCGAGGTTCTTCAACATATCGCTGATTTGCGCCCACGCCCCGACGGAAGAGAAGGAAGATGTGACCAAAGATGCCTTTTATGAGTGCTTGGAGCGCCCTTATGAAGGCTGCCCCCGCCACGATGTCAAAATCGTGCTTGGCGACTTCAACGCCAGGGTGGGTAAAGAAGGTATCTTTGGCACTACGGTCGGTACATTCAGCCTCCACGACGAAAGATCCCCAAATGGGTTGAGGCTGATTGACTTCACCGGGGCCCGAAATATGGTTATCTGTAGTACTAGATTCCAGCATAAGAAGATTCATCAAGCTACCTGGCTGTCTCCGGATCGAAAAACTACCAACCAGATCGATCATGTTGTGATAGACGGAAGACACATCTCCAGTGTTTTAGATGTGCGTGCGCTCCGAGGTCCTAACATCGACTCGGACCACTATCTTGTTGCAGCCCAGATTCGCACCCGCCTTTGTGCAGCAAAAAACGCACGCCAACAAACACAAGGAAGGTTCGACGTCGAGAAGCTGCAATCACAACAGACAGCCGAACGATTTTCTACTCGGCTTGCACTCCTGCTCTCTGAGAGCACTCGTCAACAACTCGGTATAAGGGAACTGTGGGACGGCATTTCAAACTCCTTACGTACAGCTGCAAGCTTTCGGAAAGTGCAAAAGAACAGCTGGTACGACGAGGAGTGTCGTGTCGCAGCGGAGAGAAAACAGGCTGCCTACCTCGCAACGTTACGATTGACCACTACACGTGCGGGATGGGATAGATACCGAGAATTGAAGAGGGAAGCGAGACGCATTTGTAGACAGAAGAAGAAAGAGGCCGAAATGCGTGAGTACGAAGAGCTTGATAAGCTGGCCGACAGGGGTAATGCTCGAAAATTCTACGAAAAAATGCGGCGGCTTACAGAAGGTTTCAAGACCGGAGCATACTCTTGTAGAACCCCCAAAGGTGATCTAGTCTCTGATGCCCAGAGCATACTTAAATTATGGAGGGAACACTTCTCCAGCCTGCTGAATGGCAATGAACGCACAACACCAGGAGAAGGCGAACCCGATTCCCCAATCGATGACGATGGAGCAGACGTTCCATTACCCGACCATGAAGAAGTTCGAATAGCAATTGCCCGCCTGAAGAACAACAAAGCGGCAGGGGCCGACGGATTGCCGGCCGAGCTATTCAAACACGGCGGCGAAGAATTGTTAAGGAGCATGCATCAGCTTCTTTGTAAAATATGGTCGGACGAAAGCATGCTCAACGATTGGAATTTAAGTGTGCTATGCACAATTCATAAAAAAGGAGACCCCACAATCTGCGCCAACTACCGTGGGATTATCCTCCTCAACATCGCTTATAAGGTTCTATCGAGCGTATTGTGTGAAAGATTAAAGCCCACCGTCAACAAACTGATTGGACCTTATCAGTGTGGCTTTAGACCTGGAAAATCAACAACCGACCAGATATTCACCATGCGCCAAATCTTGTAAAAGACCCACACCACCTCTTCGTCGATTTCAAAGCTGCTTTCGACAGCACGAAAAGGAGCTGCCTCTATGCCGCGATGTCTGAATTTGGTATCCCCGCAAAACTAATACGGCTGTGTAAACTGACGTTGAGTAACACCAAAAGCTCCGTCAGGATCAGGAAGGACCTCTCCGAGCCGTTCGATACCAAACGAGGTTTCAGACAAGGTGACTCCCTATCGTGCGACTTCTTCAACCTGCTTCTGGAGAAAATAGTTCGAGCTGCAGAACTAAATAGAGAAGGCACCATCTTCTATAAGAGTGTACAGCTGCTGGCGTATGCCGATGATATTGATATCATCGGCCTCAACACCCGCGCCGTTAGTTCTGCTTTCTCCAGGCTGGACAAGGAAGCACAGAAAATGGGTCTGGCAGTGAACGAGGGCAAAACGAAATATCTCCTGTCATCAAACAAACAGTCGTCGCACTCGCGACTTGGCTTTCACGTCACTGTTGACAGACATAACTTTGAAGATGTAGATAATTTCGTCTATTTAGGAACCAGCATTAACTCCACCAATAATGTCAGCCTGGAAATCCAACGCAGGATTGCTCTTGCCAACAGGTGCTACTTCGGACTGAGTAGGCAATTGAAAAGTAAAGTCCTCTCTCGACGAACAAAAGCTAAACTCTATTAGTAGCTCTTAATTCGCGTCCTGCTGTATGGTGCAGAGGCTTGGGCGGTGACGGCAACCGATGAGTCGACGTTACGAGTTTTCGAGAGAAAAATTCTGCGAAAGATTTATGGTCCTTTGCGCATTGGCCACGGCGAATATCGCATTCGATGGAACGATGAGCTGTACGAGATCGACATAGTTCAGCGAATTAAAAAACAGCGGCTACGCTGGCTAGGTCATGTTGTCCGGATGGACGAAAACACTCCAGCTCTGAAAGTATTCGACGCAGTACCCGCCGGGGGAAGCAGAGGAAGAGGAAGACTTCCACTCCGTTGGAAGGACCAAGTGGAGAAGGACCTGGCTTCGCTTGGAATATCCAATTGGCGCCACGTAGCGAAAAGAAGAAACGACTGGCGCGCCGTTGTTAACTCGGCTATAATCGCGTAAGTGGTGTCTACGCCAATAAAGAAGAAGAATACCTGCTAATTACCAGGTCTCAAGTTTGAGTCAATATTTTGAGACTAACGCTAGAGACTGTTTAGTGAATAGTAACTAGTCACAAATTGAGATTTTACCTCAAAATGTCTCAAATAGAGACTACAGACTGGTTACAGAATCCGGCTATAAATCAATCCTACAGATTGTTTAAAGCAGACTAATTCAAAAAATAGTAATCTTATTTACTTATTCATAGAACAACTTAGATTAATCAAACAAATGTAATAATATTGACCTTGCTCATAAGATAGACGTCAAAGGCCACTGCAGTTAGTACGCTATACTATGTTAGATATAATATTTTATAATGTGTCTAAGAAATAATAATAATAATAATAATAATATTCAGATATTATATCATATTTGTAATGAAATTTTTAGTTTTGATGATAAAGTAACCGATCATTGTCATTTAAATAAAGGGAACCAGCACACAATAAATGAAATTTTTATCAAATCACAAAATTTGTAGCAATATTGTTTCAAAATCTTTCTGCATTCGATTGTCATTTGTTTGTAAAGCAAGATATTGTTTATGACCGTCATATAAATATTATTCTATTAAATAAAGCTACATATTCGCATATTGAAGAAAATTTGTTAATGATAAAGAGAAAATTGAACTCCTTTTTTGTACTTTTGCAACCAGTTGCTTCAGAGTCTTATAGTTTTGTTCACCTAACGATTATATGTATCACTTAAAACTAATCGAGATAGATATAGGGTTAGGTATATATAAATGATCAGGATGACGAGAAAAGTTGAAATCCGGTTGACTGTCTGTCTATCCGTCCGTGCAATCTGTAACTTGAGTAAAAATTTAGTAAAAAGTATATCGATGAAACTTGGTATGTACATAGGTCCTTAGTACAAAAAAAATCGAGTTCGTAGATGGGCCTAATCGGACCACTGCAACACCCACAAATTGCCATCTTTCATCATCAAGATTTTTCACCGACAGTGTGAAAATGGATCAAATCGAAAGATGACCCCCTCACTCCTCATATAACGGTACTGTTAAAAACTACTAAATGTGTGACTAAATACACCAGAGAAAGTAATTTCACCCCCGAGATGGTATTAGAGAGCTTTATAGAACTCGGTATGAAAATTGGACAACAGGCGTGGCACCAGATCCGTCCAACCGATTTCGACAAAATTTGTACGCGACAGTTTTTTATATTCTTACGTCAGATTGTGAAAATGGATGAAATCGGATAACAACCACGCTACTTCCAAAAATTAGCACAATTTTAAATTATACTTAATTCGTTCAGTTTCCAGTCCATAAATCAAATCAATCAATTTAACGAGATAATACTTTGCACGAAGAATGTCTTTAGTGTGTGCCAACTTATGACCAAAAATTGTTTAAATCCAGTAGAAATTATTCAATACCCTAGGTACCGAATATTTAGTCCTGGTACCTATAGTTGACTTTTGATCGAAAATATCGGTCAATGAGTGATATATATATGTAACTGAAATCAGGGGATAATCCTTCTCTTAATATGGTATGTCTGTATGTCAAAAATGGGTTGAGTCGGGCCAATACTTCCCTTAGCCCCCATATACTTAATACATACAAAAATTTTCGAACTTCGGGGTGACTTTGGACAGCATATATCGGCCAATATGTGAGTTATCCCAATGAAAATAAGAGAGCGTGTTTTACTTACAACATTGTATCTTTGTGCTTAAAGTATATAATTTTGAGCGAAACGGGGCTTAGCCCCTATACAACTAATATCAGAATTTTCGAACATCCAGCTGACTTTACTCTATATGACTGGTTTTACACTTTAAAGTATTTCCCTGGCTTTGATTCTTGCAAATTGCGAGAGTATAAAATGTTCGGTTGCACCCGAAATTAGCCCTTCCTTGTACATCAATTATATGTAACTCATACACTGACCGACTAATTAGACATAAGGTTTGTGAGAAAAATTATAATATTTATATGTAGTATATAGGAGGAGGGGTATTATCGACTTGATTTATCTATTAACAATTATCATGCCACATACTAAAACAAGTAATGGGAGGTTAAGTTCGGGTGCAACATTTTATACTCTTGCAACTTGCACCTTAAGGGTTAAATTGTCAATCATATGACCGAAATTCAAGTAGTTTATTATATATGTATATTTATATATATTTTATATTTATATGTATATATGTATAACTCATACACTGAGCGTTATATTCTGCATTAGGTTTGTTAGAAAACTTAAAAATATTATATGTAGTATTTGGAAATTGGGGTAGTATCGGTCCAATTTTATCTACTAACTATTTTCATACCATATACTAAAAAAAAGTTTTTTTGGGTTTCATTAAAGTGCCTCACACATCAGGATGTTTGAAAATCCTGACATTAGTTGAATGGAAGATATGTAGGTAAAATTTTCGCCCACTCTGGAAAGTGAAAGATTCGAATGGAATTAAAAATTCTGTTATATGGAATGCATGCGTGGTTGTAGTCCGGTTTCATCCATTTCCGCACTGTGATATGGAAATATGAGAAGAATTCTACGTACTAAATTTAGTTGATATCGGACGGGTCCCGAGATATGTATGTGATTTCAACAAAAAGTAGGCGGTGCCACGCCTATTGTACGCTATCCCCAGCTACCATAAATACCTCTCATACCATCTCGGAGGCCATCTGTAAAAATCACACAAATGCAGAAAATATCTACAGATTTCTTCTATCACCTATAATTGATATAAAGAATTTTTCACAAACGTTGTCTATGACAATTATGTAAATTAAAAAAAAAACTTATTTTAATAAATAAAAATTAAATTATTTCAGTCGTTTCATTAATTTATATCTAAAATTTTCATATATAGAAAATAAATAAATACTTTCAATAAATTTAATTAATTGTGTTGCATTCATCATATATTAGTAAACGTATTTAATGAATTGTTCGAATCTTATATCTACTATATCTCCGCTATACACAAATATAACACAGGGTGCAACACTCCCCACGTATATCCACCACGCACATATGCACAGCTACATCTACCTGAAGAAATAAATCGCGGCACCTAAAGGACAATAAAAATATAACCTCTCACGCATAAATAAACATGCTATTGAGTTTTGCGCTGTGGCAATTCCGCCACGGCACCATTGCAATGAAACGAAATTACTGCTGAGGTGAATTCCTTTTACGAGTCTGGTCTTCACGCGAATTTAATATTCCTCTTGTGTTCGAACATTTTTAAAAAATAAAACCGAATTACTACCTACAGAGGTACCAGTTGGTTTCGATGGTTAAATCGGACTGAATTTTCAATTTATTAATAATAATGACTTAAGTTAATAGTACGACAATGTGTAATTGCTAACAAATCATAATTACTTATTTTACTTATTACATATGTTTTTCAATAAAGTATCCATTTACTTATAAATCGTTAATAACCTCATATCTTAATAAGCTATTCAGATTCTAGGAAATATTGTGAACAAAGTGATTTTGTTTCGTATCATTTATGTATATTGATTTTTGCACTAGCAAAGGAAATGGTCTCATATTACAAATTTATTGACATCCGGTTGTTCTATTAATTTCTGTAAGAAATTCAGCAAATTTATCATTTTTATTGTTTGTTGTAAATACAGCCTTTCTCACTTATTTAGATTCTGATACAAATTTTGCTTTACAAAAACTGGTGAATTTGAATTAAGAAGTCGTAAAGGTGTCTTTCCATATGATTATTCTAACTCAGTAACAGGTGAAGCATGTAAATTAATTGAATATGACCGTGCTCAAAAAGTCTAGAAAGTATATGTTATTACTTTTTGATGTGTTTGAAAATTTTAGAAAAGTGTGTAAGTCAATTCACAGCTTATACAATGTTCAGACCGACACTTAATCACACGATTTCGGCTGTTGAATGGATTATCCCACTAATCTTAAAAATTTATCAAGATTTCGCCATACAAAAATGACAGTTCCAAATTACTTCATTGAAATGATTTTAAACTGGTCCACGGTAAATCTGTCTGTGCGACTCTGACTTTGCGCACTCTACTTGTCAGCAATGGAAATCTGTTACATTATCACAGCTGATTTAGACACTACAAAGGGGGAAAAATGTAAACAAACAAGTTTTTTTAAAGCAATGAATCTAATTTCACCTGAAAATCGACTTAACAAATGAAAAAATGCATCCATTATTTCTATTATATAGAAAATATTAAAAAAAGACGTCTTTTATTTGAAAATACTATATGATATAATCTTTCCTTTTGATAAATATTAAGCGAAGTGAATTCTTGAATGACAATAACAGCTGTTTTTTGATCTTTCTAACGGCAGTGAGAACACTGTTGGGTTATGAAATGCTTAAATGTAATCTAATCTTTTAAATTTTCGGTCTGAACATGGTATTAGATCCATGTCAATATTATACTGCCCCAGGCTTATCATGGAGTGAAATGTTGAAATTAACAAAATATGTAAAATTATATAAAGAAAGGTATTAGAAGAAGTATTGAACAATGTAGTAAACGGTATTTAATAGCAAATAATAAATATTTGAGTAATATCTAATCATCTTGTTTATTTAGATGTTAATAATTAATATGGTTACGCAAGATGGTGATATTTACATATTCATATTTTGAATGGGTTGGGAATAAAGAAAATTTCAATCTCATGTTGTTCACAAAATAAAAAACAAGAAAATATGAAACACATGAAACTAATAACCGATTTATGTAGAATATAATGCAAAATATATTTTACATTATCAAGGCATGGATTGATATTAACAAAAATACATAGAGTTTAAAATTTAACTTATTGCATTGGTAAAAAAATATATTGATTTAAATAATCATCACCGCACATTGGCTAAAAATAAATTCGAACAAAATTTTGTAAACTACTAAATAAAGCAGTATATGGTAAGACAATGGAAAGTGTTGATAATAGAAAAGACTGTTACCGATTGGGAGAGTAACGGAAGGAGATTGGGTACTCGCGCATTAATAACCAAAATTCTGAAACAAATTTTTCTTTACAAACACTAATGAATTTGAATTAAGATTTCGTAAAGGTGTCTTTCCATAAGATTATTCTACATAACTCAGTAATTGGTGAAACATGCAAATTAATTGATTATGAACATGCTGGAAAGTAATGTTATTATTTTGTGAAGTGTTTGAAAATTATAGAAAAGTTTTTAAATCAATTCACAACTCAGATCCATGTCAATATTATACTGCCTCAGGTTTATCATGGAATGGAATATTGAAATTAACAAAAATAAATTTAAAATTGTTAACTGACTTTAATATGTAAAATTTTATAAAGAAAGGTATTAGAGGAGGTTATGAACAATGTAGTAAACGATATTCAATAGCAAGTAATAACTATTTGAGTAATATCTAATTATATTGTTTATTTAGATGTTAAAAGTGGTAATATTTACATATTCATATTTTGAATGGGTTGGGAATACAGAAAATTTCAATTTAGCATACAGGATTATTATTATGATTTTCCATCTTGTTCACAAAATAAAAAACAAGACAATATAAAACACATGAAACTAATAACCGATTTATGTAGAACATAATGCAAAATATATTTTACATTATCAAGGCATGGATTGAAATTAACAAAAATATGTAGAGTTTTTAAATTTAATATATTGGATTGGTAAAAAATATATTGATTTAAATAATCATCACCGCACATTGGCTAAAAATAAATTCGACCGAATTATTTTTGAACTACTAAATAAAGCAGTACATGGTAAGACAATGGAAAGTGTTGATAATAGAAAAGACTGTTACCGATTGGGAGAGTAACGGAAGGAGATTAAGTACTCGCGCATTAATAAAAGTCTCAAGTTCTTTATAATAATCCTATATAATATATTATACTGGTTTTGTGTCTTCTTCTTCTTCTTTCCTGGCGTAGAAACCGCTTACGGTTACAGCCGAATTGACAACATCCCGCCTGTCGTGTCTTCATTACGCAAGGTGGCGCCAAATGGAGATTCCGAGCGAAGCCAGGTCCTTCCCACAGAGTGGAGGCCTTCCTCTTCCTCTGATTCCCCCGGCGGGTACTGAGTCGAATACTTTTCGTCCATTTGGGCGACATGACCTAGCCAGTGTATGTAGCCGCTGTCTTTTAATTCGCTGAACTATGTCAGTGTTGTCGTATATCTCATACAGCTCGTCGTTCCATCGAATGCGATATTCGCCGTCGCCAACGCGCAAAGGAACACAAATCTTTCAGCTTTCTACTGACGAGCTTGAATTATGTTTATTAAATAATTATAAACTTATATGTATATAAAATGTATGTTTTTTTCCAAAATGTCATGCAAATTATACACAACACATTCAAAAGTTAGTATTAAGTAAAAGATTTATAAAAGAAAATAGTATTGAAACGTATGCCTTGGGATATTACAAAATAAATAAAAACCATTAATAAAATATTAAAAACATACAAACAATAAACTTCTATTTTAAAGATCATTTCTTTATAAGTATTGAATTTTTGTTTTTGTATATAATTAAATTACATAGGTGTTTTTAGATAACACTGGTTAACAAAAATCCACTTTTGTTTTGTGACATGAACGGAACAAAGTGTTTATTATGTAAAAATTGTCACAAATACAGAAAATAGCTAAAGCTTTCTTCTATCACCTAAATTTTTTTTGCTATGAGAGTTTTTGTTAAAAAAAAACAGTGATAGATATATTATTGTTATATTATTTTATTAACCAAAGATTACTTTAAAATGTTACTGTAGATGGGTTTCGGCGATATTTTGTATTTGGCGTAGCCCTTAACAATATCCAGCAGTAATCGGCAAGCAAACTGGCACTCCACTTGCCTTGGTACCGTTTGTCTCTAGCAGAATTGTCTTGATGGAACCGTTCCCTATGTTTGTCACTTACGGCCTTTAAATTTTCGAAGAAATATTCAGATGGGAGTCTAGAAAGTGAATTTTAAGGGACATGTTGCAACCCATTTTTTTATAGGCAGTTAGTAGTTCAATCACAAGATCTTGGTCATTGTCAGCATTCATATTACCAAGAAAATTTTAGTAACTTTTAAAGGCACTCCAGGGTCGTATTTCAGTTTCATTGAGCATTTCCTCAAATGTTTCATCTTTCATTAGTTCTCTTATTTGTGGACCCTCATATGTATATGCCCTCCTTAATTTTTGCTTCACTGGCCTTTGGACATTTTTGTTTCAGATACAAGAGCCCTCTTCCATTTCTGTCCATTGCCTTATCAAAAATCTTCATTAAACCCAATTTAACATGCAAAGGGTGTTTTAGGGTCAACTAGAGGTTCACTGGTAACGTTTTATTATCCCGGGGTGAGTGCCTGTCGTACTGGCCACTGCTCGGAGTGGTCCTGTGAATTTGCTGTGTTTAAATGAGTTAAGCCTCCATCCCCTCTACCTGGGAAATTGGCGCACCCTAGCTAAACACAGCTCGATACACCACAGCCGATGGCAGCACAACACAAAAGCAACGCAACTCACCACACCTATTGACAAAATCCACTCAACAAAAAGGATGGACAACGGGATCGCAACTTCAATATGCTACCAACATTCGCTATATACGTTCGTCCTTTTTTATACTTTCGATCATACGCGGCGCCACGTAAATCCCTACCGCGATCCCTCAGCGGTCCGGAATGCAACTTGCCTCCACGCCGCTCCGTACACCTGCATAACTTCGTTATCCAAGTATAATTTATTTTAATAAACATTACATTAAATGTTTTTACGATTTTATAATAATTTAATAAACATTTCATTAAATGATTTTAAATTTTTATAAGAATTAAATAAACATGTATTAAATGATTGTACATTTTGACCCGTGAGCATTTTTATTAAAGAATCGTGAAAGTGGTTGATACTTTTGTGTGCAAATTTGGGCAGCAAATTAAATATAAGTATGCAATAGCCAGAAGTTACGCGAAGGTAAATCAGACGAATGCGGTGGTTTCTGCACGATATTAGTTGAAAATGTGGCGAAATAATTACGAATAACCAATGCAGTATGAGATGGTGCATTATCGCACTTCTTTGTTCAATAAGTTAGACACAGTAAAAATCTAAGAATTCACTTTTAGAGCCTCACAAAACGACGTGTATCTCAAATTCTAATGAATAATTTGACGTGAAATTTAGCGTAGACTACGAACTTACAGAAAAAAAATTTACCGATTCGAAAAACCTCTGGTTACAGAATATCTTTGGGTGATAGAAAAATTCTGTTTTCAGATTTGACTTCAGGGTATCAAACTGCATTAGAAACACCTAAGAATTTTCATGTCACAATTATGTGTCTACCAGTGTAATTAACAATTTTGAATGGTGGTTGTAAACTTCCTAAACTACCAAAATATGCCTTATAATTATGTTTTTTATAGTACGCTACCTCATTAGTTCCAATACCCTTTGTGTCATCCAAATTATCGATACCATATTTTTGATTTAGTGATTTTTTAGCTGTGTGAAAATCATTACAGTATATTGAAAAATAAATTTCAACCGATAACAAATCGTTTAAATGAAAGTGTTGATAAACTGAATCAAACCAAGTATGAAAGGGCTAAGTTCGGGTGCGACCGATCAGTTTATACTCTTGCAACTTGCAGGAATCGAAGCCAGGGAAATACATTAAGGGTTAAATTGTCAATCATATGACCGGAATTTAAGCAGTTCTTATAAATACATATACTATGTATAACTCATACACTGAGCGTTATACTCTGCATAAGGTTTTTTAGTATCCGTCCAATTTTTTCTACTAACTATTTTCATACCATATACTAAAAAAAAGCTTCCTTGGGTTTCATTAAGGTGCCTCACACATCAGAATGTTTAAAAATCTTGATATTAGTTGAATGGAAGATAGGTCAAATTTTCTCCCACTCTGGAAAATGAAAGATTCAAATGGAATTTAAAATTCTGTTATATGGATTGTAGTCCGGTTTCACCCATTTTCACACTGTGATATAGGAATATGAGAAGAATACTACGTACTAAATTTAGTTGATATCAGACGGTCGGTACCCGTGATTTCAACACGAAGTGAGCGGTGCCAATAAATTTTAACGTCTCTGGCGTATTTATTATTGATTGCACTGGTTACGAAAATCCAGTTGTTTTTTTGTTTGACATGAACAGAACAAAGTGTGTATTATGTAAAAATTGCCACAAATGCAGAAAATAGCTACAGATTTCGGCACAATTTCTATTTCTTTGGCGCCGCGATTTGAAGGTACCGTTGGAAAGAGGAAGTCCTCCTAATTACAAAATATATAGGGTTATAGGTACCTCAAACGCTTAGTTTACGAGATATTCGACCTTTAAAGTTCAAAAATTCGCAAAATTCGAACATTTCAAGAAGCTATTTCACCACATTAAACATACTTTATTCATTATTTATTTTCTCTTCAAATTAATTAAATTACACTATAATCTTTTAAATAAATCCACATTTTACACTTTTAGCAGGTTTTTTATCTAAAAAAATCTTTATTTTAAAAATTACATTTTACACTCGTTTGAGCCTCATTTGTTTACCAAAAATTACGACGAAATGGAGCGCTGCCATGTGATGATAAGGCAATTCGCTGAAATTCCTCTTTTTCGCAAAAATTCCTCTATTCATGAATATGGATATTTTCTTTTTTAAATTATTACACATGTATTAGTAATATTATATGTACATGTGGGCACACTAACAAGATGCATCACTTCTGGCAGCACTGTTTGTCAGTTATTATTTTATTTTTCTATGTATATTCGTGGAAATTTACAGTTTCCAACTAAATTCCTATCTTTAGTTTACAGTTTTAAGAAGCGTCACTTTTTGTACAACCGCCGTCAAGAGTACAAGTGTTTAAGATCTCTTTAATAAATAATCGTTTTAATATTAAATGTGGTGTCGTAATATTTCCACATTATGGTGACCCCGACGTGATTAAATTTGATCAAACTTTGTCTCTCCACGCGTTAAATTACAAATGAGTGCAAACGTTAATATTAATTGCAAAATCACGCTCGTTGTAATTTCACACTCAACAGCGTCTAAAAATTTGTGCAAACCAGTGACCACGTGCTTTAAATCGATTCATTGACATGCCATTAGAGCGTTCGCCAAACACGTCCACCAGTAATTCAAACGTCTTGACATAAATCTCCTCGAACATGACCACAAACGACCCAACTGTGACCATCAGTGACGCCGCCGATGAAGCCCAGAACACTGCATCAATTGTAGCTGTGTCCAGCTGCAAACTCCCGCAGTTCTGGTCCATCCAGCCTCGTTTGTGGTTTGTTCAGGTTGAAGCAGTGTTACAGGTGGCCCGTATCACAAATGACGCATCACGTTACAATCAAATCGTTAGTGCTTTGGACACTGATGCAATGTTACAGCTAGCGGACTTCCTGCAGAATCCACCAGAAACCGACAAGTACGCGAAGCTGAAGGACGAGATATTGAAGCGGTTTTCAGAATCCAGCGACCGCCAGCTTCACCGAGCGCTTACAGAGGTTCAACTCGATGATAAAAAGCCTAGTCAGCTCCTGCGCCAGCTCAGAATTCTCATGGACGACAGGGCCTCAGAGGACTTACTGCGTATAAAATCGTTGGCATTGTTACCACCATCAACCATCCGGTATCTCAAACTACTCAGAGATGCCCCTCCAGATGAGCTTGCTGAAGTTGCAGACGAGCTAATGGAAAACCAGGCTGGCCATTCCGTTATGGGTACACATCACCAGCCTGCCCAGGCAGCACACAGGGGCGACAAATTCGAAAATACTCTGCTCACCAGCATGGCAAAGGACTTGTCAGGCCTTAAACTTGCCATAGCCGACCTGGTGACCTGTATCAAGGACCAGGGAATTACTCGAGACCGACCCCAACCTGCATCTGGCCGTTTCCAGCAGTCATCATCGAAGGAAGAGCCAGCCTCAGACAAGAAGAAGTTTTGTTATTATCACCGTCTCTATGGGTCCAGAGCCAAAAAGTGCGAGCGTCCTTGCACCTTCGACTCATCGGCGGAAAACTAACTTCGCTGTCGACCATCCAGGCGGCCGGCGACAGTATAGAGGCTAACACACCACCAACCAGAGAGCATCGCCCCCACATTCATGATCGCACAACAAACATGAGATTTCTTGTCGACTCTGGATCAGTGATCTCTCTCATGCCCAAGTCCGCCATCACTCACACGCTCACAGAAGATGATCTGACTCTCTTCGCAGCCAACGGGACCGTTATCCGAATCTACGGTCGAAAAGTCATCACCCTTGATTTCAATCTTCGCCGTACATTTAATTAGTCTTTTATAATCGCAGATGTCAAGTCAGCCATTCTCGGTGCAGACTTCCTGGTCCACTTTGCATTGCTTGTGGATCCCAAAGGACGATGTCTCATCGATACAACCTCGTCATGTACAACTCAGGGCACACTATCTGAGGCCACGGTACACAGCATTTCAACAATCAATCGGTCAATCTGTCATGGTGCACATGGCGCCAAATATCTGCAATTACTCAACCAATTCATCCACATAACTCATCCCAGCACCAATCCTGTCACAGCCACTGACAGTCAAGTCGCTCATCACATTGAGACAATTGGGCCACCAGTATTTGAGCGCCCACGACGTCTCACCGGCGAGAAACTACAAATAGCTAAAGATGACTTTGACCTCCTGCTACATCATGGCGTGATCCGTCCATCGAGCAGCCCATGGGCCAGCCCTATCCATATGGTGTCAAAGAAAACCAAAGAAAACTGGTGGATGGCGCACCACAGGTAACTCTCGAAAACTAAACGCAAATACAATTCCAGACCGATATCCAGTCCCTCATGGGGATGACATTCTCCAGCGTCTCCACGGATCCACCGTTTTCTCCACCATCGACTTAGTCAGGGCTTAACACCAGATACCCGTGGCCAAGTCAGACATTGCCAAAACAGCTGTAACCGCCCCTTTTGGGCTTTTCGAATTTCTGGGTATGCTACCCGGACTACGCAATGCCACGCAGACTTTTCAAAGACATATGGACAACATCCTCAAAGATTTAGACTTCGTGGGCTGCTTCATAGACGATCTGATTATCTACTCTCAGTCCCACGAACAGCACCTACGACATCTCACCACCATCTTTGAAGTCCTGCGTGCACATCATCTCACCATCAATCCAAAGAAGTGCCAGTTTGGCAAGTCTGAAGTCATCTACCTGGAGTACACTATCAACAAAGACGGCTACACTCCACCCGCCGTTCGCACGCAAGCAATCGCCGATTACACAAAGCCAGAAACCGTCAGCGATCTACGTCGTTTCCTGGGAATCGTCAACTACTACCGGCGAGCGATCCCTCAGGCGGCCCAGATACAATCACCACTGACGGACTTTCTCAAACATGTCAAGTAAAAGGACAACACTAAAATCCAGTGGACACCTTCTGCAGATCAAGCCTGGCAAGACTGCAAGAAAAGTGTCATCCAAGCCACGCGCCTGGCTTTCCTCGCACCAAACGCCATCCTCTCATTGAGATCCGACGCCTCGGATACAGCAATTGGGGGCGTTCTTGAACAGCGACACAAAGACTCATGGCAACCACTGGCCTTTTTCTCCCGCAAGCTCAGTCCAGCAGAGACCAGATACTCCACGTACGATCGTGAACTTCTAGTCATCTTTGCCGCCATCAAGTTTTACAAGCACATTCTCGAGGGGAAGCACCTTCACCGACCACAAGCCAATCATCTACGCATTTTCTCAACGTGCTGACAAGGCATCACCTCGCCAACTACGTCAATTGGACTACATCTCACAGTTCTCAACTCAGATTTTCCATACCAAGGGCACAGAAAACGTCGTAGCTGATGCGCTTTCGAGAATTAATGCCATAACCATGCCAACCAAACTTGATGCTGAGACCATTGCGCTGGCACAACGCCAAGATGACCAGCTTAATGATCTCCAATCCAGCACATCTCTCAAGCTGCACCTGCTGAACATTGAAGGTCATGATATACTATGTGATGTGAGCAATAATATTGTGCGACCTTATCTTCCACAGCCACTCAGACGCCAGGCTTTTGACATCATCCATGGTCTTTCTCATCCTAGTGGCAGGGCCACAGTCAAGGAACTCACCGGAAGATTCGTCTGGCCAGGTATAAGAAAAGACGCACTCCTCTGGTCCAGACACTGCATACCATGTCAACATTACAAGGTCCATCGTCACAATTGCACCACACCAAACCACATTGACGTACCAGACAATCGCTTCGAGCACGTCCACCTGGATCTCATAGAGCTGCCCAGAGTCAAGGACCTTCGCTACTGCCTGACGATCATTGACCGCTTCAGCAGGTCAGGTTTACACTCAGTGGATTTGTCAATTCGGTACACCATTGACAATCACCACTGATCAAGGTCTGCAGTTCGAATCAGCACTGTTCACCTCACTCTCACGAATCAGAACGACGCCGTATCATCCTCAATCGAATGGTCTGGTGGAACGGTGGCACCGCACACTCAAGGCGGCTCTCATGTGCAATAATGCGACACCTTGGCCGGACATGCTACCGTCAGTTCTACTAGGACTCTGTACCGCATACAAACCAGATCTGAAAGCATCTCCTGCTGAAATGCTTTTCTGGACTACACTGCGTATACCCGGTGATTTCTTTGATACAGCAAGCACACCAGGTGATCCACAAACATTCGTGAGGAAATACAGGCAAATCATCCAAGCAATCAGGCCAACACCAACAGCTCATCACACCAAACACAAGCTGTTCCTACTCAAAAACCTTGACACGTGCACCCACGTATTCAAGAGAGTAGACGCCATCAAGAAACCTCTGCAACAACCATACACTGGCCCCCATGAAGTCATCCAGCGGGTAGACGACAAAACCTACATCATCAGAATCAATGGGACAGACAAAACAGTCTCAATCGACATGCTGAACATGCCAACACCTTAAAAAGTCGAGCAGGACTTTATTTGAGGGGGAGTACTGTGGGCACACTAACAAGATGCATCACATCTGGCAGCACTGTTTGTCAGTTATTCTATTATTTTTCTATTACTTCATTCTCTGTATATTCTTGGAAATTTACAGTTTCCAACTGAATTCCTAATTCTTAGTTTACAGTTTTAAGAAGCGTCACTTTTTGTACAGACGCCGTCAAGAGTACAAGTGTTTAAGATCTCTTTAATAAATAATCGTTTTGATATTAAATGTGGTGTCGTAATATTTCCAAATATATATGTATAAGTAATACTATATAATAATATTGCGTAATAAAGTGTAAAGTATACAGTACAGTAGTAAAATTCAAATTTTGTTTCAACATGAGTGCATGATAACCGAAAAATATAACCACTTTATATCCACAACTCATATTTTAAATATAATAATATATATATCGTCACCTAAAATACAAACCAATGTATCATAAAAAATAAATGGAAATCGCTGACAGATATAATAACCATTTTCATATGTATGTACATTAGGGCGGGTCGATTTAAAAATCGCCCATTGCTCTATGAAAATCATATTCTAGGGATCAAAATAAGAAACTTTGCCGAAGGAACCATACCTCTAAAACGAATTTTGATGTCCCCCAATTTGGGTCGAACTTTTGGATAGGGGCAAATTTTGAAAAATCCCACTTTGACCCATTTATATATATATAATATCTATATTTTCTCTTAAGAAATTTATTTAGTCAGAATATATGTAAATGAAAAAATTAATTTAAGAGAGTTATTGAAAAGAAACTAAAAAAAATGATTGTTTGAAGTCTTTTTTACTTTCAAGTCTAGGCAATTTCGCACGGCTCTCTAATGTCGTCGCCATAACAGCCTCTACATTTTCCGGTATAACCCGTTTGGAAACGCCAGCTAGCAATTGAACATGTCGTTCCGTTTCTTGTATGTGTGATGGAATTTTTGGATCATTAAACAGTGGATCATCTTGATTTAAATATTCTTTCAATGTATCGTACGGAATGCTTCGCGTGAAAAAACCATTTAATTTGGTTGTTTTGTATTCAGCGGTTTCATGTTCCAGTCTTACGTAACCAATCAATTCAGAATTGGGTTCTCTCAAAATAACAAGATGAGGTTCTTTTACCATCCTAGTATGATAGTTCTCATCAATTTTATCTATCGTTAAAGTATCATCTTTTCTGCCATCGAATGAAAACGCTAACAAATTGGTATCATCTAACCGTTTGCGAAGCACTTCTTGTCTGCATTTCTTTTTTTCTCTGCGAACTTTCGATTTATCCATGATGAGAGGTTTCCCATGCGTATCTTTAATTTTAAAATCTTGCAAAAGAGCGGTTCCCAATGCTGATGCTACTCTGTCAGGCACACCAAATCTGTCACATACCAAGGCAAAGTTAAAACAATCGTATCTCTCTGTGTATTGTGAACTTGTGCTTCTATCCATATCTTCTTGAACCGGTGGCGGTGCGTATGTTGAATCATCGGGATCTTGGTATGTTGGCATTGATGACATAGACGTTGCCCCTTGCTCTTCAGTTTCCATCATAAATGCATTCATTGTTAGTCTTCTCTGGTTATGTTGATCGTGCATGAACCCTTTGAGGCGTTCGGAAACCCACCCGCATGCACGTGTAGCTGCCTTCAAATCGCATTTACATGTTCCAATGTAAAAAATTGTTTCCAGAGATTTTACATACTCTGTAAATTGTTGGGTGTTGTTTCTTCTTTTGATTTGCTCTTGATACTTGTCAAGCAATTTATTCAATTTATTACATACACTTTTTCAGCATTATTTCCATACCAAGTTTTTCCCAAATTCCAATCAACTTATCTTGTACTTGAATAGTGAATGATTTATGGGAAAACTTTTTTTGTTCTGTTTTAGCACGTTCGCTTAAGTAAAAATAATATCTCAAGATATCCAGATGGGTTGGTAAATTAAGATCAGTCAAATCAGTAGACACACCAAAAACAGTAACATCATGCTTGGGTATATGACTCATTGGGTTTTCGATAGTTGTTGATGTAGTTGCTTCATCTCGCGGTGTAGAGGATGGTGGATTCATTGTAAACTTTTTGATGTGGAATGGTCACTTCACTTATTATTTTTTTTGAAATACCATAGTAGTTATTGCTTTAGTTCTCCTCACTTTCAGAGGTAATAAGAATGAAATGGTAATTTCAATTCTATTTCAAAATTTGCCCCTACCCAAAAGTTCGGTCCAAATTGGGGGACATCAGAATTCGTTTCAGAGGTATGGATCCCTCGGCAAAGTTTCTTATTTTGATCCCTAGAATATGATTTTCATAGAGCAATGGGCGATTTTTTTGCCTCCCCACAAATCGACCCGGCCTAATGTACATATATGGGAAAGGAAAAAGAATCACTCGAAAGTACAAACAAAGAAAACGCTGTGAAACGCTGAAAATCCTTCCTTTTTGGTTTTTTGTTTTCCTCGTAAATATAAACACTCTAAACTTTTCAGCCATGAATTTGACAAGTGATTTATAAATTACTAAATTTAGCTGAAAAATTGCAAAATAAATGTGAAATGTGAGCTTATTTCAAAGCTTAAAGTGTTTATTTAAATATACAGAGTAAAAAACGTGAAAAAATTTAGTGAAAGATAGAGAAATAACATGTTTTCTTAGTGCAAATTTTTGAATTTTTAAACGTGATTATTTTAAAAAATATTAGTTAATTTTACATTATTTTTCGATATTCCTCCTTTGGAAGAGCTCCCCTATCCGTACATACCCCATTTATACGGAAATTAGGTGTTTTTACCCCTCCGCCAAAGTAATCGGAATCGTGCTCAGATTTCTTCTATCACCTATAATTGATATAAAGAATTTTTCACAAACGTTGTCTATGACAATTATGTAAATTAAAAAACAAAAAACTTATTTTAATAAATAAAAATTAAATTATTTCAGCCGTTTCATTAACTTAAATCTAAAATTTTCATATATAGAAAATAAATAAATACTTTCAATAAATTTCATTAATTGTGTTTAATGAATTGTTCGAATTTTACTATTCCATGTACTATGTCTCCGCTATACACAAATATAACACAGGATGAAACACTCCCCACGTATATCCACCACGCATATATGCACAGCTACATCCAACCCTGGAGCGAAGTGGAGAAAAATAAAGTGTGAAAGAAATAAATTCAATAAATTTAATACTTTTAAATATTTACAATAATTAAAATAAACAACTTGTTTGTATACGAAAGTGCTATTTTCAAAAATTTGACGGAGATCGCCTGGAAGTTGAAGTGCGGTGAGGAGATTGAGTGGATAGGTCTGTTGCACCTGCTAAAAGTTTCTCAGGAGATGTAAGGCAACCAATATTACCATTTTTTTTCGTAAAAATTCATTATTTTTTCTTATTGGACTTTGACCAGCAAAATTTAAAAAAGTAGTTTAAATTTGGAAAAGTCACTACCATAGTATAAGCTTTATTGTTATCCAATACATGAACCAACTTGTACTTGTTTGTTCGTTAAGTTAAGCGGTGAGGAGATTGAGTGGATTTTACCTGTACTAGGTAAGCCTAAAAGCATACACCGAAATTGATGAACGTTTCATCTGGTAGTTGCCACACATATATTTGTATATTTATTTATTTTTTCTAAGTATTGGCTAACTAACTCACCATTACCTACGAATAATCCCTAATACAATAGACATATAGTATATAGCTATAGCTGGATTATGGACCCTGGAGGGGGTCAGGAAATACCAACAAGCCAACCGAAAAAATTAGTTTCCGAAATAGATGAATTGAAACAAAAATTGAGAGAATTAGAACAATTATGCGAACAATTAAAAATTTAAAATCAAAAGCTTAAAGAACAAAATAATAATGAACCGCGACCTCCACCTATTATGATTTCGAATATCTCTAATTATAAAGAACTAAATAACCTAATTAAAGATAATACTAAAAGTTCTTTTGTATTTAAACTATTAAATAACGATATCCATAAAATAAGCGTTACATCAAGTGATGACTACAGATCAGTTACAAAAATGTTGTCTGCGTCGGGAGCTTCATGGTATTCCTTTGAAGACAAACAAACGCGTCCAATAAAGGTTATGATTAAAAATCTCCACCATTCGTGTAGCATTAGTGATATTATCGCTGATTTAAAAGAACAAGATTTACATGTTATGAACGTCGTAAATAAACTCAAGTGGAAAACACGAGAACCTTTAAACATGTTTTTAGCTACTTTTGATTCTAATGAAGACATCAAGAAAATTTATCATAAATTTATTTATAAATCAAACATATTCTTCACACCGTTGTTCTCATCGAGCCTATTAGGAATTCTACACTTATTCCACAATGTAAAAATTGCCAGGCATTTGGACACACAAAGAACTTCTGTGGCAAAATGTCAAAGTGCGTTAAATGCGGTGGTAAGCACAAAACCATCGAGTGCCAAAAACCAAACACAGAAAAACCAAAATGCTGTAACTGTGGCGAAAGCCATCCGGCAAACTACAGGGGATGTATTGTGGCCAAGGAGCTTCAAAGCATTCGTAACAAAGCCTTGAAGAAACAAAAAGTTACCACAAATTTGCCCAGTACATCAATTAATCCACCCATTGGTAATAAAAGTACTGTCAACAAGCAGAATCGTGTACAGACGAGTAAGCTCACTTTTTCTGAAGTACTGAAAGGCAACTAGAACGTGGTGAACGAAAAAAAACACAAAGATGACCGAAGACCTACTAACTCAAATACTTGAGATGTTAAATAAACAAGAAAAATTCAATAACGATCTGTGCCGCCGCTTAGATAACCTCGAAAAAAATAAAAATAAAACAAAATTGAAGACATGAATGGTGCTCTCCGAGTTATGACATGGAATGCAAATGGACTATTAAAGCACCAAGAAGAGCTTCTACTAATTTTACAAAAAGAAAAAATAGATGTATGTCTTATTTCCGAAACTCATTTTACGAGACACAGCCATATAACTTTCAAAAAATACGATATCTATCATACAATCCGCCCTAGTAATTGTGCGAGGGTAGGCACTGCTGTTATTGTTAAAAACAGCATTATACATTATGAGGATAGAAAAATCAGTACGCACAATATTCAAACCACAACTATTACATTAAAAGCAATGAACCAACCCTTGTAAATTACTGCAATATATTGTCCGCCGAGACACAAAATCCTCGTTGAAGAATATAAAGAACTTCTCAATATGCACAAACACAAATTTATTATCGGAGGCGACTTTAACGCTAAGCATGTTTACTGGGGATCGCGCCTAACGACAGCTAAAGGGCTAGACTTATTCCAGGCAGCTCAAGAAACGGGGTGTGAGTTTGTATCGACCGGAACACCAACTTATTGGCCAACGGACACCAATAAAATACCAGATGTAATAGACTTCTTTATAGCCAGGAAGGTATCTCGAAATTTCATAGAAATGGAAGGTGGGTTAGATCTAAGCTCTGATCACTCCTCTTTATATTTAACAGTAAGTGAAACAGTCATTAAAAGAAATCTTAGTCTGAAGCTATACAATAAAAATACGGACTGGACTTCGTTCAAACAAATACTTCAGACTAAAATAAAGTGTCAGAAAATCACAACAATTGAACAACTAGAGTTAGAAGTTAACACATTTACGAAAGAAATTCAACAAGCAGCTTGGGATAATACTCCGGAGTTAAAGCGGAAAAGTGTAGGTTCAAATTACCCTAAAGAGATAAAAATCCTTCTAATTAAGAAAAGAAAGTTACGACGGAAATGGCAACAAACCCGCTCACCACTCGACAAAACCAACCTTAATAAGGCAACAGCAGAATTAAAACGAGAAATTGCTCATATTAATAATGAGTCAATTAATAAATATTTAAGTATCTCAACTATCCGCTGACAAAAAAGATGATTACTCACTCTGGAAAAGTACTAAGTATCTGAAACGTCCAACAAGTTACGTTGCACCTCTAAAAGTTGCTTCCAATACATGGGCTAGAAGTGATTGTGATAAAGCTAATGCATTTGCAAAACACCTAGCTGAAACCTTTCGTCCAAACGAGGATAGTGAAATCGCGTTCCTCAGTAGCATTCAACAGGATCATGCAACAATCCCAGCAATCACCATTTGTGAACTTAAATGTGAAATTAAAAAGCTCAAAGTTAAGAAAGCAGCTGGCTTCGATTTAATTACAGCTGAAGTGTTAAGTCAGTTACCATACATATGTTTACGGAAGCTCGCCTATCTTTTCAATACAGCAATCCGTCTGACATATTTTCCAAGCCTTTGGAAAGTTGCCGAAGTTGTTATGGTTCCTAAGCCAGGAAAGGATCCTCACGTAGTCTCGTCATAGAGACCAATTTCGCTACTTCCACAAATCTCAAAACTTTTTGAAAAATTAATTTATCTAAGATTAAAATCTATAATCGACGAAAAGGAGTTAATCCCATCGCATCAGTTCGGTTTTAGAAATAAGCATTCAACAATAGAACAAATTCACAGAATAACATCAGAAATAGAAAAATCCCTGGAGGAGGGAAGCGTATGCTCAGCTGTATTCCTTGACGTTGCACAAGCGTTTGACAAGGTATGGCACGAAGGCCTTATGCAAAAACTAAAATCATGTCTTCCGGTTGAGTATTGTGCTCTTTTAGAATCGTACATCACCATGAGATTTTTCCGTGTAAAACAAGGAAATGAATTCTCTAAACTAAAAGAAATTGAAGCAGGAGTTCCTCAGGGAAGTATCTTAGGTCCACTTTTATATATTTTGTATACAAGAGACTTACCGTTAGCACCAAACAGTATGACTGCCACTTTTGCTGATGACACCGCAATACTATGCGTCAAAAAAACAGCAGAAAAAGCTGCGATAAATCTGCAACATGCAATCAACTCTGTAGTAAGCTGGACTAAAAAATGGAGAATAAAACTAAACGGTGGCAAATTGGTTCATGTAAATTTTACAAACAAAAGAATCACTTATCAACCTATAAGTATTCTAGATGTCTGCATACCATACGCTAATACAGCTAAATATCTTGGCATCACGCTCGATGCTAGATTACGTTGGAAGGAGCATATCAAAATAAAAAGGATTGAAATTAATCTCAAATTGTCGAAAATGAAATGGCTAATTGGGCGAAGGTCAAACCTGTCCATACACAACAAATTACTTCTTTATAAACAAATAATCAAGCCGATATGGTCATATGTTGCGGAACTGTGGGGATGTGCCAATGATGGCAGTATTAATATTATACAACGTTTTCAAAACAAGGTGCTAAGAGGCATTGTAAATGCTCCTTGGTACTGCAGAAATGATGATATTCATCGAGACCTAAGGATGAATACAGTCGCCGAAGAAATAAGGAGTCAGGCAGATGCCCACTACAAAAGGCTTAATGCACATGTGAACGAGGAGGCGAGAAATCTTCTTTTAGACACATGCCTCTCTAATCGATTATGTCGCAAAAAACCACATAGCTTAGTTGGAAGCTAAAATATAAAGAAATTAATTATACTATATACCGTATATGTATGAATATTACTATTAATTTCTATGTAATTTGTTTTTAAGTTATTCAAATCAAACTGCTCGTTAGTTTTTGAAACTAGTTGTAGTGATATCAAACATTGTTAAAGTTTTAAAAATGTTTGCAATAAAAAAAAAAAAAAAAAAAAAATCTACCGGAAGAAATAATATCGAGACACCTAAGGGGCAATAAAAATATAACCTCTCACGCGTAAATAAACATGCTATGGAGTTTTGCGCTGTTGCAACTGCGCCACGGCACCATTGCAATGAAACGAAACTACTGCTTAGGTGAATTCTTTTTACGAGTTTGGTCTTAACTCGAGTTTAACCCATTCAGGACCAATGTGACGTAGACGTCACGACAGCATAGCCCTTCTTTATTTGCCGTAAAAAAAAAATGGCTAATGCAAATTTAATTTAAAATGCAACACAGTCTATTCTTAAGCGGTACGATCAAGTTTGTGTCAGTTGCAGTTAAGTTTTGCTTGTGAATAGATGCTTTGGCGTTAGTTTGGTTTTGTGTGTATATCGAAAAGAATAAAAATGTCGAGAAGGGCAAAGGCCAAAAAGTAAGTATATACATATATATTTCTTACTTGGGTGCAACTAAAAAAAAAATTAATGTACATATGTAGTATTACTAAAAAATATGTGTAGACAAATAGTGCGAAATAAAAACTTACAAGTTATTGTATTTTACTAGTGTCTGATTAACTTTTTATTGCTGTGACGTGCACGTTACGTTGGCCCAAATACCCTGGTAGTACATATATTGATTTGTTTATATTATTAGATACTTCAAAAATACGGATGAAATGCTAGATTATCTAGAGAGTTTACAGAGTGACGATGAAGATATTGATAAAGTGTACCTAGAGCCGCCCGATGAAGGTCAGGTGTCCGATGAAGATTCAGGTGAAGAAGACTGCGGCGGCACCATCGAAAATTTAAGCAAGAAGCAGTTGCAACCAGAAATTCTGGAGGGAGAATCAACTATGTGTATGTCTAACAAAACTCCCTATAAAATTTCAGTACGTAGTAGAAACAGAAAGAGACACAATACTTCGAAACGAAACGGTCCTCGAGCGAAAATACAAAAACGCCACGGCACCATTGCAATGAAACGAAACTACTGCTTAGGTGAATTCTTTTTACGAGTTTGGTCTTAACTCGAGTTTAACCCATTCAGGACCAATGTGACGTAGACGTCACGACAGCATAGCCCTTCTTTATTTGCCGTAAAAAAAAATGGCTAATGCAAATTTAATTTAAAATGCAACACAGTCTATTCTTAAGCGGTACGATCAAGTTTGTGTCAGTTGCAGTTAAGTTTTGCTTGTGAATAGATGCTTTGGCGTTAGTTTGGTTTTGTGTGTATATCGAAAAGAATAAAAATGTCGAGAAGGGCAAAGGCCAAAAAGTAAGTATATACATATATATTTCTTACTTGGGTGCAACTAAAAAAAAAATTAATGTACATATGTAGTATTACTAAAAAATATGTGTAGACAAATAGTGCGAAATAAAAACTTACAAGTTATTGTATTTTACTAGTGTCTGATTAACTTTTTATTGCTGTGACGTGCACGTTACGTTGGCCCAAATACCCTGGTAGTACATATATTGATTTGTTTATATTATTAGATACTTCAAAAATACGGATGAAATGCTAGATTATCTAGAGAGTTTACAGAGTGACGATGAAGATATTGATAAAGTGTACCTAGAGCCGCCCGATGAAGGTCAGGTGTCCGATGAAGATTCAGGTGAAGAAGACTGCGGCGGCACCATCGAAAATTTAAGCAAGAAGCAGTTGCAACCAGAAATTCTGGAGGGAGAATCAACTATGTGTATGTCTAACAAAACTCCCTATAAAATTTCAGTACGTAGTAGAAACAGAAAGAGACACAATACTTCGAAACGAAACGGTCCTCGAGCGAAAATACAAAAAGTGCGGGCACCACAGTTAACTTGGGTTGAAAGCATCGCTGGTAAATCAAAACCTTTTTCCCCTGAGCCAAATTACATAGATTGTAGCGGGCTTTTTCCACATCAGCAATTTGAAAAGTTTATTGATGATGAGGTCCTACAGATGTTATGTGATGAATCCAATGCTTACTCGGTTCAAGTAGAAGGTCAAAATCCCAACATTACCATAAATGAGATGAAGGTGTTTATTGGTATTATGATTGTCACTGGGTATACATCAGAGTTCGCAAATACTCATCACTGAGGAGTAAAATTTTTATCTTCCTCCTCAGTACAACACAATTGAGGAGCAATAACTTTTGATTTCCTCAATTGTGAGTTCAAAGGAAAGAGTGCTCTTCTAGAATATTTCTCTTTAATACTTATCTTATCTTTTCGCTCTAATATTTAGCGCAAACGTACGTGCTCCTCAAAATAATACTCCTCACAAGAGCGCTAAGTTTCTTTTTCTCATCTCAGGTTCCAGCACTCAGTATTTTGTATCGCTGATAAAGTCAGTAAGTTCGCAACTTTAGTTGCTAATTCTCGGGCGATTCTCTTTTGCTGTCGCCCATTACCTTCACACGAGCAACTTGTGTTGCGCAACTCTGCTCGAGTTTTTTTTTCTCATTCTCTTTCACTTTATTTTAACCCATTGTCTACTCTTTACTTTAACCCATTGTCGTTTCTTTTTCCTTATAGGTATTTGGTCCACTCTATCACATATATTAATCATTTTATTTATTAAAACAAAGATATACATATCACCCTTTTTACTATCGTCTGAATCAATTTGTATGGCTTCCTCCATACATTTCACAATATCTTTAATTAATTCGATTTTTTC
This sequence comes from Bactrocera neohumeralis, assembly GCF_024586455.1. Taxonomy (NCBI): domain Eukaryota; kingdom Metazoa; phylum Arthropoda; class Insecta; order Diptera; family Tephritidae; genus Bactrocera; species Bactrocera neohumeralis. The sequence continues at coordinate 4,816,643 of NW_026089623.1, forward strand.
ATCATACTCCATTTTCTAAAATATTTATATTATATTATGTATATTTGTATACATATTTGCAAATTAATTACCAAAAGATGAAATTAAATTTTTTAAATATATTCAAAATATTAATTTCAAAAAAAATACGCAAATGCAACTAAGTACTACGAAAGAAAGAACGCGAATGCCGAAAAACGTCGCAGCGAACTGTTACGAATAAGAACACAAAGCGAGTTGCTGAACACTGGAAACTCGGCGCGATTCCCCTCTCCTCGTCGCCCCCTCGCCTATAAACCAAGAGTTGCCGCAACAAAAGTTGCCTCGTGTAATTGGGCTCTAATGCAGCAGAGAGTGCACTTGAGCAATTTCTTATTCTCTTAGAGAGTATGTATATTTATAAATTTATGTTAAAGTTTAATTGTTGTTGGTGTAAATATTAACAGTTTTGGGTACATGCATGATTATCCGTTAAGTTAAGTTGTATTGTGAGTAGGTAAATAATTTTAATCAGGAAGACGATGCAAAAATACTGTTCTCTAAGAGAATTTCTCTATACAATGATTGTTTTTTTTTTTTAAAAGTAAAAATAAAATTGAATCAAAGTAATTTTTTTAAGTGCTGTGTGGGGCTGATTACTATTAAAGCCATACCATTTAGGCTTTTTGATGATGAACAGTATTTTAAAAAAATTAAAGAGCCTTATGAACACGAATTTAATATAACAGTAAACTCAAGGAATATAATTGAAAGACTTGGCTCGTGTGCCGAACAAATGAAAATCAAACTATCTGATTTACTACGAAACAAAATGATTTGCATAAAGTTGGACATTGCTTCACGAATGGAAAAAAGTATATTGGGAATTAACGTTCAAGTTATTGATAATTTTCAAATAAAAATTTTTACTATTGGGATGGTGGAATTGAGAAAAAGACACACTGCACTGTTTCTAAAGGAAAAAATCTTAAAAAGTTTCCATAAATTTGGTATAAACGCGGCACAAATATATTCTTCTACTACCGATAATGGAGCGAACGTTGTGAAAACTTCAGAGTTACTTCAAGAAAGTGAAACCACGGATGGTGATGAATATGAACAAATTCACACTAGATTGAATTCGGTATTGTCTGTGGTAAGATGTGCTGTACATACGCTCCAACTAGCTGCACATGATATATATAAAACTGTTTCAACAGAATTAACAAAGTGTAGAGAGGCGGCACGTTTTCTTCGAAAAAGATTCGTAATGAAAATTTTTGGTGAAGGTATCCGAATGCCTACATTAAACAATTTAACTAGATGGAATTCTACGTTCGATATGTTAAATTCTCTGTTGAACTTGGAAGAATTTGTAAATATTCATGAAGTTAACTGTCATATAAATTGGGATTTCGTACAAAATTTTGTTGCTGCGTTTAAGCCCATTGCTGAATGTACAAGAAGTTTGCAAACAGAAGATTATATAATGGGTGATTTCTACAGGGATTGGCTGCTTGGATCAATGCAGTTGCGGAAGGAAAAGCTTCTTGAAAACAATGCATTCGTTTCCGCTTTATATATGGATCGAAGATTTAATTATATGGATTCACTGTTCTTCAATGAAATGCGAAGAAAACAGGCGGTAGTAAGTACATTTCAGTCTATAATATCTTTATTTTATTATTTACTAAAAATTATGCATGACATTAAGAAACCTACCAAATTTACTGATCGATAAAATATGATTATCATTTTTTGATGGTTTATATTCTCTAGTCACATATAATTTCTACAAGCTCAATGTTAAGTTCTTTGGAGGGAAATCCAATATGCAATGATGCAGATCCAGTGGCCAGCCAAGTTGAATTCGAACCTTCTCTGTCTTCAAATGATACTTTTCACTTAGTTGAACAACAAGTTACTTCTTGGACGCAGCAATCTCCTCAGTCAACAAGCAATGTTCAAACAATTCGTCAAAAACTTGAAGGACTAGCACACGAAACTCGGATGCCTTTCCAAACAAACATACTGGATTACTGGAAAGGTTTGCGAAGCCATGAGTCAGCTTTCGCCAAGTTAGCCGAAATAGTTCTATCTGTTCCGGGTGTATGAATTAGCCCCCACTGAACTAACCGCCACCGGGCAAAATGGCTTAAGCCCCACCAATTTTACAACAAAATTAAAAATGGCGGAAAGTGGGGCTAAAGTCATTTTCGTGGGGATTAATTCTTTTTTTTTAGTGGGGATTCTGTCATGTAAGAACCCCCACGTTTGGTGGGGCTTAATTCATTTTGATTGGTGGGGATAAAAGCATTTTCGTGGGGTTTAATTCATTTTAATTCCTGGATCTTTTATAAAAATAAAACAAACAGTTAGCAACGTAAAAATATAATACTTTTCAAATTTTATTTAATTTCTTTGCTTTCTTTCTCCATATTTTCGTAAGTCTCCGTTACATAAAACTATTTGATTAAGTATAACATTATAACTATAGTACTTGTGAGCGTTTGGAGAATTTTCAAGCCATAAGAGTAAATCTGATATTTTTTTTGTAGTGAGTTTTTGTGAACGGTATCCATCGTATTAGTTGAAAGAGTTGCGACTCGCTGATTCCATTAACGAAAGCAAAAACACAAACTATTAGTTGCGCCTTATAACTTTTTTTTCCAAAAAAGGAATCAATTATAAATCCAGGAACATGAGAAAAGTTTATAGTATCGCTTTTATTTAGTAAGATCTTCCTTGCGTTTATACGATTATTCTCTATTTGTTTCAATTTTTCTATATCCATTTTTATGCAGAATACGCAGAACTGTTTTTAGTAATCACTCTATTATGATTGAATTGTCAAAGATTTTTCCTTTTACGAAAGGTTTAAATCACTAATAGTGCACATTTCGTAAAAGGAGAAACCATAATTTTGTAAATTATAAAATAATAGAAGGGAATTTTTCCTTTTACGAAAGGTTAAAATCACAGTGTACATTTCGTAAAAGAAGAAACCATAATTTTGTAAATAATCATATAATATAAAACCATCTCTTACAGCTATTTTTTCATGTGATAGTGAATTTCCTGCTGTTACAAATGGAGGAGTATCGCAAAAGTAGGGATTTAGAATTGGTTATCAACAGCGGTGGTGCTTTAGGGAAACCAAAAAGAAAAACAAAGGAAAACGTTATGAGAGCAAATCTAATTGCTAAAGCGGAGACGGACCTGCTTAATGGACTCATAACCGCTACGAGTTTCTTGGATAGAATGGTCTTCTCTAGAAACAAAATAGCAACTGATAGATAGATAGCCCTTTGAAGACATATTCGAAGGTTTAGAATATATGGAAGAAGAATCTGAAGTCGAAGAAGAATCCATTGCCACGGAAGAAGGTGCAGCAAATCCTCCACTGATATGCATAATTTGTTTGGAAAACAAACCTAATATTTCGCTTTTGCCATGCAAACATTTAAAATTGTGCAGTGACTGCACATCTAAAATAGAAGCAGAGAGTGTGGCAAACAATTTTAATAAATTTAAATGCCCTTTTTGTCGTCAAGAGGTTGACGAATATTTACATATTTTTATTTAATTATTTTCTTTTTCTCACATTTTCATATTTTCATTTAATTCTTTACCTTTTTCTTTTTAAATATTACATACATATGTATGTATAATTGAATTTTTGTTAAAATTTTGATTTGAAAACTTGAAGTTTAAAGCAAGCAAAATAAATTAAAAATGAAGTAAAGTGGGGCTAAAGTCATTTTCGTGGGGATTAGTTCCTTTTTTTTTGTGGGGATTCTGTCATGTAAGAACACCCACGTTTGGTGGGGTTTAATTCATTTCGATTAGTGGGATAAAATCAATTTCGTGGGGTGTAATGCATTTTTTTTTTTCGTGGGGATTCCGTCATTTTTGGTGGGGAAAGATTCACTGAGAAATTGGTGGGGCTTAAGTCATTTTGCCCGGTGGGGGTTAATTCAGTGGGGGCTAATTCATACACCCATCTGTTCCATGTAGTCAGACTTCAGTGGAACGTGCCTTTAATGCTCTTTCGTTAATTTTAACTAAGCATCGTTCCAGGCTCAACGCACAAAATATCAATAATTTGCTTTTGATAAGGTTAAATGAAGAACTTTTTAATAATATGAATTTATCTTAAGGTAATTTTTCATCAAAAAATCATCAACTTTATTTATTGAATTATTTGTGTTCTTTTTCTATTGAAATATATACATGTTTTGTTTGTTTTAATAAGAAAGTATTTACTTATGCACGTACATATGTATGTATGTACAAATACGGAAAATAACTAAATAAAAATTTGAGTGTCTATTCTTTATTTGTAAATACATATGTATATGCTTTTGCTTTTTTTTCTTTAAATAAGAGACAATACTAATGACAAGTAAAAAAGATGAGTTTTATTTTTCGCATCACTTGAACACTCAGAGCGATAAAAATAAAGATGATGCTTTAGGCAAATAGTTATCTTTTAAAAATGCTCGCTCATGCTAATATATGAGTGAGCCAAATACGTGGGAGTTTTTTGTGATGAGAATGTTAAGAATATTATTCATCAGAGCAAGAGCGTATTTTGATGGTTTTACGAACTCAGGTATACATCTCGACCAAAAAAAAAGAGACTACTGGTGCGAAGATTCAGATATGCTGTGCTCAATGGTTTAATCATTTTTCGTTATATGCACTTCAAAGATAACAGCTAGGAAGATCGGGGGGACAAAATTTGGAAGTCCAATTACTGATGCAGTGAAAAAGCAATTTTCATCCTGAACAAGATCTATCTTACGATCAGCCTATGGTAGAGTATTACCGTCGACACGGTTGTAAGCAGTTTATTAAGGGAAACCCGTTGCGTTTTGGATACAAGATGTGGTGTCTCAATACGCCCCAAGGATACCTTGTAAATTTTGAGATGTACCAAGGCATTAATCTACGTATACCAGAAGAATATCCAAAAATGTACGGAAAGAACCCTGCGCCATTGTTTTCCATGCTTGATGATCTAAATGACGAAAAAAGGCAATTACCCTATTGCATATATGTATTTTGACAATTTATTTACTTCAGTTTGTGTCTTGCTCGGTTTGAAAGAGCGGGCTACGAGGGCACTGGAACAATGCGAGAAATTATGATTCCTAGGTCTTGCCCTTTGCCTGATAAAAAGGTTCTAAAAACGAAACAACGTGGACACATAGAGAGCATAAAACTGGAAGGTGCAGAAATATACATAAGCAAATGGACTGACTACTCTGTTGTTACTGTAGCTTCAACGATTTACGAAATCCTGTGTCTTCTTCTTTACAAACAGTGATGAATTTGAATTAAGAAGTCGTAAACGTGTCTTTCCATATGATTATTTTAACTCAGTAACTGGTGAAGCATGTCAATTTATTGATTATGACCATGCTCAAAAAGTCTGGAAAGTATATGTTATTACTTTGTGATGTGTTTGAAAATTTAAGGAAAGTTTGTAATTCAATTCTCAGCTTAGATCCATGTCAATATTATACTTCCCCAGGTTTATCATGGAGTGGAATGTTGAAATTAACAAAAATAAATTTAGAATTGTTAACTGACTTTAATTTGTACAATAATTAATATGGTTATGCAAGATCATAACATTTACATATTCATATTTTGAATGTGTTGGGAATATAGAAAATTTCAATTTAGCATACACGATTATCATAATGATTTTCCATCTTGTTCACAAAATAAAAAACAAGAAAATATGAAACACATGAAACTTATAAGCGATTTATGTAGAACATAAAGCAAAATATATAATATTTAATTTATTGGGTTGGTACAAAATATATTGATTTAAATAATCATCACCGCACATTGGCTAAAAATAAATTCGAACGAAAATTTTTAAACTACTAAATAACGCCTAACTGCATAAGACAATGGAAAGTGTTGATAATAGAAATGACTGTTACCGATTGGGAGAGTACTTGCGCAATAATAACCAAATATAATTTTCATAATTCATTTAAATTTTCTGATAATATGATTGCTATTGAAATGAACAAGTTCGTTAATTATTAATATATTATACTGGTTTTGGAGGCATATTTAGCATTTCTTCTTTTCGCAAGAAATCAAATGTACAAATTATTTGACATTCCTAACAAATGTTAGTTTGAATTGTATTTATTTATGACTAGCTGACCCGGCGAACTTCGCACCGCCTAATTAAGAAATGGCAAATTTTATGATTTCACAAACACACGACGAACACCGCCTAATTTTTTTTTGAAATTTGCTGCTTTTAGATTTTTAGGAATATTAAAGAATTATAGTATATATGCACAGCAAAGAGACGTTAACATTTAAAGTGACATTTTACCATAGACAAGTTTTTTTGAGTGAATACTGACAAATATTTACACTACAACTATCAAACTACATCTGTCGTTTTTTTTTTTTTTGACGATGGCCATGGTTAGGAAAAGAAGAAGAACTACATCTGTCATCGAGAAAATAAAGAATTCAAACAACTATAATATAGTTATAGTGAAGCTATATATCCCTCAACTCCTTAAAATGCATTGTCCGTTTTGTAAAAAGTGGATGGAACGGCAGAAAAAAAAATAATAACTGTCCAGATTGTATTAAATTATTATTAAGATGCGACGAACGCTACAACATAATCGCTGTTACCTTCAGATTTTGTACCAAGTGTGGTAAGAATGTAGAACGAATAATACGCGTGAACAGGGCAAAAGTACAAAAAAATATATTAAAGCAAAAGCTGCTATTTAAACCAAAACACGTTTCTACAATGCCATCTTCATCATCTGAGGAGACATTCTGTGAATTAAATTCATCGGCCGAAGACATACAAGACATTCCAGTTATTGAAGACAGCCAAAAGCCCAACATCAAGAATGTTCTGGTAGATATTGATGTTATTGAAGACAGCCAGCAGCTCAACATTGATAATGTTCTGATCGAATCAGATTTGTCCGAGTCGCCTAGTACTTCCACCATATTATCATGTCCTGGCGAGCCAAGTGGTTCCCAAGTAGATGGAGCCAAGTTGATGGAAATAAAGAGTTACTAATACACGTTGACATTAAGGATCCAAATGCACATATTATATACATATTAAGTCATTTATTTATATTTATACACTTCATGTACAAAAAATTAAAATTTTCTTGGATGTGCTCGTTTCTGGACTGTGAACATGATAAACAAATCTTTGCTTAAATTAAATACAACACAGTTATGATCATATATGTACAGTTAATTAATATAGTGCTTTCTGGTAGACAATATTTTTAGTTTTTTTTTGCGGTGCGTAAATAAATAAGGATGTTGGTTTTCCGACACGCGAACACGCAACGTATAATTGTCCATGTGCGAACAGGGAAACTTTAAGTTTATTCCGCAAACTTGCAACGATTGGCCTTGCGATTTATTTATGGTCATCGTAAACGCCAGACGCACGGGAAATTGCAACCTCTTAAAATCAAATGGCAAATCCGTTGGAATCATAGGTATTCGTGGGATTAAGACATCCTCTCCTTTGTATTTTCCTTTGATTAATTTAGCTTCGATGATGTTATTCATGAGTTTTTTCACAACCAATCTCGTTCCATTGCAAAGTCGAGGTTGATTAATATTACGCAGCATGATGACAACTGACCCTACTTTTAATTTCAAATTATATGGTGGTAGTCCAGGCAAGTCCAATGAATTTAAAAATTCTGTAGGATAGTTGACTACGTCATCCTGGTTTGTGGCCGTGTCAACTGATTTGTACGTAAACAACTCTCCTGGAAAGAAATTCTGAATGGTAGCATTGAGATCATCGACATCTTTGTTTTTTGCTGCCAATATTGCTCGTTCACTTAGCCAATCGCGGTTATTATATTGTTGTTTAATGTTCAGAGAAACACGCTGAATAAGCTCCTTTTTCGATTCTGTGAAGTGACAGAAATCTGTGGGAAAAGTCATTAATCCGGTCGAGCTGTCAACTGCGACCTTACCATTGCCAATATCCAGCAACTGCTTCGAAAACACAGTCGCAGTTTGATCTTGTTGCAAAAACACTCGCATGTTAGTAGTTAATTGTAGTGTCTTTACGTGCCGCCACAAATTTGATGATTTTAGACATGCGTTAATTTCGTCAGCTACAGTCGATCGAGGAATTACTGGAAGAGTTTGACGAAAATCACCTGACAACAGTATCATAGTTCCACCAAAAATGTTTTGGTTATCACGTAAATCTTTTAACATCCTATCTTGTGCCTCCAGCGACTTCTTGTGGGCCATTGTGCATTCGTCCCAAATTATCAATTTGCATACTTGGAGAGTCTTCGCCATAGCGCTATTTTGGCAATGTTGCAAACATTTTAAAACCAAAGTCAGCTCAATCGGCCCAGCCGTTCTCGAGTTTTAATCAGACTAACGAACAACAATTCAATTTTATTTATATAGATAGATTTATATATATATTAAAACGAAAAATTGTTATGAAGATATTTGTGAATAATTTGTAGTATTTTTAATTTAATTTAAACAGGTTTTGAGTATGCGGAAGAACGAAGTAAAGGGAAAAAATAAAAAAGATTTAATTGATTTAAGAGAAAAATGTAAAAGTGATCAAGAAAATAAGGATATTAAAAAACTGTAAAGCGTTAAATAATCATTTGTAAAACAGCTTTCTACTGACGATTTTGAACTATGTTTATTAAGTAATTATAAACCTATATGTGATAAAATGTATGTTTTTCTTTCAAAATGTCACGCAATTTATACACAACACATACAAAAGTTAGTATTAAGTAAGAGATTTATAAAAGAAAATGCTATTGAAACATATGCCTGGGGACATTAGAAAATAAATAAAAACCATTAATAAAATATTACAAAAACAAACTTTTATTTTAGAGATCCATTCTTTATATGTAAGTATTAAATTTTTGTTTTTGTATATCATTATATTATATACTTAGGTGTTTTTAGATAACACTAGTAAGCAAAAACTCACTTATTTTATGTGACATGAACGGAACAAAGTGTTTATTATGTAAAAATTGTCACAAATACAGAAAATAGCTAAAGATTTCTTCTATCGCCTATAGTTTTTTTGCTATGGAAATTTTTGTTAAAAAAAACAGTGATAGATATATTATTGTTGATTACTTTAAAATGTTACTATAGATGTTTTTCGGCGATATTTTGTTTTTGGAGTATCCCTTAATATGTCCAGCAGTAATCGGCAAGCAAACTGGCACTCCACTTGCCTTGGTACCATTTGATTCTAGCAGAAACCCCTTTTTTTCATCTTTCATTAGTTCTCTTATTTGTAGACCCACATATGTATATGTCCTCCTTAATTTTGGCTTCAGTGACTTTTTGAAATTTTTGTTTCAGATACAAGAGTCCTCTTCCATTTCTGTCCATTGCCTTATCAAAATTCTTCATTAAAACCAATTTAACATGCAAAGGTGGTTTTAGGATCAACTAGATGTTCAATGGTAACGTTTTAATGTCCCGGGGTGAGTGCCTGACGTACTGGCCACTGCTCGGAGTGGTCTGTGAATTTGCTGTGTTTAAATGAGTTAAGCCTCCACCCTCTCTACCTAGGAAAACTGGCGCACCCTAGCTAAACACAGCTCGATACACCACAGCCGATGGCACCACAACACAAAAGCAACGCAACTCACCACACCTATTGACAAAATCCACTCAACAAAAAGGATGGACAACGGGATCGCAACTTCAATTTGCTACCAACATTCGCTATATATGTTCGCTCTTTTTTATACTTTCGATCCTACGCGGCGCCACGTAAATTCCTACTGCGATCCCTCAGCGGTCCGGTATGCAACTTGCCTCTACCCCCCTCCGTACACCTACATAACTTCGTGATCCAAGTATAATTTATTTTAATAAACATTACATTAAATGTTTCTACGTTTTTATAAGAATTTAATAAATATTTCATTAAATGATTTTAAATTTTTATAAGAATTAAATAAAAATTTATTAAATGATTGTACATTTTAAGCCGTGAGCATTTTCATTAAAGAATCGTGAAAGTGGTTGATACTTTTGTGTGCAAATTTGGGCAGCAAATTAAATGCAAGTATGCTGAATAGCCAGAAGTTACGCGAAGGTAAATCAGACGAATGCGATGGTTTTTGCACGATATTAGTTGTAAATGTGACAAATGATCACGAATAACCAATGCAGTATGAGATGGTGCACTATCGAACTTTTTTGTTCAATAAGTTAGACATTTGATTGATTAGTTTTGTAAAATCTAAAACCTTTGGTTTCAGAATATCTGTGGGTGATAGAGAAAATTCTGTTTTCAAACTGTATTAGAAATACCTAAGAATTTTCATGTCACAAATTATGTGTCTACCAGTGTAATTAACAATTTCCAATGGTGGTTGTAAACTTCCGAAACTATCAAAATATGCCTTATAATTATGTTTTTTATAGTACGTTACCTAATTAGTTCCAATACCCTTTGTGTTATCAAAATTATCCATACCACATTTTTGATTTAGTGATTTTTTAGCTGTGTGGAAATGTGAAAATCATTTAAGTATATTGAAAGATAAATTTCAACCGATAACAAATCCTTTAAATGAAAGTGTTGATAAACTGAATAAAACCATGTAAGAAATGGCTAAGTTTGGGCGCGAGCCATCATTTCATACTCTTGCAACTTGCAAGAATCGAAGCCAGGAAATATGTACATTAAGGTGTAAAACGTCAACCAGTAGATTAGAATCCAAGCAAACTTATGTATGTATATGTACATCTATCACACTTGTATGTACATACCTCATACACTGACCGACTAATTAGGCATAAGGTTGGTGAGAAAAATTAAAATAATTGTATGTAGTATAAGGGAGTAGGGGTGTTATCGGCTTTCACAAACGTTGTCTATGACAATTAAGTAAATTAAAAAAATCTTATTTTAATAAATAAAAATTAAATTATTTAAGTCGTTTAATTAATTTATGTCTAAAATTTTCATATATAGAAAATAAATAAATACTTTCAATAAATTTAATTAATTGTGTTGCATTCAGCATATTTTAGTAAACGTATTTAATGAATTGTTCGAATTTTATTCCATCTACTATATCTCCGCTATACACAAATATAACACAGGGTGCAACACTCCCCACGTACATGTATATCCACCATGCACATATGCACAGCTACATCTACCTGATGAAATAAATCGCGGCACCTAAAGGACAATAAAAATATAACCTCTCACGCATAAATAAACATGCTATGGAGTTTTGCGCTGTGGCAATTCCGCCACGGCACAATCACGCGAATTTAATATTCCTCTTGTGTTCGAACGTTTTTAAAAAATTATAACCGAATTACTACCTACAACGATATCAGTTGGTTTCGATGGTTAAATCGGACTGAATTTTCAATTTATTAACCCTTTGCAGTCGAGAGGTGACTCTTACTCACCATGGGGTGTGCTGTCGCAACTCGAGAGGTGACTATCGCTCACTACTTGCTTTGCTGTGTTAACTCGATACGCGGGACTAACTGTTTTCGTTTACTTTCTTTGACACGGGTTCTTACCCTCTTTCTTCGGAGATCGAGATAAGATTTTCTTATCTGGGATTAGTCCGCAACCACGAAGCGGACTGAATTTTCGCCATCAGTTCGAACCTGACAGTCATGACAGAGAGATTACTGAATTGAAAGTTTTTGATCCCTAAAACATGGAACGTAATACCGAATTAAGCTCAAGTGAAGATAAGTTCTCAACACAGAGAGCTTCAATATACAGAGAATAACAGCAGTAGTGACGAAGTGAGAGGTGTCAGAAGTCAAAATTACAAAGAGTAACATTTGAAAAATTATAATCTTAAATATATAAAAGTTTTATGTGTTACTTCATTTTAAGTTAGATATTAAGTTAGAGGTAAGAAATTACCCAAATACGCTACGAAACGCTTCGAGTTGCTGGTGCACCACGCGAAAAAGGTCCCGAGTGCAAAGGGTTAATAATAATGACTCAAGTAAATAGTACAACAATGTGTTATTGCTAACAAATCATAATTACTTATTTTACTTATTACATATGTTTTCCAATAAAGTATCCATTTACTTATAAAACGTTAATAACCTCATAGCTTAATGAGTTATTCAGATTCTAGGAAATATTGTGAACAAAGTGATTTTGTTTACATTGATTTTTGCACTAGGAAAGGAAACAAATTTTTCTTTACAAAAACTGATGAATTTGATTGAAGAAGTCGCAAAGGTGTTGGCTCAAGCAGCTCACTACTTCCGGTCTTTGACCAAGTATCCTCTGGGTAGCCTAAGAACATCCGTTCGAAGGCGAGCTAATGCGAGAAGGCGAATCATCCCCTACTTAGGGTTGTGCGCTGGGTTTGGGACCCGCCACGTAAAAACCAGTACCAATGAAGAAGAAAAAAACAGCCTCGGATGAGAGACCCCCCGTTTGATGACGACCATGGCAAACGAAATAAGGACCACGATTTGAGTGCATGCACCTGGAATGTCCGGACCCTTAATTGGGAAGGTGCCGCTGCCCAGCTGGTTGATGCCCTCGTAAAAATAAAGGCTGACATCACCGCCGTCCAAGAAATGCGATGGACGGGACAAGGACAAAGACGAGTAGGTCCTTGTGACATTTTCTACAGTGGCCATATAAAGGAGCGCAAGTTTGGTGTTGGATTCGTGGTGGGAGAGAGACTCTGTCGCCGAGTACTATCATTCACTCCGGTGAATGAACGTCTAGCCACAATCCGCATCAAAGCGAGGTTCTTCAACATATCGCTGATCTGCGCCCACGCTCCGACGGATGAGAAGGACGATGTGACCAAGGATGCCTTTTATGAGTGCTTGGAGCGCACTTATGAAGGCTGCCCCCGCCACGATGTCAAAATCGTGCTTGGCGACTTCAACGCCAGGGTGGGTAAAGAAGGTATCTTTGGCACTACGGTCGGTACATTCAGCCTCCACGACGAAAGATCCCCAAATGGGTTGAGGCTGATTGACTTCACCGGGGCCCGAAATATGGTTATCTGTAGTACTAGATTCCAGCATAAGAAGATTCATCAAGCTACCTGGCTGTCTCCGGATCGAAAAAGTACCAACCAGATCGATCATGTTGTGATAGACGGAAGACACGTCTCCAGTGTTATAGATGTGCGTGCGCTCTGAGGTCCTAACATCGACTCGGACCACTATATTGTTGAAGCCAAGATTCGCACCCGCCTCTGTGCAGCAAAAAACGCACGCCAACAAACTCAAGGAAGGTTCGACGTCGAGAAGCTGCAATCACAACAGACAGCCGAACGATTTTCTACTCGAATTGCACTTCTGCACTCTGAGAGTACTCGTCTATAACTCGGCTTAAGTAAACTGTGAGACGGCATTTCAAGCTGCCTACGTACAGCTGCAATCGAAACCACTGGTTTTTGGAAAATGTAAAATGCCACAACACGTGCGGGATGGTATAGACACCGAGAGTTGAAGAGGGAAGCGAGACGCATTTGTAAACAGAAAAAGAAAGAGGCTGAAATGCGTGAGTACGAAGAGCTTGATAAGCTGGCCGACGAAAAAATGCGGCGGCTTACAGAAGGTTTCAAGACCGGAGCATACTCTTGTAGAACCCCCAAAGGTGATCTAGTGACCGATGCCCAGAGCATACTTAAATTATGGAGGAAACACTTCTCCAGCCTGCTGAATGGCAGTGAACGCACAACACAAGGAGAAGGAGAACCCATTTCCCCAATCGATGACGATGGAGCAGACGTTCCATTGCCCGACCATGAAGAAGTTTGAATAGCAATTGCCCGCCTCAAGAACAACAAAGCGGCAGGGGCCGACGGATTAGCGGCCGAGCTATTCAAACACGGCGGAGAAGAACTGATAAAGAGCATGCATCAGCTCCTTTGTAAAATATGGTCGGACGAAAGCATGCCCAACGATTGGAATTTAATCTGCGCCAACTACCTTGGGATTAGGCTCCTCAACATCACAAATAGGGTTCTATCCAGTGCATTGTGTGAAAGATTAAAGCCCACCGTCAACAAACTGATTGGACCTTATCAGTGTGGCTTCAGACCTGGAAAATCAACAACCGACCAGATATTCACCACGCGCCAAATCTTGGAAAATACCCGTGAAAGAAGAATCGACACACACCACCTCTTCGTCGATTTCAAAGCTTCTTTCGACAGCACGAAAAGGAGCTGCCTTTATGCCGCGATGTCTGAATTTGGTATCCCCGCAAAATTAATACGGCTGTGTAAACTGACGTTGAGTAACACCAAAAGCTCCGTCAGGATCGGGAAGGACCTCACCGCTTACGCGATTATAGCCGAGTTAACAACAGCGCGCCAGTCGTTTCTTCTTTTCGCTACGTGGCGCCAATTGGATATTCCAAGCGAAGCCAGGTCCTTCTCCACTTGGTCCTTCCAACGGAGTGGAGGTCTTCCTCTTCCTCTGCTTCCCCCGGCGGGTATTGCGTCGAATACTCTCAGAGGTGGAGTGTTTTCATCCATCCGGACAACATGACCTAGCCAGCGTCGCCGCTGCCTCTTAATTCGCTGAGCTATGTCAATGTCGTCGTATATCTCGTACAGTTCATCGTTCCATCGAATGCGATATTCGCCGTGGCCAATGCGCAAAGGACCATAAATCTTTCGCAGAATTTTTCTCTCGAAAACTCGTAACGTCGACTCATCGGTTCCTGTCATCGCCCAAGCCTCTGCACCATATAGCAGGACGGGAATTATAAGCGACTTATAGAGTTTAGCTTTTGTTCGTCGAGCGAGGACTTTACTTTTCAATTGCCTACTCAGTCGGAAGTAGCACCTGTTGGCAAGAGCAATCCTGCGTTGGATTTCCAGGCTGACATTGTTGGTGGTGTTTACGCAGGTTCCAAGATAGACGAAATTATCTACAATTTCAAAGTTATGACTGTCAACAGTGACGTGAGAGCCAACTCGCGAGTGCGACGACTGTTTGTTTGATGACAGGAGATATTTCGTTTTGCCCTCGCTCACTGCCAGACCCATTTTCTGTGCTTCCTTGTCCAGCCTGGAGAAAGCAGAACTAACGGCGCGGGTGTTGAGGCCGATGATATCAATATCATCGGCATACGCCAGCAGCTGTACACTCTTATAGAAGATGGTACCTTCTCTATTTAGTTCTGCAGCTCGAACTATTTTCTCCAGAAGCAGGTTGAAGAAGTCGCACGATAGGGAGTCGCCTTGTCTGAAACCTCGTTTGGTATCGAACGGCTCGGAGAGGTCCTTCCCGATCCTAACGGAGCTTTCCGTGTTGCTCAACGTCAGTTTACACAGCCGTATTAGTTTTGCGGGGATACCAAATTCAGACATCGCGGCATAGAGGCAGCTCCTTTTCGTGCTGTCGAAAGCAGCTTTGAAATCGACGAAGAGGTGGTGTGTGTCGATTCTCCTTTCACAGGTCTTTTCCAAGATTTGGCGCATGGTGAATATCTGGTCGGTTGTTGATTTGCCAGGTCTGAAGCCACACTGATAAGGTCCAATCAGTTTGTTGACGGTGGGCTTTAATCTTTCACACAATACGCTCGATAGAACCTTATATGCGATGTTGAGGAGGCTAATCCCGGTAGTTGGCGCAGATTGTGGGGTCTCCTTTTTTATGGATTGTGCATAGCACACTTAAATTCCAATCGTTGGACATGCTTTCGTCCGACCATATTTTACAAAGAAGCTGATGCATGCTCCCTATTAGTTCTTCGCCGCCGTGTTTGAATGGCTCGGCCGGCAGTCCGTCGGCCCTTGCCGCTTTGTTGTTCTTGAGGCGGGCAATTGCTATTCGAACTTCTTCATGGTTGGGAAATGGAACGTCTGCTCCATCGTCATCGATTGGAGAATCGGGTTCTCCTTCTCCTGGCGTTGTGCGTTCACTACCATTCAGCAGGCTGGAGAAGTGTTCCCTCCATAATTTAAGTATGCTCTGGGCATCGGTCACTAGATCACCTTTGGGGGTTCTACAAGAGTATGCTCCGGTCTTGAAACCTTCTGTAAGCCGCCGCATTTTTTCGTATAATTTTCAAGCATTACCCCTGTCGGCCAGCTTATCAAGCTCTTCGTACTCACGCATTTCGGCCTCTTTCTTCGATCGCAACGTTGCGAGGTAGGCAGCCTGTTTTCTCTCCGCTGCTATATGGCACTCCTCGTCGTACCAGCTGTTCTTTTGCACTTTCCGAAAACCAATGGTTTCGGTTGCAGCTGTACGTAAGGAATTTGAAATGCCGTCCCACAGTTCCCTTATACTGAGTTGTTGACGAGTGGTCTCAGAGAGCATTAGTGCAAGCCGAGTAGAGAATCGTTCGGCTGTCTGTTGTGATTGCAGCTTCTCGACGTCGAACCTTCCTTGTGTTTGGTGGCGTGCGTTTTTTGCTGCACAGAGGCGGGTTCGAGTTTTGGCTGCAACAAGATAGTGGTCCGAGTCGATGTTAGGACCTCAGAGCGTACGCACATCTAAAACACTGGGGACGTGTCTTCCGTCTATCACAACATGATCGATCTGGTTGGTAGTTTTTCGATCCGGAGACAGCCAGGTAGCTTGATGAATCTTCTTATGCTGGAATCTAGTACTACAGATAACCATATTTCGGGCCCCGGTGAAGTCAATCAGCCTCAACTCATTTGGGGATGTTTCGTCGTGGAGGCTGAATTTACCGACCGTGGTGCCAAATATACCTTCTTTGCCCACTCTGGCGTTAAATTCGCCAAGCACGATTTTGACATCGTGGCGGGGGCAGCTCTCAAAGCGCGCTCCAAGCGCTCATAGAAGGCATCTTTGGTCACATCGTCCTTCTCTTCCGTCGGGGCGTGGGCGCAAATCAGCGATATGTTGAAGAACCTCGCTTTGATGCGGATTGTGGCTAGACGATAATTTACCGGAGTGAATGATAGTACTAGGCGACGGAGTCTCTCTCCCACCGCGAATCCAACACCAAACTTGCGTTCCTTTATATGGCCACTGTAGTAAATGTCACAAGGACCTATTCGTCTCTGTCCTTGTCCCGTCTATCGCATTTCTTGGACGGCGGTGATGTCAGCCTTTATTTTTCCGAGGACATCAACCAGCTGGGCAGCGGCACCTTCCCAATTAAGGGACCGGACATTCCAGGTGCATGCCCTCAATTCGTAGTCCTTATTTCGTTTGCAATGGTCGTCATCAAAAGGGGGGTCTCTCATCCGAGGCTTGTTGCTTCCTTTCATTGGGGGTGTTTTTTTACGTGGCGGGTCCCAAACCCAGCGCACAACCCTATGTTTCGCCTTCTCACATTAGCTCGCCTTCGAACGGATGTTCTTAGGCTACCCAGAGGATACTTGGTCAAAGACCGGAAGTAGTGAGGTGCTTGAGCCATGTGTAAAAGAATCGTTTCTGGCCACTCCCAAGTGAATGGCGATCAGCGAACTTTCCTCACTTGCGTGAACTTCTACACATGACTCCATCCTCCAACACATGAAACTAATAACCGATTTATGTAGAACATAAAGCAAAATATATTTAACATTATCAAGGCATGGATTGAAATTAACAAAAATACGTAGAGTTTTTAAATTTAATTTATTGGATTGGTAAAAAATTTATTGATTTAAATAACCTTCACCGCACATTGGCGAAAAATAAATTCGAACGAATTATTTTTGAACTACTAAATAAAGCAGTATATGGTAAGACAATGGAAAGTGTTGAGATAACTTACCTCTTAGTGTTAATACCCACTCCTTTTAGGACGCAATATATATAAGTATTTTTTTTTTTTTTGTTCACTTCAAGATAACAATTTTATTGGAAGGCACGGAAAGGTTATAATAAAAATCTCCCTGGTCGGATACAAGTGGAGGCGTGACAATGTATATTACAATATTAAAATTAGTGGACTCCCTGGTCGGGTACCAGTGGAAGTATATATGTATGTATTTATCAAATTATACTGAAGCACACTCGGAATTAATGCGTTGGTTCAGCTGCTGCGCGCAGAGGATCTCCCAATGTTGGAACGGTGGTTGAGCTGCGCGCCGAAGATGATGAAAAATATAGAAACGTTGCGATGCGTGCCGAAAATACCAAAAAAAAGGTGTAAAAGCGTCCGCCGATGTTTATTGCTCGAAAATCGCGGTCGAAAAAGGCGGCCTCTTCCAGGACGAGGGTTTTTGCTCGTTGGGCTGTGGAGAGTTATGGTGGGTTGATGTACGGCGTGTATTAGTGTGTGTGTAGGTGTAGACTTCTGCTTCCAATCGATGAGTGTTGTCTCCAAGTGTGGTGAGTGTGCTTTGTGAGTGGTGTGTTGTGTGGTGTAGTGGTGTATGAGGGCGGGAACTTAACTCATTTAGCCATCCCGGCCCCCCTAGGCGAATGTTCAGCCTAGCAATCGCTGGAGTTGTTGCAACGTTGCCACAACGTTGCTAAGTCCGGACGTGCGCCAGTGTAGCCTTTGACGATGGCGCCTGGTGGGTGCTGCGTTTCGCGGACGCCATAGACGGGACTCAGGGGGTGGTGCCGGTCTTCGTCGTCGTGCCACACGGTTGGTTTGCTGCGGTCTGCGAGTGGCAGGTGGCCGACCTCACGTCTTGGGCTGCGGTAGAGCAGCGTGTGATGCTGCCTGTCACACTTTTGGCACAAAGCCCCAGAGTCACAGTCCTCAGTCGCGTGCGTGTGTGCCAGACAATTGTTACAATGCCCATGCACCTATGCTACCTGTTGCCGCTGGATGGGTGACATGCCCCTGAAGAGCCCACAGTGTTGCAGTCGATGGGGGTGGCGACAAAGGGGGCATCGTATGCGATGCGGCTCTGCTGGTGGTAACGGTGTGGTTACAGGTGCTCGTGAAACATTACGACCTGCAGTTGACAGTGCGGTTGCGGTGATTGTACGGGGCGCCGCTGTTGGGACAACCCCAGGACGGGGCACACTGATGGCCGATCGCAGTGTTAGCGTTGGAGTTGACATGTTTTCTGAATCCATGTTTGCCTGTATGGAGAAAGAGTCGTGTTTAGTTGCAACTCATTTCTATATATTATGAAATAGTGCGATTTGTAACCAACTTTATTTGGTTTGTCAAAGCTTACTAATCTACCATTATTTTTTAGTATCTTTATGATTTATCATATGTGCGATTGTTTTCGGTTTTAGTTATTAACAGATGTTTCAATTTCTGCGTGTCGGTATTATTATACAGATTGTTCATTACGCGCATTTTCGCTATTATCTGCGGTTGGTAGGAAGCACAGTTTAACGAGCGGTCTGGTCAGCGTTCCGTTTTGAGTATGGAGATCAACTACTCGTATATGACCGTCGGAGCCGTGTTGAAGCATCTCTATGCGCCCAAGCCGCCATTCTGTAGGAGGGAGACAATCGTCGTGTATTAGGACAAAATCTCCAAGCTTTGGCGCCTTTTCGGGAGTTTTCCAGCGGTACCTTTTGTGAAGGTCCTTTATATACTCCTCCTTTCATCCGCGGCTGAAATCATGATGGAGAATTTTAATTCTTTCCCATCTATTTAGTAAGGAAAGCGACTCCACGCCTGGCTCAGGTATGGCCAGAATGGGTGCTCCTTTGAGAAAGTGCCCTGGTGTAAGAGCTGTTAGATCTGAGGGATCTTGCGAGAGTGTCGTCAATGGCCGTGAATTGAGAACGGCTTCAATACGAATTAATAATGTTGTAAATTCTTCTAAGTTAAATTTGTAGTTTCCAGCTACGTTTTTAAAGTGGGATTTAAAGCTTTTTACCGCTGATTCCCATAAACCGCTCATATGGGGAGCGCTTGGAGAGATGAACTGCCAGTTAATGCCTTGGGGAGCGTACTTTTGTACAATATCAGGTGAAACTTGCTTGATAAAGTCCACAAACTGTTTTTCAGTGGCTCTTTGAGCTCCTATAAATATCTTGCCATTGTCGCTCATGAGTTTTGACGGAAAACCACGTCGTCCGACGAAGCGAACAAATGCCGCGAGAAAAGCCTGTTTTGTCAGATTAGTACATAGCTCGAGGTGTACTGCTTTTGTCGTAAAACAGACAAAGACAGCCACGTAGCCTTTCATTAGTGTGGGAGACCTTAGCATGGATGCCTTTATTTGAAAAGACCCAGCAAAATCGACACCTGTGATAGTGAAGGGCAAAGCAAAGTTGCAGCGTTCCGGTGGAAGTGCTGCCATAATCTGTGTTCGCATCTTTTGCTTATGCATAGTGCATATCTTGCACGAAAATATGCATTTCTTTATCTTTGGCTTGAGTTTTGGGATATAAAACTCTTGACGGACTATTTGTTGCATGAGGCGGTGTTCGGCATGTAATAATAGTACGTGGACATAATTGAGATATAATGTGGCAAGTTGCGATCTCTCTGGTATAACAATGGGATGACGTTCGTTATTCGTTAGGCTTGAATTGACAAGCCGTCCATTTGCACGAAGTAGACCCTTCGTATCTATGAATGGATTTAGTACTAGGAGTGAGCTCTTTTTATCAATCGGCTTCGATTCTCTCAGTACTGATATCTCTTGGCTGAAGTAGCGCGCTTGAGTATATGCGATAAGAGCGACCTTTGCTTTTTGTAAGTCTAGGTGCGTCACTGTATCGCCTTAAGGATATACTGTGCGTATTCCCTTAATTCTACGTTTGAGTCGCTCTATGAATTTGAGCATGTAAGCGATTACCCTGAGGGCTCGGGGGTAAGATGAAAATCTCTCCTGGATGTCAGTATCATTCAATGTTGTGTGAAAGGAGTCGATCTTTCGACTTTCTGGGACAATAATATTAGCATGGGCGATTGCGGCCAAGAATCGGGAGATTCTGTTAACCATCGGGGGCCATTCCACCAGAGGGTGGTGGTGGCAAGGTGCAGAGGTTTGCACCCTCTTGTACCTAGATCAGCAGGATTGTCAGCACTGGCTACGTGTCGCCAAGTGGCTGATCCCACTAGGTCAAGAATTTGAGACGTTCGATTGGAGATATACGTCTTCCATGCATGTGGTGGTTTTTCCAACCAGGCTAATACAATCTCGGAATCAGACCAGAGATATAATTTACTTTTTGCCATATTCAGTTGCGTTTGCACTACGTATGCTAGGTTGGCAAGTAGTAGTGCACCACATAGTTCTAGTCGTGGTAGACTTATTGTTTTTAGAGGAGCCACTTTTGCTTTTGCAACTAGCAAGTGGCTTGTGGTCGCCTTGTCGCTTTGTGTGCGAACATATATAGTGGCGCAATACGCCTTTTCAGAGGCGTCACAAAAGCCATGTAGTTCGACTTTGTGCTCTGGGATATAATTTACCCATCGTGGGATTTGTATTTGTGTGATATCATTTAGATTGCTCGCGAACTGGGACCACTTTTCTAAACGAAGTGGTTTTACTTGCTCGTCCCAGTCGGTCCCATCTAGCCATAATTCTTGTATCAGGGTTTTGGCTTGTATCATAATTGGCGATAGCCATCCTGCGGGGTCAAGAGTTTTGCCACAGAGGAGAGAATTTGGCGTTTTGTAATGGCGGATAAAGCGGATATGGACTCAGTTGTGTATGAAAACTGGTCCGATATCGCATTCCATTGGATGCCCAGCGTTTTTGTCGTACTTTCCTTTTCGAAAACAAGGAAATTAGTGTCCAACAAATTTTCTTTTGGTATGTTTTTTAATATAGTTGGGTGATTTGCCGAAATCTTTTTTAATGGAAATCCTGCGGTTTTGAGTGCTATGATTACCTGTGATAATGATTCGTAAGCTTGCTTAAGACTGTGACTTCTAGACAGAATATCGTCTACATACGTTTGTGTTTTTAACACCTGTGTTGCCAGAGGAAATTCTGACTTGGTGTTTGCAGCCAATTCGTGGAGTGTTCGAATGGCTAAGTATGGGGCACAGTTAACGCCAAATATAACTGTTTTTAGCTTGAAGTCGCGTAGTGGACTACTGGAGGATTTTCGGAAAATAATTCGCTGAAAATCTTGAACATCTTTATGTACGACTATTTATCTATACATTTTTTCGACGTCCCCGTTGTATACGTATTTGAATATACGCCAGTTTAAAATAAGCAGCATTAAATCAGGTTGGAGCGTGGGTCCCGTAAACAGGATATCGTTTAGGGAATTCCCCGAGCTAGTGAATCTTGAGGCGTTGAAGACAACTCTTACTTTAGTTGTTTTTTTGTCTGGCTTTACTACTGCGTGATGTGGCAGGTAAAAGGAGTAGTATTTGCCGTTGACGATTTTCTCCCCTGGGGTTACTTCCTCCATGTGATCTAAATGGAGGTATTCTTCTAACACACCATCATACTCTGTTTTGAGTTCACCTTTTTTAATTAGGTTTTTCTCCATACTTAGAAACTGCTGTATTGCACAGGTCCGAGAGTGACCTAAGGCGAGTGTGTCAGGAAATTGTTGCTTCAGTGGTAGTCGTACGACGTACCGACCGTTTTCTGATCTATTGTTGTGGCTTTGTAAAAATCCTCACAATACTGATCTTCAGGGGTTGTGACTGATAAGGGGGGAGTTCTTCTAATTCCCAAAATTTTTTCAATTGTGAATTGAGGTACTCGTTTGAGACTTCCTCAACTTGAGTTGTCATTGTTGTGATTTGTTCCGTAACTAGTACACTTAGGATCCAACCGAAAATAGTCTTTTGTGCCAAAAGTGTGTTTGAAATTTTCTCAATACCTTCGAGTATTATTTGTGGTATCAGATCGCTGCCTAATAGAAGGGCTATTTGAGCGGGGGTGTTGCAGTTGGGATCTGCTAACTCAAGGTGTGAAACCTTGCTTGCTATTTATATGATAGCTTGGTAACATATTGGTTAATTGCGGTAAGACTATAGTTCTGCTTGTATTCTTATATCCGCTTGGGGGGAAAATAGGGTAATGGGACAGATTTTATTAGAGTTTTGAACTACTCTTCCGCCCATTCCCGTAATTTCAAAGTTGGCTTGTTTTGTTGGCAGATTTAGCCTATTTTGTGCACTAGACGTTATGAAAGATCGTTGTAATCCTTGGTCTATTAAGGCTCTGAGCTTAAACAGTTCTCCTCGATGTTCGATGGAGACGACTGCTGTGGGTAGTAGTACCCTACTTTGATTTTCGCTGTGTAGCGTTTGAGTTTTTAAAGCCTTTGAGCAGCATGGTGCTTCTTGGCAATTTTGTGGATTTGGCACTTCGGGATTCGTTGTTGCAACTAAACCCGTGGCTCTCTTGATATTTGCGCTGTTTGGGTGTAAGCTGGAAAAATTATTTATATGGAGCATCGAATGGTGTCGTTTATGACAATAGACGCAGTTAAATTTGCTTTCGCACTCTTTGAGTGTATGCACATGTGACAGACAGTTTGTACAAAGTCTTTTAGTTTTCACGAAATTGTTGCGGTCGATAGTATTCAATTTTTTAAATCTCTCGCAAAATTTGAACTTATGTCCTCCTGTACATAGTTCGCATGATCTATATTTATTCAGTTCAGATGAGAACGATTGCGTTTGTTGTTGATATTGGCTTGGGGCTTGTGGAAGCTTCTATTGAAGTCTTGCTGAATACCTTTTGGTTTACTTGTATTTATTTTTTTGTCTACCCTTTCTGCGATTTCGTACTGGGTAGTGAGAAAATTTTTCATTTGTTGCCACGTTGGGCATTTTTTACGAGATGAGAGCGATTGCTCCCACAATAATAAAGACTTTTCTGATAATGCTGCTGTGCATATATTTACCAGTATAGGATATGGTTGATGTAAACGGCTGTAAACATGTCCCGCAAGGACGGCCATTCTTCATAACCTCCATAGAATGTTTCTGTGTCACATGCGGGCACCTCGAGGTGGATGCCTGAACTTGCCTGATGACTGCATATTTGTGGCAGCTCTACTCTACTGTGGAGAGTAGGTGCAATTGCTTTAATGAGCTTTAGTTGATCGGAGATCATAGCTTTTGTTTCTTCGTACTGATCTAAGCAGTTTTCGTATATGGCATAAGCAGATAATTTAAAATTTTGTGGTAGATCTGAATCGTCAGATTCTACAATGGCGTCATGAGCCGCTTGGAGGCGAGTCCAAAAATTTTTAAGATTTTGACTTTTGATTTCTAGTAGCGATTCAGAGTTTTCTTGAATCGATAAAGAGGCAAATCTAGTGCAGTATCTTGTTAAACTGTCACTTTCTGAAATGAATTTAATAGCCTGTTTTGAGCGTGTAGCTCCTGCAGGTGTATTTTGATTTGTTGCGTTATTAACCATTTTGGTTTTATTTTATTTTTTATCTGTAAATAATTAAATTTGTTTTTGTAAATAAGGCAATAGGGTATTGCTTGAAACCGAATACTCTTTTAGGTAAATAGAGTTTTGAAATTCGATTATCTTGCTAAAATAGTGTTTGTTTTATTAACGTTTTATTTTTTGTTATTTACTTGCGATAGAATTAATTTTATTTAAATTTTTTTTTTTTGTGCTTTATTTAATTTATATTTCTTATGTCCTTGTGTTGTGTAATTAGGCACACCCTAATACGTGGACTTGTATATACATGCGTATGTATGTACTTATGTTTTGTGCGATTGAGAGCTCGTTGAAGAGATCAATGCGCTATTTACAAAGTATGCACGAAATGTTTGTGCTAATATGTACGAGTTAAACTTTTTTTTTGTTTTTATGCAATCCTGTTTGTTTTTGTTTGACACAGAACAAGAGGTATTGCGGAATGTTTGCCAATGTGGGCTTTGAATATGTAAATATGTATGTACGAATATGTATACATATATATCTTGAATTATTTATCTATGTTAAGCGGCTTTTTTTTTGTTTTGAATAAATTATATATTAGTTTTTATAATTTGTGGTACTGTTATTTTCTTCGGATCTTTTATTTATTTTCAAATTATGTTTAAATAAGTCTTATATCTAATTGACCCAATGCTGATAGGGTATAGCATAATCAGATTGTGTGACGTATGCTTGTATATATGTATGTATGTGGGTCTATATTCTTTCGAGTAGAGAGAGGCGCGAAAACGGAATAGAAAAAATATGTATGTATATATTATATATATTTGTATATACATATATATGTAATTTAATATATAAAAAATAGCAATGCAATAACACAGGAATATGCATGTATGTACATATATACGTTTACTTTTTATGTTATTTCAATATGCATATACATATGTACATATGCACATATTTTACCGAACTGTTTTAGGGGGTTTTCGAAAGTTTGGTAAATATATGCCATATAAATTAAGTTTATATGAACTGAATACGCTCACTTGGTTTTTTTAGGGTATAACGTAAAATGTGTGTACATACTTATATGCCCCTTTGCTTGGCAATTCCGCTTTTCTTCTTCCTCGGTGTTCCAGCTGCCTGGCTTCTTGTGCGTATTTTTTTTGTTTTTTTGGAACTATTTGCTGTTGCACTTTGTTTTTGTTTCTCTCCACTCTTTTCACATATTTGTCAGCTCACTAATATATATTACATGTTTATGATTTTTTGTTCTTTATATAAGTATGTTTTTTTATGTTTTTTTTTTTTTTTGTGTCACTGCACTTCTACCGCACTGCACTGGATATTGTTTCACTTCACCATCGTTATCGCACTTTGTTTGTTTCGTTTTTTTTGTTTGTGTTATTGTTTAGGGCTTTTACTTTTTGCGCCCGATTTATTTTTTTGTGTTTGTGAAGTTTTCTATATTTTGTTTTTGTCTCCGCAGTTTTGCATATATGCACAAGTATATTTTGCCAAGTCACCAAACTTTTTTGTTTTTTGTTTGCTCCACTATACTTTTTTTATTTTTTGTCTTTTGTTGTATATGTTACTTATGTTTGTACATCTATTTGTTATTATTTTGTCACATCACCACACTGCACCAGTTTTATTTTGTTTGTTTTACCTTTTTTTTAAATATTGTCATCACGATTTCTGATTTCTTAGACGAAACCAATAGTGCCATTCGGAATTGCTCGAAGGACCACAGATAACTTACCACTTATATTTAATACCCACTCCTTTTAGGACGCAATATATGTATATACATAAGTATTTTTGTTGTGTTTGTGTTGTCTCCAAGTGTGGTGAGTGTGCCAGTGTTGCTTTGTGAGTGGTGTGTTGTGTGGTGTAGTGGCGTATGAGGGCGGGAACTTAACTCATTTAGCCAGTGTTGATAATAGAAAAGACTGTTACCGATTGGGAGAGTAACGGAAAGAGATTAGGTACTCGCGCATTAATAACCAAATATAATATTCATAATTCATTTAGATTTTCTGATAATATGATTGCTATTGAAATGACAAAGTCTGAAGCTCTTTATAATAAGTCTATATATCTTCATCTAAAATGCAAAATAACGTAACAACATTTTCGGAAATTTAGAGTGGAAATAATGAAACACGTAATAAAATGGAACATGAGTGAAATAAAATTTAAATATTGGTTAAAAGTGGGTTATATCTGATAGCAGACCCTTAAAACGTTGGACATATGTGCTTATATGAATGTAATTTAAAGTAGTGGATCGTAATCAATGAAACACTCAATTTCGAATTTTTTGATCATACGTTATTTTGCATTTTTGGTAACGATATACTGTTTTGTGGGCAAATGTATCGCTTCCATTATGATTATTTGAAAACAAAATTCAACACAAATGTTAGTCTGAATTGTATTTGTACATATATATGTACATAATTATTTATATATGGTATTAAAACGAAAAATTTTTATGAAGATATTTGTGATTAACTAGTACTATTTTTAATTTACCTTTGCTAAATAAAACGGGTTTGAGTATGATGAAGAACGAAGTAAAGGGAAAAAATAAAAAAGAATTAATTGGTTTAAGATAAAAATGTAATCTGTCAAAATTGATAAAGAAAATAAAGAAATTCTACTGACGATTTTGAATTATGTTTATTTAATAATTATAAACCTATATGTAGATAAAATGTTTGCTTTTCTTTGAAAGTGTCATGCAATTTATTCACAACACATACAAAAGTTAGTATGAAGTACGAAATTTATAAAAGAAAATGGTATTGAAACATATGCCTGGGACAGAACAAAATAAATAAAAACCATTAATAAAATATTACAAAAATACAAACAACAAACTTTTATTTTAAAGATCCATTCTTTATAAGTATTAAATTTTTGTTTTTGTATATTATTATATTATATACTTAGGTGTTTTTAGATAACACTAGTATGCAAAAACTCACTTGTTTTATGTGACATGAACGGAACAAAATGTTTATTATGTTAAAATTGTCACAAATGCAGCAAATAGCTACAGATTTCTTCTATCACCTAGAGTATTTTTGCTATGAAAATTTTTGTTAAAAAAAAACAGTGATAGATATATTATTGTTGATTACTTTAAAATGTTACTGTCGATGTTTTTCGGCGATATTTTGTATTTGGAGTATCCCTTAACATTGTCCAGCAGTAATCGGCAAGCAAACTGGCACTCCACTTGCCTTTGTACCGTTTGTCTCTAGCAGAATTGTCTTGATGGAACCGTTCCCTATGTTTGTCACTTACGGCCTTTAAATTTTCGAAGAAATATTCAGATGGGAGTCCAGAAAGTGTTTTTTAAGGGACATGTTGCAATCCATTTTTTTATAGGCAGTTAGTAGTTCAGTCACAAGAACTTTGTAATTGTCAGCTTTCACATTTCCACGAAAATTTTTAACAACGCTTTTTAAGGCACTCCGGGCTCGTATTTCAGTTTCATTGAGCTTTTCCTCAAATGTTTCATCTTTCATTTGCTCTCTTATTTGTGGACCCACAAATATGCCTTCCTTAATTTTTGCGTCACTGACTCTTGGAAATTTTTTTTCAGATACAAGATGCCTTAACAAAATTCTTCATTGAACCCAATTTAACATGCAAAGGTGGTTTTAGGAGCAACTAGAGGTTCACTGGTAACGTTTTTTTTCTCCCGGAGTGAGTGCCTGACGTACTGGCCACTGCTCTTAGTGATCCTGTGGATTTTCTGAATAGCCAGAAGTGGCATGAAGGTAAATGAGGCGAATGCGGCGGTTGCGGTGGTTGCGGCACAATATTAGTAGAAAATGTGGTGAAATGATTACAAATAACCAATGCAGTATGAGTGACGCATTATTGAAGTTCTTTTTTCAATAAGTTAGACATTTGGTTTCAGTAGTTTTGTAAAATCTAAAACCTCTGGTTACAGAACATCTGTGGGTGATAGAAAAGTTCTGTTTTCAGATTTGACTTCAGGGTATCAAACTGCATTAGAAACACATTAGAATTTCCATGTCACAAAGTATGTGTCTACCAGTGTATTTAACAATTTCCAATGGTGGTGGTAAATTTCCGAAACTATCAAAACATCCCTTATAATTTTGTTTTTTATAGTACGCTACCTAATTAGTTCCAATACCCTTTGTGTCATCAAAATTATCGATACCACATTTTTGATTTAGTACATTTTTAGCTATGTGGAAATAGTGAAAATCATTTAAGTATGTTGAAATATAAATTTCAACCGATAAGAAAACCTTTAAATGAAAGTGTTGATAAAGTGAATAAACCAAGTAAGGAATGGCTAAGTTCGGATGCGACCGATCATTTTATACTCCTGCAACTTGCAGGAATCGAAGCCAGGAAATACATTAAGGTGTAAAACGTCAATCTGTAGATTGGAATCCAGCAAATTTATCTATACATCTATTATACTTGTTTGTACCTCATACACTGACCGACTAATTAGACATAAGGTTTGTGAGAAAAATTAAAATAATTATATGTAGTAGGGGTATTATCGGCTTGATTTTATCTATTAAATATTAACATGCCACATATTAAAATAAGTAAGGAGGGGCTAAGTTCGGGGGCAACTGAACATTTTTACTCTTGCAACTGGCATGAATCAATGCCAATTTTTATATATATGTACTTACATATACTATGTATAACTCATACATTGAGGGTTCTATTCTGTATAAGGTTTGTTAGAAAAACGAAAAACATTATATGTAGTATGGGGAAGTTGGGGTAGTATCGATCCAATTTTATATACTAACTATTTTCATACCACATACTAAAAAAAAAAGTTTCCTTGGGTTTTATTAAGGTGCCTCACACGTCAGGATGTTTGAAAATTAGTTGAATGGAATGTAGGTCAAGTTTTCACCCAGTCTGGAAAGTGAAAGATTCATATGGAATTTAAAATTTTGTTACATGGAATGTATGCGTGGTATTAGTCCCGTTTCGCCCATTTCCGCACTGTGATATAGGAATATGAGAAGAATGCTACGTACTATATTTAGTTGATATCGGACGGTCGGGTACCGAGATATGTGATTTCACAAAAAAGTGTGCGGTGCCACGGCTATTGTACGCTTTCATCCGCGGCTACCATAAAGACCTCTCATACCATCTCGGAAGTAAATTTTAACGTCTCTGGCGTATATATTATTGAATGCACTGGTTAAGAAAAATCCACTTGTTTTTTTGACATAAACAGAAAAAAGTGTTTGTTCAAATATCATTGAACATGTTTACTTATCTGCACATATATTTAATTTCTTAAGATAGTTTTAAAAATTGTATATAAGCCAGGAAAATATCAAAATAAAATTAGAATGAAATAATTCTCAGCTCAGTGAAGGTATTTTCATTTCCCCCACCAGTGGTAAGGTTTGATAAAATCTTCATTGAGTTTTAAACAGTTTTATTATGTAAAATTTGCCGCAAATGCAGAATATAGCTACAGATTTCTTCTATCACCTATAACTGATATAAAGACTTTTTCACAAACGTTGTCTATGACAATTAAGTAAATTAAAAAAAAAAACTTACTTTAATAAACCAAAATCAATTTATTTAAGTCGTTTAATTTAATTTATATTTAAAATTTTCATGTACAGAAAATAAATAAATATGTACTTAGAGAACGTATATTTATAGAGAAGGTCCAACAACGGACAAGCGTGTAAACTGTCAAAAGCTAACAAAATGCGATGAGCGTGTTTCACCACAGCTAGCTTAGAAGGAGAAATGTTAACAGTGGCGCGTTACAGAGCTGAGCATTCAATGAAAATTATGCTCAGCAAGTAAGGAAGTGCTAAGTTCGGGTGTCACCGAACATTTTATACTCTCGCCTGATAAAGTGATAATAATTTACATATTTTTTTATTTTGCTGTAAAATTAATTAGATTAGATCAATTTGTGTACTTTGAGTATTGAATTGTATTTTAATTTCCTAATGTATCAAAAGGGGGGTCTCTCATCCGAGGCTGTGTTTTCTTTTTCATTGGGGGTGTTTTTTACGTGGCGGGTCCCAAACCCAGCGCACAACGCTATGCAGGGGATGTTTCGCCTTTTCACATTAGCTCGCCTTCGAACGGATGTTCTTAGGCTACCCAGAGGATATTTGGTCAAAGACGGGAAGTAGTGAGCTGATTGAGCCATGTGTAAAAGAATCGTTTCTGGCCACTCCCAAGTGAATGGCGATCAGAGAACTTTCCTCACTTGCGTGAACTTCTACACATGACTCCATCCTCCAACGACTTCTTCAACCTGCTTCTGGAGAAAATAGTTCGAGCTGCAGAACTAAACAGAGAAGGTACCATCTCCTATAAGAGTGTACAGCTGCTGGCGTATGCCGACGATATTGATATCATCGGAATCAACACCCGCGCCGTTAGTTCTGCTTTCAGCAGGCTGGACAAGGAAGCACAGAAAATGGGTCTGGCAGTGAACGAGGGCAAAACGAAATATCTCCTGTCATCAAACAAACAGTCGTCGCACTCGCGACTTGGCTCTCGCGTCACTGTTGACAACGTCCGGTGTGTTTTACGTGGGCACCTGCTGACGACAGCCTTACTCCACGGCGCTCAAAAGCACAGCGGATCAAATCAATGCGTTGATCAGCGCCCTGAGAATGCAAAGCATTTTCAGTACCAATTGGCAGTGTGGAATGGACACACTAACCACCTGGGTAGGGTTCGAGGCCCATCTAAAACCTCTGTCGTGCTTTGGGTCCGGCACCCGGTTGCAATGCAACTCCACATTCAACTGACAAAGTCAGTTCTTCCCGCGATTTGGGTTTTAACCACAACCACCACGATACTCCCCGAGGGGCCAGACCGCACGAGCAGGTTGGAGCGAACTCCAAGGGCTCCTGCTCCCCGTGGTACCAGAATTAAGTCTCCGGTCAGACCTCGTAGCCGAAACTACTACCAGTTGAGCTTCCATACGGCTCTGGACTGGTGGCCAGGGGTTGGACCCCATACACACATCACTTACACACACCAATCATACAGAAACTAACCCTAATTTCCAGCTAACCGCCTTCGCCGCTTAAATAATTCACGCGCAACCGACCCGTCAATGTTGACAGTCATAACTTTGAAGTTGTAGATAATTTCGTCTATTTAGGAACCAGCATTAACACCACCAACAATGTCAGCCAGGAAATCCAACGCAGGATTGCTCTTGCCAACAGGTGCTACTTCGGACTGAGTAGGCAATTGAAAAGTAAAGTCCTCTCTCGACGAACAAAAGCTAAACTCTATAAGTCGCTCATAATTCCCGTTCTGCTATATGGTGCAGAGGCTTGGGCGATGACAGCAACCGATGAGTCGACGTCACCAGTTTTCGAGAGAAAAATTCTGCGAAAGATTTATGGTCCTTTGCGCATTGGCCACGGTGAATATCGCATTCGATGGAACGATGAGCTGTACGAGATATACGACGACATTGACATAGTTCAGCGAATTAAAAGGCAGCGGCTACGCTGGCTACGTGATGTTGTCCGGATGGATGAAAACACTCCAGCTCTGAAAGTATTCGACGCAGTACCCGCCGGAGGAGGCAGAGGAAGAGGAAGACCTCCACTCCGTTGGAAGGACCAAGTGGCTTCGCTTGGAATATCGAACTGGCGCCACGTAGCGAAAAGAAGAAACGACTGGCGCGCTGTTGTTAACTCGGCTATAATCGCGTAAGTGGTGTCTACGCCAATTAGGAAGAAAAAGAATGTATATATTATACAGAGAAGGCATCAGATGGAATTTAAAATAGCGTTATATTGGAAGAAGGCGCGGTTGTGAACCGATTTCACCCATATTTCGTATATGTCATCAGGGTGTTAAGAAAATATTATGTACCGAATTTCATTGAAATCGGTTGAGTAGTTCCTGAGATATGGTTTTTGGTCCATAAGTGGGCGGCGCCACGCCCATTTTCAATTTTTAAAAAAGCCTGGGTGCAGCTTCCTTCTGCCACTTCTTCCGTAAAATTTAGTGCTTCTGACGTTTTTTGTTAGTCGGTTAACGCACTTTTAGTGATTTTCAACATAACCTTTGTATGGGTGGTGGGCGTGGTTATCATCCGATTTCTTCCATTTTCGAACTGCATATGGAAATGCCTGAAGAAAACGACTCTATAGAGTTTGGTTGACATAGCTATAGTAGTTTTCGAGATATGTACAAAAAACTTAGTGGGGGGCGGGGCCACGCCCACTTTTCCAAAAAAATTACGTCCAACTATGCATCTCCCTAATGCGATCCTTTGTGCCGATTTTCACTTTAATATCTTTATTTATGGCATAGTTATGACACTTTATAGGTTTTCGATTTCCGCCATTTTGTGGGCGTGGCAGTGGGACGATTTCGCCCATCTTCGAACTTTACCTTCTTATTGAGCCAAGAAATACGTGTACCAAGTTTCATCATGATATCTCAATTTTTACTCAAGTTACAGCTTGCACGGACAGACGGACGGACGGACGGACAGAC
The DNA here is from genome assembly GCF_024586455.1 of Bactrocera neohumeralis. Lineage (NCBI taxonomy): Eukaryota > Metazoa > Arthropoda > Insecta > Diptera > Tephritidae > Bactrocera > Bactrocera neohumeralis. The sequence goes on from NW_026089623.1 coordinate 4,849,408, forward strand.
GGGCGGACGGACAGACAGACATCCGGATTTCAACTCTACTCGTCCCCCTGATCACTTTGGAATATATAACCCTATTTCTGACTGTTTTAGTTTTAGGACTTACAAACAACCGTTATGTGAACAAAACTATAATACTCTCCTTAGCAACTTTGTTGCGAGAGTATAAAAATATACATTGCTAGTATGTTGGCCTTTTGCATATAATTTTATACGTTTACATGCCATCATATTAATTGATATGATTATCATTTTGCGTATTTTTATGAATACATGTAAAACTGATAATATTTTAATTAAATTATGCTATTTCCAAAACAATAATTGTAGTTATGTAGTATGTACGAAAAAGAGCTATTTCTTAAAATATTTCTTTTGTTTGATACTATAATATAATTTCATATGTGAATATGTTTGTATATATGCTATATATGTATATAGATGACATACTATCATTTCTTCATTTAAATTTTCATATGCATCTAGATATTAGCACATAAGTAGTTACATATATACATATGTATGTACAATTCAAATTCAAATCGTGATATTATCATTTATCAGTAAAAATGTGCGCGCACTGCTCACTATACATATGTACATACATATGCATATGTGTACGACATTGCCGAACAAAAAATGTATACACAATCCAACATACAAATATGCGTACACATGTAAAGATGTCACCCGCAAAAACTACAAACATTACTTTACAAAAACAACAATGGCGGCAGCAGCGTCACAAGTCAATATGGCTTTAACACATTTCATTGACTTGAAAATCGACAATTAAACTCTGTTGTGAATTTTTTTCGAATACATTTGAATATTTATATTTGCGGGGTTGTCACTTTTACCTTCTCATACAAATATCAGAAATTGTTAAGTTCATGATTTTTAGCTTTTGCCATCGTCGCGGAAAGACGCTTGTGGGCAAAGGCATGCTAGGGGAGATGTAATGGTATTTGTGTTTATAAATGAAGCAAGTTTGCCTGTTGAAAGTGCGCTTGCGCTCATGAATGAAAATGTTGTTGCTGTGTGTTTTTCTACAAATTTGGGCATCGACTATTTGGCTGTCATGCCTATTGACTTGTGACGCTGCTGATGCTCTTTGAAACGATTGTTGTTTTTGTAGAACAATATTTGTAATTTTTGCGGTTAACATATCTGCATGTGAACGCATATAAGTATGTATGTACATATATTGTGTATGCATTATTTGTGTGGGAATCTCATACGCACATATTTACATGTGTACGCATATAAGTATGTATGATGTCATTTCAAACGATTGTTGTTTTTGTAAAGCAATGTTTGTAGTTGTTGGGGGTGACATATTTGCATGTGTACGCAAATGTATACAAGTATGTAGGTTTGTGTATGCGTTATTTGTGTACCAATGTCATACGCACATATTTATGTACGTACATATGAGCAGCAGGCACATGTTATTATTGATAAGTGATAATATGATTTGAATTTGCGAAAGCGAACATAAACACATATGGTCATGACACATGTGTATATAAGTTTTGAATGATAAAATATACGATTAATGTTCATTTATCACTATTGTAATATATTTCACTTTTTAAATAATATTATGATAGTTTGTTATATACTTGTATATATATAAGTATGAATATATCTAATACAAAAAATAATTAAAAATAGGCTTTATTTTCACATTAACTACGAATATTGCTCTGAAAAAGAAATTTAATTTAAATGTATTCAATTGCACATGTATTCATTAATACATATGCACAAAAAGGATTCATACGAATACACATGTTTGCATGTAAACGTATAAAAATATAAGCAAAAGAGTGATGATACGTCTGTTAGAGCAATATATGGTAGGTAGGTAGGTAGGAGTGCAGCCCTATCGGGCTCAATTAGCACTTGATGTGCCATTTTGATTCACTATTCGTAGAAACTCCTGTATCTGCTATTACGTTTCACCTTCTCTCTCAAACCATTTTGAGGTTTCGATGAAACTACTTATGTCCGATATGCTTTTGGTGGAAATCCATTCAAGGTTTGGTGCTTGGTGGATTCCGAGTGTTTTGTGTCGGATCTGTGCTAGAGCTGGGCATTCGCAGAGAAAGAGGAAGATTGTTTCCTTGTTCCCTGCTACTCCGCAGCCACGGCAGATGTCGTTGTAGGGCAATCCCGTTTTGGACGCATGTTCCCCAAATGGCCAGTGCCCTGTTGTGGTAGCTGTTATTCTGTAAATACTTTTTCTTGACCTATTTAATAAGTCATTGGTTCTTTTCCTGTCATATGTCGGCCATAATTGTTTAGTTATGACGCATTTTGTAATGTTTTTCCACCTGTTGTTTGCTATTTGCTGAAATAGTCTATTGATCTCTCCTTTTATCGATCCTAGCGGGCTTGGTATTAGCTCCGCCTTGGATTCATTGAGGAAAGCTCCTGCCTTTGCCAACTCGTCTGCTTTTTCGTTACCGAAAATGTTCCTGTAGCCGGGAACCCAGATCAAGTTTAGGTGGAGTTTGTCTTTTATGGAGCTTAGTGCTCTCTTGCAGTTGTGAACTGTACTGGAATTTGTCATGGGTGAAGACAATGCCAGGAGGGCCGCCTGGCTGTCCGTAAATATAGTTGCTTTATGTATATTCCCGTGGATTTCTAATGGAACTTCGCAGGCTTTTTCTATCCGTACTTCTGCTTGGAAGATGCTAGCCGAGTTCGGTAGACGTATAGAGAGAGATATGCCTAGATCAGCGGATAATACCCCCGTGCCTACTCCACAGTCCATTTTGGACCCGTCGGTATAGATTGAGGTGGTATCTTCCTCTACCATTGAACCTCTTCTCCATTCTCGTCTAGATGGTATTCTCACCTGGAAGTGTCTATTGAAATCCAGCTTTGGGAGAATGTAGTCGGATTTATTAATAGTGAACTTCTTTAGAATTACACTATGTCCGTAGTTCTGCTGATTCCAACCTCCCAATTCTTTTATTCTTATCGCCGCAATAGCTGCTGTTTTGTGAATAAAAATGTCCATTGGTAGTTGATGCAGGATCACATTGAGCGCATCAGTCGGACATTACCTGATTGCACCCGTAACACCCGCACATGCTGCTCTTTGTATTCCATTTAATTTTCTAATATTGTATTGTTTGTTTAGCGCTGGCCACCATACCAGAGCTCTATACATCCACATGATTATACTTGGTTTAAGGCCCCAATTCTTGTTGACGATTTTCTTACAAGTATAGTAGGCCATGTATGCTTTGTTCATTCTTTTTTCTATATTTGTTTTCCAGGACAGTTTGGTGTCAATCTCCACCCCTAAGTATTTAGCTGTGGGGGATAGAGTGAGTGTAGTACCGTTTAGTACCGGAAGTTGAAACTGAGGTATTTTGGTTCTGCTAGTGAATAGCATCAATTCTGTTTTGTTCGGGTTAACTCCTAGACCATTGTTTTTAGCCCATAGGTTTAACCTACGAGGTGCTCTTTCCATAATCTCGTTGACTGTTGAAGGAAACATGCCTGAGACCAACAACACTATATCGTCTGCATACGCTACTGCTTTCACTCCTCCACCGTTTAGTTGGAGTAGTATTTCGTTCAGCGCTGCAACCCATAGAAGCGGAGAGAGGACCCCCCCTTGAGGCGTTCCTCTACTCACATAGCTTGTT
>NW_026089623.1:4853172-4910217 GCF_024586455.1 Bactrocera neohumeralis
TTAACTTAAGTTTGTTAAACTAATGATTTGAAGCAACTCAATATCGATTGCTAAATGTGTAATCACAAGAAAGTCCACTTTATAGCTGACCATAAGATTGTTGATTTCTTCCAAATGCACTGCCGTTATGGCTTTATGTCAACTTCAGTAAGATGAAGAAGCAATTTACTTAAATATGTTAAATTAATGATTAAAGGCAATTCAATATAGACTGAAAAATGTGTATATACAAGAACATCGACTTTATACCTGAATATAAGAATGTCGAATTCTTCCAAATACACTGCCGTTATGGCTTTATGTCAACTTCAGTAAGATGAAGAAAGTTTGTTAACTTAAATATGTTAAATTATTGATTTAAGGCAATTCAATATCGACTGCTAACTGTGTATATACAAGAAAATCGACTTTATACCTGAATATAAGATTGTCGAATTATTCCAAATGCACTGCCGTTATGGCTTTATGTCAACTTCGGTAAGGTGAAGAAGTTAATTAACTTAAATATGTTAAATTAATGATTTAAGGCAATTCAATATCGACTGCTAAGTGTGTATATACAAGAAAATCGACTTTATACCTGAATATAAGATTGTCGAATTTTTCCAAATGCACTGCCGTTATGGCTTTATGTCAACTTCGGTAAGATGAAGAAGGTTAATTAACTTAAATATGTTAAATGTAATGATTTAAGTCAATTCAATATCGACTGCTAATGTGTATATACAAGAAAATCGACTTTATACCTGAATATAAGAATTGTCAATTATTCCAAATGCACTGCCGTTATGGCTTTATGTCAACTTCAGTAAGATGAAGAAAGTTAAATGACTTAAATATGTTAAATTAATGACTTAAGGCAATTCAATATCGACTGCTAAATGGGTATATACAAGAAAATCAACTTTATACCTTAATATAAGATTGCGGAATTCTTCCAAATGCACTTCCGTTATGGCTTTATGTCAACTTCACTACGATGAAGAAGTGTGTATGTTAAATAATGAATTCAATGTAAACTGCTAAAAATCAAAATCGACTTTATACTGAATATAAGATTGTCGAATTCTTCCAAATGCATGAGTCAACTTCGGTAAGAAAAGCATTATTAACTTAAATATGTTAAATTAATTATTTAAGGCAATTCCATATCGACTGCTAAGTGTGTATATACAAGAAAATCGACTTTATACCTGAATATAAGATTGTCGAATTCTTCCAAATGCAGTGCCGTTATGGCTTTATATCAACTTCGGTAAGATGAAGAAAGTTAATTAATTTAAATATGTTAAATTAATGATTAAAGCAATTCAATATCGACTGCTAAATGTGTATATACAAAAACATCAACTTTATACCTGAATATAAGAATGTCGAATTTTTCCAAATGCACTGCCGTTATGGCTTTATGTCAACTTCAGTAAGATGAAGAAGGTAAATTAACTTAAATATGTTAAATTAATGATTTAAAAACTCAATATCGACTGCTAAATGTGTATATACAGAAAATCGACTTTATACCTGAATATAAGATTGTCGAATTCTTCCAAATGCACTGCCGTTATGGCTTTATGTCAACTTCGGTAAGATGAAGAAAGTTAATTAACTTAAATATGTTAAATTAATGATTTAAGGCAATTCAATATCGACTGCTAAATGTGTTTATACAAGAAAATCGACTTTATACCTGAATATAAGATTGTCGAATTATTCCAAATGCACTGCCGTTATGGCTTTATGTCAACTTCGGTAAGATGAAGAAAGTTAATTAACTTAAATATGTTAAATTAATGATTTAAGGCAATTCAATATCGACTGCTAAATGTGTATATACAAGAAAATCGACTTTATACCTGAATATAAGATTGTCGAATTTTTACAAATGCACTGCCGTTATGGCTTTATGTCAACTTCGGTAAGATGAAGAAAGTTAATTAACTTAAATATGTTAAATTAATGATTTAAGGCAATTCAATATCGACTGCTAAATGTGTATATACAAGAAATCGACTTTATACCTGAATATAGATTGTCGAATTTCCAAATGCAGTACCGTTATGGCTTTATGTCAACTTCAGTAAGATGAAGAAGTTAATTAACTTAAATTTGTTAAATTAATGATTTAAGGCAATTCAATATCGACTGCAAAATGTGTATATACAAGAACATCGACTTTATACCTGAATATCAGATTGTCGAATTCTTCCAAATGCACTGCCGTTATGGCTTTGTGTCAACTTCAGTAAGATGAAGAAGTTTAATTAACTTAAAGTTGTTAAATTAATGATTTAATGCAACTCAATATCGACTGCTAAATGTATATATACTTAAAAGAAAATCGATGTTTTAATGACCTGGCAACTCAATAGATTGCTAAATTGTATTACAAGAAAATGACACCTGTATATAATATTGTCCGTTATGGCTTTATGCTTTATGTCAACTTCGGTAAGATGAAGAGAAGTTTAATTAACTTAAATATGTTAAATTAATGATTTAAAGCAATTCAATATCGACTGCTAAATGTGTATATACAAGAAAATCGACTTTATACCTGAATATAAGATTGTGAATTTTTCCAAATGCACTGCCGTTATGGCTTTATGTCAACTTCAGTAAGATGAAGAAAGTAAACTAACATATTTATGTTAAATTAATGATTTAAGGCAATTCAATATCGACTGCTAAATGTGTATATACAAGAAAATCGACTTTATACCTGAATATAAGATTGTCGAATTTCTTCCAAATGCACTGCCGTTATGGCTTTATGTCAACTTCAGTAAGATGAAAAAAGTTAATTAACTTAAATATGTTAAATTAATTATTTAAGGCAATTCAATATCGACTGCTAAATGTGTATATACAAGAAAATCGACTTTTTACCTGAATATAAGATTGTCGAGTTCTTCCAAATGCACTGCCGTTATGGCTTTATGTCAACTTCAGTAAGATGAAGAAAGTTAATTAACTTAAAAATGTTAAATTAATGATTTAAAGCAATTCAATATCGACTGCTAAATGTGTATATACAAGAAAATCGACTTTATACCTGAATATAAGAATGTCGAAATGCACTGCCGTTATGGCTTTATGTCAACTTCGGTAAGATGAAGAAAGTTAATTAACTTAAATATGTTAAATTAATGATTTAAGGCAATTCAATATCGACTGCTAAGTGTGTATATACAAGAAAATCGACTTTATACCTGAATATAAGATTGTCGATTTATTCCAAATGCACTACCGTTATGGCCTTATGTCAACTTCGGTAAGATAAAGAAAGTTAATTTACTTAAATATGTTAAATTGATGATTTAAGGCAATTCAATATCGACTGCTAAATGTGTTTATACAAGAAAATCGACTTTATACCTAAATATAACATTGTCGAATTATTGCAAATGCACTGCCGTTATGGCTTTATGTCAACTTCGGTAAGATGAAGAAAGTTTAATTAACTTAAATATGTTAAATTAATGATTTAAGGCAACTCAATATCGACTGCTAAGTGTGTATATACAAGAAAATCGACTTTATACCTGAATATAAGATTGTCGAATTTTTACAAATGCACTGCCGTTATGGCTTTATGTCAACTTCGGTAAGACGAAGAAGTTTAATTAACTTAAGTATGTTAATCTAATGATTTGAAGCAATTCAATATTGATTGCTAAATGTGTATATACAAGAAAGTCGACTTTATACCTGAACATAAGATTGCTGATTTCTTCCAACTGCATTGCCGTTATGGCTTTATGACAACTTCAGTAAGATGAAGAAAGTTAATTATCCTAAATATATTAAATTAATGATTTAAGGCAATTCAATATCGACTGCTAAATGTGTATATACAAGAAAATCGACTTTATACCTGAATATAAGATTGTCGAATTCTTCCAAATGCACTGCCGTTATGGCTTTATGTCAACTTCAGTAAGATGAAGAAGCATAATTAACCTAAATATGTTAAATTAATGATTTAAGGCAATTCAATATCGACTGCTAAATGTGTCTTTACAAGAAAATCGACTTTATACCTAAATATAAGATTGTCGAATTTTTATCAATGCCCTGCTGTTATGGCTTTATGTCAACTTCGGTAAGATGAAGAAAGTTAATCAACTTAAATATGTTAAATTAATGATTTAAGGCAATTCCATATCGACTGCTAAATGTGTATATACAAGAACATCGACTTCATACCTGAATATAAGAATGTCGAATTCTTCCAAATGCACTGCCGTTATGGCTTTATGTCAACTTCAGTAAGATGAGGAAGGTTAATTAACTTAAATATGTTAAATTAATGATTTAAAGCAGCTCAGTGTCGACTGCTAAATGTGTATATACAAGAAAATCTACCTTATACCTGAATATAAGATTGTCGAATTTTTACAAATGCACTGCCGTTATGGCTTTATGTCAACTTCGGTAAGATGAAGAAAGTTAATTAACTTAAATATGTTAAATTAATGATTTAAGGCAATTCAATATCGACTGCTAAATGTGTATATACAAGAAAATCGACTTTATACCTGAATATAAGATTGTCGAATTATTCCAAATGCAGTGCCGTTATGGCTTTATGTCAATTTCAATAAGATGAAGAAAGTTAATTATCTTAAATATGTTAAATTAATGATTTAAGACAATTCAATATCGACTGCTAAATGTGTATATACAAGAAAATCGACTTTATACCTGAATATAAGATTGTCGAATTTTTACAAATGCACTGCCGTTATGGCTTTATGTCAACTTCGGTAAGATGAAGAAAGTAAATTAACTTAAATTAGTTAAATTAATGACTTAAGGCAATTCCATATCGACTGCTAAGTGTGTATATACAAGAACATAGACTTTTTACCTGAAATTAAAATTGTCGAATTATTCCAAATGCACTGCCGTTATGGCTTTATGTCAACTTCGGTAAGATAAAGAAAGTTAATTAACTTAAATATGTTAAATTAATGATTTAAGGCAATTTAATATCGACTGCTAAATGTGTATATACAAGAACATCGACGTTATACCTGAATATAAGAATGTCGAATTCTTCCAAATGCACTGCCGTTATGGCTTTATGTCAACTTCAGTAAGATGAGGAAGTTTAGTTAACTTAAATATGTTAAATTAATGATTTAAGGCAATTAAATATCGACCTCTAAATGTGTATATACAAGAACATCGAAGTTATACCTGAATATAAGAATGTCGAATTCTTCCAAATGCACTGTCGTTATGGCTTTATGTCAACTTCGGTAAGACGAAGAAGTTTAATTAACTTAAGTATGTTAATCTAATGATTTGAAGCAACTCAATATTGATTGCTAAATGTGTAATTACAAGAAAGTCGACTTTATACCTGAACATAAGATTGATGATTTCTTCCAACTGCACTGCCGTTACGGCTTTATGACAACTTCAGTAAGATAAAGACGGTTAGTTAACTTGAATAAGTGAAGTTAATGATTTGAAGCAACTCAATATCGATTGCTAAATGTGTATATACAAGAAAATCGACCTTATACTTGTATATAAGATTGTCGAATTTATACAAATACACTGCCGTTATGACTTTATGTCAACTTCGGTAAGATGAAGAAAATTAATTAACTTAAATATGTTAAATTAATGATTTAAGGCAATTCCATATCGACTGCTAAGCGCGTTTATACAAGAAAATCGACTTTATACCTGTATATAAGTTTGTCGAATTATTCCAAGTGCAGTGCCGTTATGGCTTTATGTCAACTTCGGTAAGATGAAGAAAGTTTATTATCTTAAATATGTTAAATTAATGATTAAATGCAATTCAATATCGACTGCTAAATGTGTATATACAAGAACATCGACTTTATACCTGAATATAAGAATGTCGAATTCTTCCAAATGCACTGCCGTTATGGCTTTATGTCAACTTCAGTAAGATGAGGAAGGTTAATTAACTTAAATATGTTAAATTAATGATTTAAAGCAGCTCAATATCGACTGCTAAATGTGTATATACAAGAAAATCGACCTTATACCTGAATATAAGATTGTCGAATTTTTACAAATGCACTGCCGTTATGGCTTTATGTCAACTTCGGTAAGACGAAGAAAGTTAATTAACTTAAATATGTTAAATTAATGATTTAAGGCAATTCAATATCGACTGCTTAATGTGTATATACAAGAAAATCGACTTTATACCTGAATATAAGATTGTCGAATTATTCCAAATGCACTGCCGTTATGGCTTTATGTCAACTTCAGTAAGATGAAGAAAGTTAGTTAATTTAAATATGTTAAACTAATGATTTAAAGCAACTCAATATCGACTGCTAAATGTGTATAAACAAGAAAATCGACTTTATACCTGAATATAAGATTGTCGAATTCTTCCAAATGCACTGCCGTTATGGCTTTATGTCAACTTCGGTAAGATAAAGAAAGTTAATTAACTTAAATATGTTAAATTAATGATTTAAGGCAATTCAATATCGACTGGTAAATGTGTATATACAAGAAAATCGACTTTATACCTGAATATAAGATTGTCGAATTATTCCAAATGCACTGCCGTTATGGCTTTATGTCAACTTCGGTAAGATGAAGAAAGTTAATTAACGTAAATATGTTAAATTAATGATTTAAGGCAATTCAATATCTACTGCTAAATGTGTATATACAAGAAAATCGACTATATACCTGAATATAAGATTGTCGAATATTTACAAATGCACTGCCGTTATGGCTTTATGTCAACTTCGGTAAGACGAAGAAAGTTAATTAACTTAAATATATTAAATTAATGATTAAAGGCAATTCAATATCGACTGCTAAATGTGTATATACGAGAATATCGACTTTATACCTGAATATAAGATTGTCGAATTCTTCCAAATGCACTGCCGTTATGGGTTTATGTCAACTTCGGTAAGATGAAGAAAGTTAATTAGCTTCAATATGTTAAATTAATGATTTAAGGCAAATAAATATCGACTGCTAAATGTGTATATACAAGAAAATCGACTTATACCTGAATATAAGATTGTCGAATTCTTCCAAATGCACTGCCGTTATGGCTTTATGTCAACTTCAGTAAGATGAAGAAAGTTAATTAACTTAAATATGTTAAATTAATGATTTAAGGCAATTCAATATCGACTGAAGAATGTGTATATACTAGAAAATTCGACTTTATACCTGAATATAAGATTGTCGAATTTTTACAAATGCACTGCTGTTATGGCTTTATGTCAACTTCAGGAAGATGAAGAAAGTTAATTAACTTAAATATGTTAAATTAATGATTTAAGTCAATTCAATATCGACTGCTAACTGTGTATATACAAGAAAATCGACTTTATACCTGAATATAAGATTATCGAATTATTCCAAATGCACTGCCGTTATGGCTTTATGTCAACTTCGGTAAGATGAAGAAAGTTAATTAACTTAAATATGTTAAATTAATGATTTAAGGCAATTCAATATCGACTGCTAAGTGTGTATATACAAGAAAATGGACTTTATACCTGAATATAAGATTGTCGGATTCTTCCAAATGCACTGCCGTTATGGCTTTATGTCAACTTCACTAAGATGAAGAAGGTTAATTAACTTAAATATGTTAAATTAATGATTTAAGTCAATTCAATATCGACTGCTAAGTGTGTATATACAAGAAAATCAACTTTATACCTGAATATAAGATTGTCAAATTCTTCCAAATGCACTGCCGTTATGGCTTTGTGTCAACTTCGGTAAGATGAAGAAGCATAATTAACTTAAATATGTTAAATTAATGATTTAAGGCAATTCCATATCGACTGCTAAATGTGTATATACAAGAAAATCGACTTTATACCTGAATATAAGATTGTCGAATTATTCCAAATGCAGTGCCGTTATGGCTTTATGTCAACTTCGGTAAGATGAAGAAAGTTTATTATCTTAAATATGTTAAATTAATGATTAAATGCAATTCAATATCGACTACTAAGTGTGTATATACAAGAACATCGACTTATACCTGAATATAAGAATGTCGAATTCTTCCAAATGCACTGCCGTTATGGCTTTATGTCAACTTCAGTAAGATGAAGAAGGTTAATTAACTTAAATATTTTAAATTAATGATTTAAAGCAGCTCAATATCGACTGCTTAATGTGTTTATACAAGAAAATGGACTTTATACCTGAATATGAAATTGTCGAATTCTTCCAAATGCACTGCCGTTATGGCTTTATGTCAACTTCGGTAAGATAAAGAAAGTTAATTAACTTAAATATGTTAAATTAATGATTTAGGGCAATTCAATATCGACTGCTAAATGTGTATATACAAGAAAATCGACTTTATACCTAAATATAACATTGTCGAATTATTCCAAATGCACTGCCGTTATGGCTTTATGTCAACTTCGGTAAGATGAAGAAAGTTAATTAACTTAAATATGTTAAATTAATGATTTAAGCAATTCAGTATCGACTGCTAAATGTGTATATACAAGAAAATCGACTTTATACCTGAATATAAGATTGTCGAATTTTTACAAATGCACTGCCGTTATGGCTTTATGTCAACTTCGGTAAGATGAAGAAAGTTAACAAACTTAAATATGTTAAATTAATGATTTAAGGCAATTCAATATCGACTGCTAAATGTGTATATACAAGAAAATCGACTTTATACCTGAATATAAGATTGTCGAATTATTCCAAATGCAGTGCCGTTATGGCTTTATGTCAACTTCGGTAAGATGAAGAAAGTTAATTAACTTAAATATGTTAAATTAATGATTTAATGCAATTCAATATCGACTGCTAAATGGGTATATACAAGAAAATCGACTTTATACTTGAATATAAGAATATTGAATTCTACCAAATGCTCTGCCGTTATGGCTTTATGTCAACTTCAGTAAGATGAGGAAGGTTAATTAACTTAAAGATGTTAAATTAATGATTTAAAGCAGCTCAATATCGACTGCTAAATGTGTATATACAAGAAAATCGACTTTATACCTGAATATAAGATTGTCGAATTCTTCCAAATGCACTGCCGTTATGGCTTTATGTCAACTTCGGTAAGACGAAGAAGTTTAATTAACTTAAGTAAGTTAATTAACTTAAATATGTTAAATTAATGATTTAAGGCAACTCAATATCGACTGCTAAGTGTGTATATACAAGAAAATCGACTTTATACCTGAATATAAGATTGTCGATTTATTCCAAATGCACTACCGTTATGGCTTTATGTCAACTTCGGTAAGATAAAGAAAGTTAATTTACTTAAATATGTTAAATTGATGATTTAAGGCAATTCAATATCGACTGCTAAATGTGTTTATACAAGAAAATCGACTTTATACCTAAATATAACATTGTCGAATTATTGCAAATGCACTGCCGTTATGGCTTTATGTCAACTCCGGTAAGATGAAGAAGGCTAATTAACTTAAATATGGTAAATTTTTGATCTAAGGCAATTCAATATCGACTGCTAAATGTTTATATACAAGAAAATCGACGTTATACCTGTATATAAGATTGCCGGTTTCTTCCAAATGCACCGCCGTTATGGCTTTATGTCAACTTCGGTAAGATGAAGAAGTTTAATTAACTTAAGTTTGTTCGACTAATGATTTGAAGCAACACAATATCGATTGCTAAATTTGTAATCACAAGAAAGTCGACTTTATACCTGAACATAAGATTGATGATTTCTTCCAACTGCACTGCCGTTACGGCTTTATGACAACTTCAGTAAGATGAAGAAAGTTAATTATCCTAAATATATTAAATTAATGATTTAAGGCAACTCAATATCGACTGCTAAATGTGTATATACAAGAACATCGACTTTATGCCTGAATATAAGAATGTCGAATTCTTCCAAATGCACTGCCGTTATGGCTTTATGTCAACTTCAGTAAGACGAGGAAAGTTAGTTAACTAAAATATGTTAAATTAATGATTTAAGGCAACTCAATATCGATTGTGAAATGTGTATATATGTACAAGAAAATCGACTTTATAGCTGAATATAAGAATGTCGAATTTTTCCAAATGCACTGCCGTTATGGCTTTATGTCAACTTCAGTAAGATGAAGAAAGTAAATTAACCTAATTATGTTAAATTAATGATTTAAAGCAATTCAATATCGACTGCTAAATGTGTATATACAAGAAAATCGACTTTATACCTGAATATAAGATTGTCGAATTCTTCCAAATGCACTGCCGTTATGGCTTTATGTCAACTTCGGTAAGATGAAGAAAGTTAATTAACTTAAATATGTTAAATTAATGATTTAAAGGCAATTCAATATCGACTGCTAAATGTGTATATACAAGAAATCGACTTTATACCTGAATATAAGATTGTCGAATTTTTCCAAAACTGCTGAATAATTGTCGAATTCTTCCAACGTTGCCGTTATGGCTTTATGTCAACTTCAGTAAGATGAAGAAAGTTAATTAACTTAAATATGTTAAATTAATGATTTAAGGCAATTCAATATCGACTGCTAAGTGTGTATATACAAGGAAACCGACTCTATACCTGAATATAAGATTGTCGTTCCAAATGCACTGCCGTTATGGCTTTATGTCAACTTCAGTAAGATGAAGAAAGTTAATTAACTTAAATATGTTAAATTAATGATTTAAGGCATTCAATATCGACTGCTAAATGTGTATATGCAGGAAAATCGACTTTATACCTGTATTTAAGATTGTCGGGTTCTTCCAAATGCACTGCCGTTATGGCTTTATGTCAACTTCGGTAAGATGAAGAAGTTTAATTAACTTAAATATGTTCGACTAATGATTTGAAGCAACCCAATATTGATTGCTAAATGTATAATTATAAGAAAGTCGACTTTATACCTGAACATAAGATTGCTGATTTCTTCCAAATGCATTGCCGTTATGGCTTTATATCAACTTCAGTAAGATGAAGAATTTTAATTAACTTAAGTATGTTCGACTAATGATTTGAAGCAAAACAATACCGATTGCTGAATTTGTAATCACAAGAAAGTCGATTTTATACCTGAATATAAGATTGATGATTTCTTCCAAATGCACTGCCGTTACGGCTTTATGACAACTTCAGTAAGATGAAGAAGGTTAATTATCCAAAATATATTAAATTAATGATTTAAGGCAACTCAATATCGACTGCTAAATGTGTATATACAAGAAAATCGACTTTATACCTGAATATAAGAATGTCGAATTCTTCCAAATGCACTGCCGTTATGGCTTTATGTCAACTTCAGTAAGATGAAGAAAGTTAGTTAACTTAAATATGTTAAATTAATGATTTAAAGCAACTCAATATCGACTGCTAAATGTGTATATACAAGAAAATCGACTTTATACCTGAATATAAGAATGTCGAATTCTTCCAAATGCACTGCCGTTATGGCTTTATGTCAACTTCGGTAAGATGAAGAAGTTTAATTAACTTAAATATGTTAAATTAATGATTTAAAGCAACTCAATATCGACTGCTAATCGACTTTATACCTGAACATAAGATTGTCGATTTCTTCCAACTGCACTGGCGTTATGGCTTTATGTCAACTTCGGTAAGATAAGAAAGTTAATTAACTTAAATTTGTTAAATTAATGATTTTAGGCAATTCAATATCGACTGCTGGGTGCGTATATACAAGAAAAACGATTTAATACTTGAATATAAGATTGTCGAATTCTTCCAAATGAACTGCCGTTAAGGCTTTATGTCAACTTCAGTAAGATGAAGAAGCATAATTAACCTAAATATGTTAAACTAATGATTTAAGGCAATTCAATATCGACTGCTAAATGTGTATATACAAGAAAATCGACTTTATACCTGAATATAAGATTGTCGAATTTTTATAAATGCACTGCTGTTATGGCTTTATGTCAACTTCGGTAAGATGAGGAAAGTTAGTTAAATTAAATATGTTAAATTAATGATTTAAAGCAACTCAATATCGACTGCTAAATGTGTATATACAAGAAAATCGACTTTATACCTGAATATAAGATTGTCGAATTATTCCAAATGCACTGCCGTTATGGCTTTATGTCAACTTCGGTAAGATGAAGAAGTCTAATTAACTTAAATATGATAAATTAATGACTTAAGGCAATTCAATATCGACTGCTAAGTGTGTATATACAAGAAAATCAACTTTATACCTGAATATAAGATTGCGGAATTCTTCCAAATGCACTGCCGTTATGGCTTTATGTCAACTTCACTAGGATGAAGAAGGTTAATTAACTTAAATATGTTAAATTAATGTTTTAAGTCAATTCAATGTAAACTGCTAAATGTGTATATACAAGAAAATCGACTTTATACCTGAATATAAGATTGTCAAATTCTTCCAAATGCACTGCCGTTATGGCTTTATGTCAACTTCGGTAAGATGAAGAAGTTAATTAACTTAAATATGTTAAATTAATGATTTAAAGCAGCAATTCAATATCGACTGCTAAATGTGTATATACAAGAAAATCGACTTTATACCTGAATATAAGATTGTCGAATTCTTCCAAATGCACTGCCGTTATGGCTTTATGTCAACTTCGGTAAGATGAAGAAGTTAATTAACTTAAATATGTTAAATTAATGATTTAAGGCAATTCAATATCGACTGCTAAATGTGTTTATACCAGAAAATCGACTTTATACCTGAATATAAAATTGTCGAATTATTCCAAATGCACTGCCGTTATGGCTTTATGTCAACTTCAGTAAGATGAAGAAAGTTAACTAACTAAAATATGTTAAATTAATGATTTAAGGCAATTCAATATCGACTGCTAAATGTGTATATACAAGAAAATCAACTTTATACCTGAATATAAGATTGCGGAATTCTTCCAAATGCACTTCCGTTATGGCTTTATGTCAACTTCACTAGGATGAAGAAGGTTAATTAACTTAAATATGTTAAAGTAATGTTTTAAGTCAATTCAATGTAAACTGCTAAATGTGTATATACAAGAAAATCGACTTTATACCTGAATATAAGATTGTCAAATTCTTCCAAATGCACTGCCGTTATGGCTTTGTGTCAACTTCGGTAAGATTAAGAAGCATTATTAACTTAAATATGTTAAATTAATGATTTAAGGCAATTCCATATCGACTGCTAAGCGCGTTTATACAAGAAAATCGACTTTATACCTGTATATAAGTTTGTCGAATTATTCCAAGTGCAGTGCCGTTATGGCTTTATGTCAACTTCGGTAAGATGAAGAAAGTTTATTATCTTAAATATGTTAAATTAATGATTAAATGCAATTCAATATCGACTGCAAAATGTGTATATACAAGAACATCGACTTTATACCTGAATATAAGAATGTCGAATTCTTCCAAATGCACTGCCGTTATGGCTTTATGTCAACTTCAGTAAGATGAAGAAAGTTAGTTAACTTAAATATGTTATATTAATGATTTAAAGCAATTCAATATCGACTGCTAAATGTGTATATACAAGAAAATCGACTTTATACCTGAATATAAGATTGTCGAATTCTTCCAAATGCACTGCCGTTATGGCTTTATGTCAACTTCGGTAAGATGAAGAAGGTTAATTAACTTCATTATGTGAAATTAATGATTTAAAGCAATTCAATATCGACTGCTAAATGTGTATATACAAGAAAATCGACTTTATACCTGAATATAAGATTGTCGAATTCTTCCAAATGCACTGCCGTTATGGCTTTATGTCAACTTCGGTAAGATGAAGAAAGTTAATTAACTTAAATATGTTAAATTAATGATTTAAGGCAATTCAATATCGACTGCTAAATGTGTATATACAAGAAAATCGACTTTATACCTGAATATAAGATTGTCGAATTCTTCCAAATGCACTGCCGTTATGGCTTTATGTCAACTTCAGTAAGATGAAGAAAGTTAATTAACTTAAATATGTTAAATTAATGATTTAAGCAATTCAATATCGACTGCTAAATGTGTATATACAAGAAAATCGACTTTATACCTGAATATAAGATTGTCGAATTTTTCCATAAAATGCACTGCCGTTATGGCTTTATGTCAACTTCGGTAAGATGAAGAAAGTTAATTAACTTAAAAATGTTAAGCTAATGATTTAAGCAATTCAATATCGACTGCTAAATGTGTATATACAAGAAAATCGACTTTATACCTGAATATAAGATTGTCGAATTCTTCCAAATGCACTGCCGTTATGGCTTTATGTCAACTTCGGTAAGATGAAGAAAGTTAATTAACTTAAATATGTTAAATTAATGATTTAAGGCAATTCAATATCGACTGCTAAATGTGTATATACAAGAAAATCGACTTTATACCTGAATATAAGATTGTCGAATTCTTCCAAATGCACTGCCGTTATGGCTTTATGTCAACTTCAGTAAGATGAAGGAAGTTAATTAACTTAAATATGTTAAATTAATGATTTAAGGCAATTCAATATCGACTGCTAAATGTGTATATACAAGAAAATCGACTTTATACCTGAATATAAGATTGTCGAGTTCTTGCAATTTCACTGCCGTTATGGCTTTATGTCAACTTCGGTAAGATGAAGAAAGTTAATTAACTTAATTTTATTAAATTAATGATTTAAGGCAATTCAATATCGACTGCTAAATGTTAATATACAACAACATCGACTTTATACCTGAATATAAGATTGTCGAATTCTTCCAAATGCACTGCCGTTATGGCTTTATGTCAACTTCAGTAAGATGAAGAAGGTTAATTAACTTAAATATGTTAAATTAATGATTTAAAGCAGCTCAATATCGACTGCTAAATGTGTATATACAAGAAAATCGACCTTATACCTGAATATAAGAATGTCGAATTCTTCCAAATGCACTGCCGTTATGGCTTTATGTCAACTTCGGTAAGATAAAGAAAGTTAATTAACTTAAATATGTTAAATTGATGATTTAAGGCAATTCAATATCGACTACTAAATGTGTATATACAAGAAAATCGACTTTATACCTAAATATAACATTGTCGAATTATTGCAAATGCACTGCCGTTATGGCTTTATGTCAACTTCGGTAAGATGAAGAAAGTGAATTAACTAAAATATGTTAAATTAATGATTTAAGACAATTCAATATCGACTGCTAAATGTGTTTATACAAGAAAATCGACTTTATACCTGAATATAAAATTGTCGAATTTTTCCAAATGCACTGCCGTTATGGCTTTATGCCAACTTCAGTAAAATGAAGAAGGTAAATTAACTAAAATATGTTAAATTAATGATTTAAAGCAACTCAATATCGACTGCTAAATGTGTATATACAAGAAAATCGACTTTATACCTGAATATAAGAATGCCGAATTTTTCCAAATGCACTGCCTTTATGGCTTTATGTCAACTTCAGTAAGATGAAGAAGGTTAATTAACTTAAATATGTTAAATTAATGATTTAAAGCAATTCAATATCGACTGCTAAATGTGTATATACAAGAACATCGACTTTATACCTGAATATAAGAATGTCGAATTCTTCCAAATGCACTGCCGTTATGGCTTTATGTCAACTTCAGTAAGATGAAGAAAGTTAATTAACTTAAATATGTTAAATTAATGATTTAAGGCAACTCAATATCGACTGCTAAATGTGTATATACAAGAAAATCGACTTTATACCTGAATATAAGAATGTCGAATTCTTCCAAATGCACTGCCGTTATGGCTTTATGTCAACTTCAGTAAGATGAAGAAAGTTAATTAACTTAAATATGTTAAATTATGATTTGATTTATCGAAGCAACTCAATATCGACTGCTAAATGTGTATATACAAGAAAATCGACTTTATACCTGAATATAAGATTGTCGAATTCTTCCAAATGCACTGCCGTTATGGCTTTATGTCAACTTCGGTAAGATAAAGAAAGTTAATTTACTTAAATATGTTAAATTAATGATTTAAGGCAATTCAATATCGACTGCTAAATGTGTATATACAGAAAATCGACTTTATACCTGAATATAAGATTGTCGAATTTTTCCAAATGCACTGCCGTTATGGCTTTATGTCAACTTCGGTAAGATGAAGAAAGTTAATTAACTTAATTTTATTAAATTAATGATTTAAGGCAATTCAATATCGACTGCTAAATGTGTATATACAAGAAAATCGACTTTATACCTGTATATAAGATTGTCGAATTATTCCAAATGCACTGCCGTTATGGCTTTATGTCAACTTCGGTAAGATGAAGAAAGTTTATTATCTTAAATATGTTAAATTAATGATTAAATGCAATTCAATATCGACTGCAAAATGTGTATATACAAGAACATCGACTTCATACCTGAATATAAGAATGTCGAATTCTTCCAATTGCACTGCCGTTATGGCTTCATGTCAACTTCAGTAAGATGAAGAAGGTTTATTAACTTAAATATGATAAATTAATGATTTAAAGCAAATTAATATCGACTGCTAAATGTGTATATACAAGAAAATCGACTTTATACCTGAATATAAGATTGTCGAATTCTTCCAAATGCACTGCCGTTATGGCTTTATGTCAACTTCGGTAAGATGAAGAAGTTTAATTAACTTAAGTATGTTAAACTAATGATTTGAAGCAACTCAATATTGATTGCTAAATGTGTAATTACAAGAAAGTCGACTTTATACCTGAACATAAGATTGCTGATTTCTTCCAACTGCATTGCCGTTATGGCTTTATGTCAACTTCGGTAAGATGAAGAATTTTAATTAACTTAAGTATGTTCGACTAATGATTTGAAGCAACACAATACCGATTGCTAAATTTGTAATCACAAGAAAGTCGATTTTATACCTGAACATAAGATTGATGATTTCTTCCAACTGCACTGCCGTTACGGCTTTATGACAACTTCAGTAAGATGAAGAAAGTTAATTATCCAAAATATATTAAATTAATGATTTAAGGCAACTCAATATCGACTGCTAAATGTGTATATACTAGAACATCGACTTTATGCCTGAATATAAGAATGTCGAATTCTTCCAAATGCACTGCCGTTATGGCTTTATGTCAACTTCAGTAAGATGAGGAAAGTTAATTAACTTAATTATGTTAAATTAATGATTTGAAGCAACTCAATATCGATGCCTAAATGTACATATTCAAGAAAATCGACTTTATACCTGAATATAAGATTATGGAATTTCTCCAAATGCATTGCCGTTATGGCTTTATGTCAACTCCGGTAAGATGAAGAAAGTTAATTAACTTAAATCTGTTAACGTAATGATTTAAGGCAATTCAATATCGACTGCTAATTGTTTATATACAAGAAAATCGACTTTATACTTGTATATAAGGAAGTCGAAATCTCCAAATGCACTGCCGTTATGGCTTTATGTCAACTTCGGTAAGATGAAGAAAGTTAATTAACGTTATATGTTAAATTAATGATTTAAGTCAATTCAATATCTACTGCTAAATGTGTATATTCAAGAAAATCGACTTTATACCTGAATATAAGTATGTCGAATTCTTCCAAATGCACTACCGTTATGGCTTTGTGTCAACTTCAGTAAGATGAAGAAAGTTAATAATCTTAAATATGTTAAATTAATGATTTAAGGCAATTCAATATCGACTGCTAAATGTGTATATACAAGAAAATCGACTTTATACCTGAATATAAGATTGTCGAATTCTTCCAAATGCACTGCCGTTATGGCTTTATGTCAACTTCAGTAAGATGAGGAAGCATAATTAACCTAAATATGTTAAACTAATGATTTAAGGCAATTCAATATCGACTGCTAAATGTGTATATACAAGAAAATCGACTTTATACCTAAATATAAGATTATCGAATAATTCCAAATGCAGTGCCGTTATGGGTTTATGTCAACTTCAGTAAGATGAAAAAAAGTTAATTAACTTAAATATGTTAAATTAATGATTTAAGGCAATTCAATATCGACTGCAAAATGTGTATATTCAAGAACATCTACTTTATACCTGAATATAAGAATGTCGAATTCTTCCAAATGCACTACCGTTATGGCTTTATGTCAACTTCAGTAAGATGAAGAAAGTTAATAATCTTAAATATGTTAAATTAATGATTTAAGGCAATTCAATATCGACTGCTAAATGTGTATATACAAGAAAATCGACTTATTACCTGAATATAAGATTATCGAATTATTCCAAATGCAGTGCCGTTATGGGTTTATGTCAACTTCAGTAAGATGAAAAAAGTTAATTAACTTAAAGATGTTAAATTAATGATTTAAGGCAATTCAATATCGACTGCTAAATGTGTATATTCAAGAACATCGACTTTATACCTGAATATAAGATTGTCGAATTCTTCCAAATGCACTGCCGTTATGGCTTTGTGTCAACTTCTGTAAGATGAAGAAAGTAAACTAACATATTTATGTTAAATTAATGATTTAAGCAACTCAATATCGACTGCTAAATGTGTGTATACAAGGAAATCGACTTTATACCTGAATATAAGATTGTCGAATTCTTCAAATGCACTGCCGTTATGGATTTATGTCAACTTCAGTAAGATGAAGAAGATTAATTAACTTAAATATGTTAAATTAATGATTTAAGGCAATTCAATATCGACTGCTAAATGTGTATATACAAGAAAATTGACTTTATACCTGAATATAAGATTGTGGAATTCTTCCAAATGAACTGCCGTTATGGCTTTATGTCAACTTCGGTAAGATGAAGAAGCATAATTAACTTAAATATATTAAATTGATGATTTGAAGTAACTCAATATCGATTGCTAAATGTGTATATACAAGAAAATCGACTTAATACCTGAATATAAGATTGTCGAATTTTTCCAAATGCACTGCCGTTACGGCTTTATGTCACTTCAGTAAGATGAAGAAAGTTAACGATCGATTACTAAATATGCATATACAAGAAGAGCGACTTTATACCTGAATATAAGATTGTCAAATTTTTACAAATGCGCTGCCGTTATGGCTTTATGTCAACTTCGGTAAGATGAAGAAAGTTAATTAACTTAAATATGTTAAATTAATGATTTAAGGCAATTCAATATCGACTGTTAAGTGTGTATACACAAGAAAATCAACTTTATACCTGAATATAAGATTGTCGAATTCTTCCAAATGCACTGCCGTTATGGCTTTATGTCAACTTCGGTAAGATGAAGAAAGTTTAATTAACTTAAGTGTGTTAGACTAATGATTTGAAGCAACTCAATATCGATTGCTAAATTTGTAATCACAAGAAAGTCGATTTATACCTGAATATAAGATTGATGATTTCTTCCAACTGCACTGCCGGTACGGCTTTATGTCAACTTCAGTAAGATGAAGAAATTTAATTAACTTAAATATATTAAATTAATGATTTAAGGCGATTCAATATCGACCTTTAAATGTGTATATACAAGAACATCGACGTTATACCTGAATATAAGAATGTCGAATTCTTCCAAATGCACTGCCGTTATAATTTATGTCAACTTCGGTAAGACGAAGAAGTTTAATTAACTTAAGTATGTTAAACTAATGATTTGAAGCAATTCAATATCGATTGCTAAATGTGTAATCACAAGAAAGTCGACTTTATACCTGAACATAAGATTGCTGATTTCTTCCAACTGCATTGCCGTTATGGCTTTATGTCAACTCCGGTAAGATGAAGAAGGCTAATTAACTTAAATATGGTAAATTAATGATTTAAGGCAATTCAATATCGACTGCTAAATGTTTATATACAAGAAATCGACTTTATACCTGAATATAAGATTGTCGGTTTTTTACAAATGCACTGCCGTTATGGCTTTTTGTCAACTTCGGTAAGATGAAGAAGTTTAATTAACTTAAGTATGTTAAACTAATGATTTAAGCAACTCAATATCGATTGCTAAATTTGTAATCACAAGAAAGTCGACTTTATACCTGAATATAAGATTGATGATTTCTTCCAACTGCACTGCCGTTACGGCTTTATGTCAACTTCAGTAAGATGAAGAAAGTTAATTAACTTAAATATATTAAATTAATGATTTAAAGCAACTCAATATCGACTGCTAAATGTGTATATACAAGAAAATCGACTTTATACCTGTATATAAGATTGTCGAATTATTCAAAATGCACTGCCGTTATGGCTTTATGTCAACTTCAGTAAGATGAAGAAGGTTAATTAACTTAGGTATGTTAAATTAATGATTTAGGGCAATATCGACTACTAAATGTGTATATACAAGAACATCGACTTATATATACGATTGTCCAATTATTCCAAATTTAGTGCCGTTATGGCTTTTGTCAACTTCAGTAAGATGAGAAGGTTAATTAACTTAAATATGTTAAATTAATGATTTAAAGCAACTCAATATCGACTGCTAAATGTGTATATACAAGAAAATCGACTTTATACCTGAATATAAGATTGTCGAATTCTTCCAAATGCACTGCCGTTATGGCTTTATGTCAACTTCAGTAAGATGAAGAAAGTTAATTAACTTAAATATGTTAAATTAATGATTTAAGGCAATTCAATATCGACTGCTAAATGTGTATATACAAGAAAATCGACTTTATACCTGAATATAAGAATGTCGAATTCTTCCAAATGCACTGCCGTTATGGCTTTATGTCAACTTCAGTAAGATGAAGAAAGTTAATTAACTTAAATATGTTAAATTAATGATTTAAAGCAACTCAATATCGACTGCTAAATGTGTATATACAAGAAAATCGACTTTATACCTGAATATAAGATTGTCGAATTATTCCAAATGCACTGCCGTTATGGCTTTATGTCAACTTCAGTAAGATGAAGAAAGTTAATTAACTTAAATATGTTAAATTAATGATTTAAGGCAATTCAATATCGACTGCTAAATGTGTATATACAAGAAAATCGACTTTATACCTGAATATAAGATTGTCGAATTTTTCCAAATGCACTGCCGTTATGGCTTTATGTCAACTTCGGTAAGATGAAGAAAGTTAATTAACTTAAATATGTTAAATTAATGATTTAAGGCAATTCAATATCGACTGCTAAGTGTGTATATACAAGAAAATCGACTTTATACCTGAATATAAGAATGTCGAATTCTTCCAAATGCACTGCCGTTATGGCTTTATGTCAACTTCGGTAAGATGAAGAAAGTTAATTAACTTAAGTATGTTAAACTAATGATTTGAAGCAACTCAATATCGATTGCTAAATTTGTAATCACAAGAAAGTCGACTTTATACCTGAACATAAGATTGTTGATTTCTTCCAACTGCATTGCCGTTATGGCTTTATGTCAACTCCGGTAAGATGAAGAAGTTAATTAGTTTAAATATGTTAATGATTTAAGGCAATTCAATATCGACTGCTAAATGTGTATATACAAGAAAATCGACTTTATACCTGAATATAAGATTGTCGAATTCTTCCAAATGCACTGCCGTTATGGCTTTATGTCAACTTCGGTAAGATGAAGAAAGTTAATTAACTTAAATATGTTAAATTAATGATTTAAGGCAATTCAATATCGACTGCTAAATGTGTATATACAAGAAAATCGACTTTATACCTGAATATAAGAATGTCGAATTCTTCCAAATGCACTGCCGTTATGGCTTTATGTCAACTTCAGTAAGATGAAGAAGGTTAATTAACTTAAATATGTTAAATTAATGATTTAAAGCAACTCAATATCGACTGCTAAATGTGTATATACAAGAAAATCGACTTTATACCTGAATATAAGAATGTCGAATTCTTCCAAATGCACTGCCGTTATGGCTTTATGTCAACTTCGGTAAGATGAAGAATTTTAATTAACTTAAGTATGTTAAACTAATGATTTGAAGCAACTCAATATCGATTGCTAAATTTGTAATCACAAGAAAGTCGACTTTATACCTGAACATAAGATTGTTGATTTCTTCCAACTGCATTGCCGTTATGGCTTTATGTCAACTCCGGTAAGATGAAGAAAGTTAATTAACTTAAATATGTTAAATTAATGATTTAAGGCAATTCAATATCGACTGCTAAGTGTGTATATACAAGAAAATCGACTTTATACCTTAATATAAGATTGTCGAATTCTTCCAAATGCACTGCCGTTATGGCTTTATGTCAACTTCAGTAAGATGAAGAAAGTTAATTAACTTAAATATGTTAAATTAATGATTTAAGGCAATTCAATATCGACTGCTAAATGTGTATATACAAGAAAATCGACTTTATACCTGAATATAAGAATGTCGAATTCTTCCAAATGCACTGCCGTTATGGCTTTATGTCAACTTCAGTAAGATGAAGAAGGTTAATTAACTTAAATATGTTAAATTAATGATTTAAAGCAATTCAATATCGACTGCTAAATGTGTTTATTACAAGAAAATCGACTTTATACATGAATATAAGTTTGTCCACTTCTTCCAAATGCACTGCCGTTATGGCTTTATGTCAACTTCGGTAAGATGAAGAATTTTAATTAACTTAAGTATGTTAAACTAATGATTTGAAGCAACTCAATATCGATTGCTAAATTTGTAATCACAAGAAAGTCGACTTTATACCTGAACATAAGATTGTTGATTTCTTCCAACTGCATTGCCGTTATGGCTTTATGTCAACTCCGGTAAGATGAAGAAAGTTAATTAACTTAAAGATGTTAAATTAATGATTTGAAGCAACTCAACATCGACTGCTTAATGTGTATATACAAGAAAATCGATTTATACCTGAGTATAAGATTGTCGAATTTTCACAAATTTCGAATTTATGGCTTTATGTCAACTTCGGTAAGATGAAGAAGTTTAATTAACTTAAATAAGTGAAGTAAATGATTTAAGCAACTCAATATCGATTGCTAATTGTGTATATACAAGAAAATCGTCTTTATACCTGAACATAAGATTGTCGAATTTTTCCAAATGCATTGCCGTTATGGCTTTATGTCAACTCCGGTAAGATGAAGAAGGCTAATTAACTTATATATGGTAAATTAATGATTTAAGGCAATTCAATATCGACTGCTAAATGTGTATATACAAGAACATCGACTTTATACCTGAATATAAGAATGTCGAATTCTTCCAAATGCCGTGCCGTTATGGCTTTAGGTCAACTTCGGTAAGATGAAGAAGGTAATTTAGCTTAAATATGTTAAAATAATGATTTAAGGCAAATTAATATCGACTGATAAATGTGTATATACAAGAAAATCGACTTTATACCTGAGTATAAGAATGTCGAATTCTTCCAAATGCACTGCCGTTATGGCTTTATGTCAACTCCGGTAAGATGAAGAAGGCTAATTAACTTATATATGGTAAATTAATGATTTAAGGCAATTCAATATCGACTGCTAAATGTGTTTATACAAGAACATCGACTTCATACCTGAATATAAGAATGTCGAATTTTTACAACTGCATTGCCGTTATAGCTTTATGTCAACTTCAGTAAGATGAAGAAAGTTATTTAACTAAAATATGTTAAATTAATGATTTAAGGCAATCCCATATCGACTGCTAAGCGTGTATAAGTTATCGCGAGGAAACGACACACCCTAATTCCCGTCGTAATAAGAGCCTACCACTCTGCACATGTCGCTAAGTCAGCACATTTTGCGTGAGAACATTGGCCAGACATCAAAGTAAACAAACACCATGCACGAGGCGCAAGGTCAGCAAAACGTCAGCAGAGGAGCCACAACGCGATGCGGGTTGGTGGCTTGAGCTAAGTTAGGAATAATTTTAAGGGGCACTTTATACTTGACAACTAAGCCGAGATGACGGCAAATAAAATAATTTTAAAATTGAACAATACATTTTGAATAATTGGCGCCCAACGTGGGGCACGCGAGTGAAAAGTTTAATAGAAAAATATAAAGTTCTTAACTCGACTCGTGTGACTACGATAGCTGGCTCACTTAAAATCAACAACAATCAACTACTTGGACTCAACGTGGACTTTAAGAAGAGACAACCTTTGGCCCGATCAACTAACCGGAAGAACCTGAACCTAATTTTAATCTATTCAAATCCAATGGAAGGGTAAGTGAGATGCTCGTTTCCTGGAATAAATATAACAAAAATTGTGAATAAAATAAAGGAAAGTGACAGAACAAAAATTAATGAGTGAAGGTCTGGAAGACCTTTTTAGAAATTTAAAGTTGGGAAGTCAGAAAGCAAATATGAACACAGAACAAATAAGCGAGTTAATTAAGGCGGAAGTTAGAAGTGCTTTGGCAGCACAAAGGTTGGAGTTCGATATGAAGTTATTAGCAATCCAAAACCAAGTGACGGGCAGCAGGCCAAAGGTAGAAAAATATCTAAAGGTATCTGTAAATCCACTAGTGACATGTGACATAACGCTTGATGCGATCAAATCACTTCCCGAATTTCATGGTCACATAGGCACATATGTGTCATGGCGCGAGGCGGCGCATAACGCTTATGAACTGTTCAAAAGGTACGATGGCAGTGAACGACACTACCAAGCAGTTACCATTTTGAGGAACAAAATAAGAGAGGCTGCCGATGCGGTCCTCTCATCGTTTAGTACTGTGCTTAATTTTAATGCCATTATAGCACGTTTAGACTTTACGTACGCGGACAAACGTCCCGTATATCTTATAGAGCAGGAATTATCTACCTTAAGACAGGGTTCTAGGTCCTGTCTGGAATTCTACGATGAGGTAGAAAAGAAGCTAACGTTACTAGCTAATAAGACTATAATGTCTTACGAGAGTAGCGTGGCAGAAATTATAAACGAGAAATATAGGGCAGATGCCCTAAGAGTTTTCATTTCCGGCTTAAGGAAGCCCTTATGCGACATTCTTTTCGCTTCACGGCCGTCTGACCTTCCGTCTGCTCTTGCTTTAGCACAGGAGGTACACTCAAACCATGAGCGGTATGCGTTCGCGGCCAATTTTGCTGCCAGGAACGTCGAGGGCAACCACATTAAAAAAAATAATAATATAATTTCAAGCCAGAACAACCATAGGACAAACACTTATGATCCACCCTCAGCTCATAAGAGCCCACACTACTATAGTAATAGGCAGTACAAACCCGGACATGCACCTCATTTTACGGAAAATCAAAGGGTAAATAACGGACGTGACAGCGACAGACTAGTCAGAGCGGAACCAATGGACGTTGATCCATCCTCATCGAAATTTAAACACCAATCGTTTGACAGAGACCGAGGTGCCTATCAAGGAAACAGTAATAGAATGCAACAGGGGTATCAACAAAAACGTCCAGCAAATTCTGGACGTTACACAGGACCAAAGATCCAACGTGTTAATCATCTGGAGGAGGAAGTTGAGCCACAGAGTGAATCATTGTACGGTGCAGAAGCCGAACAAGCGGCGGATGACGTAAGTTTAGATCAACTTAATTTTTTAGGGGAAGGTCCCTCCTACCCTGGATTTCAAAGTCCCTAGGAGGGAAAGAAGTGAAACTCCTTATCGATACTGGTGCGTCGAGGAGTTATATGAAACCAACACCGGCTTTAAGGACACAACATTTCAGGGACACATTCTCTGTAAAATCTATTCACGGGGTTACTTCTATCATGGAAAAATGCTACATAAATATATTTGGTGTAGTGGCAGAATTTTTCATCTTACCGGACTTAACATCATTTGATGGCGTGATTAGGCTCGACATACTAAACAGGGTCCATGCGAACATTGACCTTAAATCGAACACAATAAATCATGATTTTGGTGAGGAGGAAATCTTAGCCATCTTAGGCTTCAAACAAATCTAGTACCAACAGACGTTAGGGAAGATTTTTCTAGGATGATCAAAAGGATGAATGGGGTTTTTGCTGACCCCAATGAGGCATTACCGTACAATACAAAGGTGATAGCAACAATTCGAACGGAGGACGAAACAAGAAATCACCAGTTTACTCAAGATTATACCCGTACCCACTGAGTGTAGCGGATTTCGTGGACAAAGAAATCAAGGACTTGTTAGCAAATGGAGTTATCCGGCCATCAAGATCACCGTTTAACAACCCTATATGGGTGGTAAAGAAAAAGGGGGTAGACGAAAACGGACAGGCGAAGCAGAGATTAGTTATTGACTTTCGGAAGCTCAATGAAAAAACTATCGGTGATAAATACCCAATTCCCGACATAACAGGAATTCTTTCCAATTTGGGTGGTAGTAAATACTTCACCACTTTGGACTTAAAATCTGGTTTCCATCAGATTAAACTATTGGAGCGTGATAGGGAAAAAACAGCTTTCTCTGTCAAGAATGGCAAGTATGAATTTTGCCGGTTACCTTTTGGATTAAAAAACGCGCCGAGCATCTTTCAACGCGCCATAGACGACGTATTAAGAGAGCATATTGGGAAAAGCTGTTTTGTCTATGTAGACGATGTTATTATTTTTTCGGAAAACAAACAGCAGCATCTGAAAGACATAGAATCAATTTTAAATGAATTATTTAGGGCCAACATGAGAGTGTCGGTTGAAAAATCCAAATTTTTTAGGACTGAGGTCGAATACCTGGGGTTCTTAGTTTCACAAGGAGGAATAAAAACGTGTCCAGACAAAGTCGACACAATACGAAGTTTCCCTGAGCCCACCACTCTAAGGGGACTCAGATCATTCCTAGGTCTAGCGGGTTATTATAGATGTTTTATAAGGGATTTCGCTAGAATATCAAAACCATTGTCGAGCATCATGAGAGGCGAATACGGTCGAGTTACTGCGTCCCAATCAAAAAAAATCAGAATTGATTTGACGGATGAACAGAAAAAGACCTTCGAAACAATTAAAGAAATTTTAGCGTCAGAGGATGTAACCCTGACGTACCCAGATTTTAACAAACCATTCGATCTAACTACTGACGCGTCAGCTCATGCTATAGGCGCCGTCCTCTCTCAGGAGGGCAAACCGATTACCATGATTTCTCGCACTCTGTCCGGGAGCGAGGAGCATTACGCTACCAATGAAAGGGAATTGTTAGCTATTGTATGGGCATTGAAAGCTCTTAGAAACTACCTGTACGGCGTAACAAAACTTAATGTTTATACTGACCACCAGCCGCTGACCTTTGCGGTTTCGGATAGGAATCCTAATTCGAAAATTAAAAGATGGAAAGCCTTCATAGACGAATGCAACGCAAAGCTAATCTACAAACCAGGAAAGGAAAATGTGGTGGCAGACGCTCTATCTAGGCAACATATAAATGCTTTAGATAACACGAGCATCGAGACAATTCATAGCGAGGAATCATCAACCCATACAATTGAAAGATCGGAAAAACCGGTAAATTGCTTCCGCAACCAGATTATTGTGGAGGTTCAAAGAAAAACTTTTATAATTTTTGGAAAAAAGACAAGGCATATCATTTCTTACCGAGAAAAAAAGGATTTATTAGAACTTTTACAGGAGGCCGTAAACACAACAGCAGTAAACGCAATACACTGCGATCTGCATGCACTTGCACAGTTTCAGCACGAACTGGTCGAAATGTTTCCAACAGTTAAATTCAGACATACGGAGAAATTCGTTAACGACATTACGAATCCGAATGAGCAGCAGGAAATTATCGCTGATAAACATTCTTCTAGAACACATTTACAAATGATAATTGTATATTTGTGGGAAAGAACATCGGCACCTTCACTTTATACCTTAATATAAAATGTGGAGAAATTCTTCCAAATTCACTCCCGTTTTACTTGATGCAACATGCAGTACAGATTTGAGGAAAGTTAGTTAACTTAAATATGTTAAATTAATGATTTAAAGCAAATTAATATCGACTGATAAATGTGTATATACAAGAAAATCTACCTTATACCTGAATATAAGAATGTCGAATTCTTACAAATTCACTGCCGTTATGGCTTTATGTGAACTTCGGTAAGATGAAGAAAGTTAATTAACTAAAATATGTTAAATTAATGATTTAAGGCAATTCAATATCGACTGCTAAATGTGTATATACA
This sequence comes from Bactrocera neohumeralis, assembly GCF_024586455.1. Classification (NCBI taxonomy): domain Eukaryota; kingdom Metazoa; phylum Arthropoda; class Insecta; order Diptera; family Tephritidae; genus Bactrocera; species Bactrocera neohumeralis. The sequence goes on from NW_026089623.1 coordinate 4,881,178, forward strand.
AGAAAATCGACTTTATACCTGAATATAAGATTGCGATTTTTACAAATGCACTGCCGTTATGGCTTTTTGTCAACTTCGGTAAGATGAAGAAAGTTAATTAACTTAAATATGTTAAATTAATGATTTAAGGCAATTCCATATCGACTGCTAAGCGTGTATATACAAGAAAATCGACTTTATACCTGTATATAAGATTGTCGAATTATTCCAAATGCAGTGCTGTTATGGCTTTATGTCAACTTCGGTAAGATGAAGAAAGTTAATTATCTTAAATATGTTAAATTAATGATTAAAGGCAATTCAATATCGACTGCAAAATGTGTATATACAAGAACATCGACTTTATACCTGAATATAAGATTGTCGAATTCTTCCAAATGCACTGCCGTTATGGCTTTATGTCAACTTCGGTAAAATGAGAAGGTTAATTAACTTAAATATGTTAAACTAATGATTTAAATCAACTCAATATCGATTGCTAAATGTGCATACACAAGAAAATCGATTTTTACCTGAACATAAGAAAGTCAATTTCTTCCAAATGCATTGCCGTTATGGCTTTATGTCAACTCCGGTAAGATGAAGAAAGTTAATTAACTTAAATATGTTAAATTAATGATTTAAGGCAATTCCATATCGACTGCTAAATGTGTATATACAAGAAAATCGACTTTATACCTGTATATAAGGTGGTCGAATTCTTCCAAATGCACTGCCGTTATGGCTTTATGTCAACTTAAGTAAGATGAAGAAAGTTAATTAACTTAAATATGGTAAATTAATGATTTAAGGCAATTCAGTATCGACTGCTAAATGTGTATATACAAGAAAATCGACTTTATACTTGAATATAAGAATGTCGAATTTTTACAAATGCACTGCCGTTATGGCTTTATGTCAACTTCGGTAAGATGAAACACCCTAATTCCCGTCGTAATAAGAGCCTACCACTCTGCACATGTCGCTAAGTCAGCACATTTTGCGTGAGAACATTGGCCAGACATCAAAGTAAACAAACACCATGCACGAGGCGCAAGGTCAGCAAAACGTCAGCAGAGGAGCCACAACGCGATGCGGGTTGGTGGCTTGAGCTAAGTTAGGAATAATTTTAAGTGGCACTTTATACTTGACAACTAAGCCGAGATGACGGCAAATAAAATAATTTTAAAATTGAACAATACATTTTGAATAATTGGCGCCCAACGTGGGGCACGCGAGTGAAAAGTTTAATAGAAAAATATAAAGTTCTTAACTCGACTCGTGTGACTACGATAGCTGGCTCACTTAAAATCAACAACAATCAACTACTTGGACTCAACGTGGACTTTAAGAAGAGACAACCTTTGGCCCGATCAACTAACCGGAAGAACCTGAACCTAATTTTAATCTATTCAAATCCAATGGAAGGGTAAGTGAGATGCTCGTTTCCTGGAATAAATATAACAATAATTGTGAATAAAATAAAGGAAAGTGACAGAACAAAAATTAATGAGTGAAGGTCTGGAAGACCTTTTTAGAAATTTAAAGTTAGGAAGTCAGAAAGCAAATATGAACACAGAACAAATAAGCGAGTTAATTAAGGCGGAAGTTAGAAGTGCTTTGGCAGCACAAAGGTTGGAGTTCGATAGGAAGTTATTAGCAATCCAAAACCAAGTGACGGGCAGCAGGCCAAAGGTAGAAAAATATCTAAAGGTATCTGTAAATCCACTAGTGACATGTGACATAACGCTTGATGCGATCAAATCACTTCCCGAATTTCATGGTCACATAGGCACATATGTGTCATGGCGCGAGGCGGCGCATAACGCTTATGAACTGTTCAAAAGGTACGATGGCAGTGAACGACACTACCAAGCAGTTACCATTTTGAGGAACAAAATAAGAGGGGCTGCCGATGCGGTCCTCTCATCGTTTAGTACTGTGCTTAATTTTAATGCCATTATAGCACGTTTAGACTTTACGTACGCGGACAAACGTCCCGTATATCTTATAGAGCAGGAATTATCTACCTTAAGACAGGGTTCTAGGTCCTGTCTGGAATTCTACGATGAGGTAGAAAAGAAGCTAACGTTACTAGCTAATAAGACTATAATGTCTTACGAGAGTAGCGTGGCAGAAATTATAAACGAGAAATATAGGGCAGATGCCCTAAGAGTTTTCATTTCCGGCTTAAGGAAGCCCTTATGCGACATTCTTTTCGCTTCACGGCCGTCTGACCTTCCGTCTGCTCTTGCTTTAGCACAGGAGGTAGACTCAAACCATGAGCGGTATGCGTTCGCGGCCAATTTTGCTGCCAGGAACGTCGAGGGCAACCACATTAAAAAAAATAATAATATAATTTCAAGCCAGAACAACCATAGGACAAACACTTATGATCCACCCTCAGCTCATAAGAGCCCACACTACTATAGTAATAGGCAGTACAAACCCGGACATGCACCTCATTTTACGGAAAATCAAAGGGTAAATAACGGACGTGACAGCGACAGACTAGTCAGAGCGGAACCAATGGACGTTGATCCATCCTCATCGAAATTTAAACACCAATCGTTTGACAGAGACCGAGGTGCCTATCAAGGAAACAGTAATAGAATGCAACAGGGGTATCAACAAAAACGTCCAGCAAATTCTGGACGTTACACAGGACCAAAGATCCAACGTGTTAATCATCTGGAGGAGGAAGTTGAGCCACAGAGTGAATCATTGTACGGTGCAGAAGCCGAACAAGCGGCGGATGACGTAAGTTTAGATCAACTTAATTTTTTAGGGGAAGGTCCCTCCTACCCTGGATTTCAAAGTCCCTAGGAGGGAAAGAAGTGAAACTCCTTATCGATACTGGTGCGTCGAGGAGTTATATGAAACCAACACCGGCTTTAAGGACACAACATTTCAGGGACACATTCTCTGTAAAATCTATTCACGGGGTTACTTCTATCATGGAAAAATGCTACATAAAAATATTTGGTGTAGTGGCAGAATTTTTCATCTTACCGGACTTAACATCATTTGATGGCGTGATTGGGCTCGACATACTAAACAGGGTCCATGCGAACATTGACCTTAAATCGAACACAATAAATCATGATTTTGGTGAGGAGGAAATCTTCTTCATTTCCAGTCATGACGTAAGCCATCTTAGGCTTCAAACAAATCTAGTACCAACAGACGTTAGGGAAGATTTTTCTAGGATGATCAAAAGGATGAATGGGGTTTTTGCTGACCCCAATGAGGCATTACCGTACAATACAAAGGTGATAGCAACAATTCGAACGGAGGACGAAACACCAGTTTACTCAAGATTATACCCGTACCCACTGAGTGTAGCGGATTTCGTGGACAAAGAAATCAAGGACTTGTTAGCAAATGGAGTTATCCGGCCATCAAGATCACCGTTTAACAACCCTATATGGGTGGTAAAGAAAAAGGGGGTAGACGAAAACGGACAGGCGAAGCAGAGATTAGTTATTGACTTTCGGAAGCTCAATGAAAAAACTATCGGTGATAAATACCCAATTCCCGACATAACAGGAATTCTTTCCAATTTGGGTGGTAGTAAATACTTCACCACTTTGGACTTAAAATCTGGTTTCCATCAGATTAAACTATTGGAGCGTGATAGGGAAAAAACAGCTTTCTCTGTCAAGAATGGCAAGTATGAATTTTGCCGGTTACCTTTTGGATTAAAAAACGCGCCGAGCATCTTTCAACGCGCCATAGACGACGTATTAAGAGAGCATATTGGGAAAAGCTGTTTTGTCTATGTAGACGATGTTATTATTTTTTCGGAAAACAAACAGCAGCATCTGAAAGATATAGAATCAATTTTAAATGAATTATTTAGGGCCAACATGAGAGTGTCGGTTGAAAAATCCAAATTTTTTAGGACTGAGGTCGAATACCTGGGGTTCTTAGTTTCACAAGGAGGAATAAAAACGTGTCCAGACAAAGTCGACACAATACGAAGTTTCCCTGAGCCCACCACTCTAAGGGGACTCAGATCATTCCTAGGTCTAGCGGGTTATTATAGATGTTTTATAAGGGATTTCGCTAGAATATCAAAACCATTGTCGAGCATCATGAGAGGCGAATACGGTCGAGTTACTGCGTCCCAATCAAAAAAAATCAGAATTGATTTGACGGATGAACAGAAAAAGACCTTCGAAACAATTAAAGAAATTTTAGCGTCAGAGGATGTAACCCTGACGTACCCAGATTTTAACAAACCATTCGATCTAACTACTGACGCGTCGGCTCATGCTATAGGCGCCGTCCTCTCTCAGGAGGGCAAACCGATTACCATGATTTCTCGCACTCTGTCCGGGAGCGAGGAGCATTACGCTACCAATGAAAGGGAATTGTTAGCTATTGTATGGGCATTGAAAGCTCTTAGAAACTACCTGTACGGCGTAACAAAACTTAATGTTTATACTGACCACCAGCCGCTGACCTTTGCGGTTTCGGATAGGAATCCTAATTCGAAAATTAAAAGATGGAAAGCCTTCATAGACGAATGCAACGCAAAGCTAATCTACAAACCAGGAAAGGAAAATGTGGTGGCAGACGCTCTATCTAGGCAACATATAAATGCTTTAGATAACACGAGCATCGAGACAATTCATAGCGAGGAATCATCAACCCATACAATTGAAAGATCGGAAAAACCGGTAAATTGCTTCCGCAACCAGATTATTGTGGAGGTAGGTACAGAACCTCAAAGAAAAACTTTTATAATTTTTGGAAAAAAGACAAGGCATATCATTTCTTACCGAGAAAAAAAGGATTTATTAGAACTTTTACAGGAGGCCGTAAACACAACAGCAGTAAACGCAATACACTGCGATCTGCATGCACTTGCACAGTTTCAGCACGAACTGGTCGAAATGTTTCCAACAGTTAAATTCAGACATACGGAGAAATTCGTTAACGACATTACGAATCCGAATGAGCAGCAGGAAATTATCGCTGCTGAACATAACAGAGCGCATCGAGCAGCGCAGGAGAACACAAAACAAATTCTAGAGGATTATTTCTTTCCAAAAATGGAGAAAAAAGTTAAACAATTTGTGGGAAATTGTCGAACTTGCTCGCGGGCGAAGTATGATCGGCACCCAAAGAAACAGCTTATCGCTCAAACGCCCATACCAACATATTGTGGAGAAATTCTTCACATTGACATATTTTCTACCGGGTCCAAGTTCTTCTTGACGTGCATCGACAAGTTTTCAAAATTTGCGATAGTACAGTCGTTGAAATCAAGAACGATAGTAGATGTCAAACCACAGCTCCTTCAGTTACTCAACATGTTTTTCGGTACTCGAATAGTTTATTGCGACAATGAGAAGTCGCTGAATTCACACAGCATCAAAGCTACATTAAAGAATCACTTCAATATCGACATTGCGAATGCTCCACCACTACATAGTACATCAAATGGTCAGGTGGAGCGATTCCATAGCACACTAATGGAAATAGCACGATGCCTTAAACTTGACAAAAATCTTGATGATGTTGAGGAAATTGTCCTTTTAGCTACGATTGAGTATAACAGGTCCATTCACACAGTAACGGGGATGAAGCCCCTTACCGTATTTCGTTCAATTAGAGATGACAACCAAATACCATGCCGCTTAAGAAACGCACAGGAAAGAGAACTAACAACTCATAATAAGAACAGGCAGGATAGGGAGTTCCCTGTTGGAGAAAAAGTACTTGTTAAAAATAACAGGAGACTAGGCAATAAGCTTACGCCTCTTTATACTGAGGAAGAGGTGGAAAAAGACTTGGGTACAACAGTTTTAATAAAAGGGAGAAGGGTCCATAAAGACAACCTTCGTTAAACTTAATCTAGAACCTAGGTGTTTCTAATGATAAACAATTAACAAAAAAGTTTCATATATGTTTTTAGGATTTTCATAATTTTGGCCATATCAATATCGGCAACGACAGGAAGGTTAATCGACTATACCGACAATGCAAGGTACATTCCGGTGGTCGGTGAGGACCTTGTAATTTGGGAGAATTCAGGACACATCAAGCATGTTACCAACTTGACACTTTACGAATTACTGAGAGACGAGACAATTAATGCCACAGACCACTTTCCTCAGTCACATATGAGGAAGTTACTAGACGCGGACATAAACCAGATAAGTCGACTGATACAAATGATAAACGCTCACCACAGACAGGCGAGAAGCCTGAATGCCCTAGGGACAGTCCTGAAATACATTACTGGAACTCCTGACCATGACGACTTCAATAGATTAATGAACACAGAAGAACAGCTAATTAACTCGCAGGACAGACAGTTTACCATAAACACCCAGGTACAGAAAGAAATCAATAAAATTACCATTACAGTAAATAAAATCCTGAAATTAACAAAAGAAAGAGAAATAAACACCGGTCACCTTTATGACATACTTCTGGCTAGAAACAGAGCAATTATTACAGAATTAAATAACATTATAACAGCTGTCACTTTCGCCAAAATTGGGGTCTTAAGTCCCATTCTCTTAGACAGTAACGAAATAAATTTCATAACAGGAGACGAGCACTTCACTGACCTTACCGTGGCCGATGTTATGGCAGTGGCTAGAATTAAGATATTACAGTATAATAACATAATTTACTTTTTAATAAGATATCCGATTCCTATGTTTAGATGTAAGAAAATTACTATTTTACCGGTAGCTCATGGCCACCAAATCCTGCACCTTGAAGAATCCATCTTAGCCAAGTGTTATAACCATACCGTAGCCGTAAAGAACTGCAGCGACACAACACCAACGTTTTGCTTACCATCTCCGACTACATCATGCGCTCTGCAACTACTGACTCGCAACACCGCTAATTGCAGTACAACATTTAACAACCTCACACCAATTTCACCGATAAGTGACGGCCTTGTTGTCATCAATGACCAATTGGCTGTCATCGAGGAAAATAATGAGGTCCCTATTACGGTCAACGGAACATACCTCGTGGTCTTCAAAAACAACGTAAAGATTAATGGTACGACTTTTTATAACGAAAATTCTACATTGCCTCTAAAACCTGAAACTCCATGGGCTTCCACAGATCAACTTGACGCAGCACACTTTGAGGACCGAGGACGTTCCCCATTTAGGAAGGGGAATATTAAGCGCTTCTTACCTTCACCATGTGAATCTAGAGAATGTTCAAAGGATCAATCACCTGCAGCGATCAATCCATTATGGCCACGTTACAGGTTTCTCAGCCTTTGGTGTCTTATTAATCATGGCATTCACTGTTTACGTCCTTCTCAGGATAAGGAGGACCAAGAGAGAGATTATCATAGCCAAATCCGTTGAAACTGCAATTATAAACCGCTTCTTTGAGGATGTCGAGGACGTTCCCCATGGTTTTAGAAGGGGAGATGAGTTATCGCGAGGAAACGACACACCAATAATTCTAATTCGTAATCACAAGAGCCTACCACTCTGCACATGTCGCTAAGTCAGCACATTTTGCGTGAGAACATTGGCCAGACATCAAAGTAAACAAACACCATGCACGAGGCGCAAGGTCAGAAAACGTCTGAATATAAGGAGCCACAACGCGATGCGGGTTGGTGGCTTGTAAGATAAAAAAAGTAAGGAATAATTTTAATGATTTAAGGCAATTTATACTGCTAAATTGACTAATTTATACCTGAATATAAGAATGTCGAATTTTTACAAATGCACTGCCGTTATGGCTTTATGTCAACTTCGGTAAGATGAAGAAAGTTAATTAACTAAAATATGTTAAAATAATGATTTAAGGCAATTCATAATCGACTGCTAAATGTGTATGTACAAGAAAATCGACTTTATACCTGAATATAAGAATGTCGAATTCTTCCAAATGCACTGCCGTTATGGCTTTATGTCAACTTCGGTAAGATGAAGAAAGTTAATTAACTTAAATATGTTAAATTAATAATTTAAGGCAATTCAGTATCGACTGCTAAATGTGTATATAGAAGAAAATCGACTTTATACCTGAATATAAGATTGTTGAATTATTCCAAATGCACTGCCGTTATGGCTTTATGTCAACTTCGGTAAGATGAAGAAAGTTAATTAACTTAAATATGTTAAATTAATGATTTAAGGCAACTCAATATCGACTGCTAAATGTGTATATACAAGAACATCGACTTTATATCTGAATATAAGAATGTCGAATTCTTTCAAATGCACTGCCGTTATGGCTTTATGTCAACTTCGGTAAGATGAAGAAAGTTAATTAACGTAAATATGTTAAATTAATAATTTAAGGCAATTCAATATCGACTGCTAAGTGTGTATATACAAGAAAATCGATTTTATACCTGAATATAAGAATGTCGAATTATTCCAAATGCACTGCCGTTATGGCTTTATGTCAACTTCGGTAAGATGAAGAAAGTTAATTAACTTAAATATGTTAAATTAATAATTTAAGGCAATTCAGTATCGACTGCTAAATGTGTATATAGAAGAAAATCGACTTTATACCTGAATATAAGATTGTTGAATTATTCCAAATGCAGTGCCGTTATGGCTTTATGTCAACTTCGGTAAGATGAAGAAGGCTAATTAACTTAAATATGTTATGTTAATGATTTGAAGCAACTCAATATCGACTGCTAAATGTTTATATACAAGAAAATCGACTTTTTACCTAAATATGAGATTGTCGAATTCTTCCAAATACACTGCCGTTATGGCTTTATGTCAACTTCGGTAAGATGAAGAAAGTTAATTAACTTAAATATGTTAAATTAATGATTTAAGGCAACTCAATATCGACTGCTAAGTGTTAATATACAAGAAAATCGACTTTATACCTGTATATAAGATTGTCGAATTATTCCAAATGCACTGCCGATATGGCTTTATGTCAACTTCAGTAAGATGAAGAAACATAATTAACTTAAATATGTTAAATTAATGATTTAAAGCAATTCAATATCGACTGATAAATGTGTATATACAAGAAAATCGACTTCATACCTGAATATAAGATTGTCGAATTCTTCCAAATGCACTGCCGTTATGGCTTTTTGTCAACTTCGGTAAGATGAAGAAAGTTAATTAACTAAAATATGTTAAATTAATGATTTAAGGCAATTCCATATCGACTGCTAAATGTGTATATACAAGAACATCGACTTTATACCTGAATATAAGAGTGTCGAATTCTTCCAAATGCACTGCCGTTATGGCTTTATGTCAACTTCGGTAAAATGAAGAAAGTTAATTAACTTAAATATATCTAATGATTTGCTCAATATCGTGCAAATTGTGTATATCACAAGAAATCGACTTTATACCTGAACAAAAGATTGTTGATTTCTTCCAACTGCATTGCCGTTATGGCTTTATGTCAACTTCGGTAAGATAAAAAAGTTAATTAACTTAAATATGTTAAATTAATGATTTAAGGCAATTCAATATCGACTGCTAAATGTGTATATACAAGAAAATCGACTTTATACCTGAATATAAGATTGTCGAATTATTCCAAATGCACTGCCGTTATGGCTTTATGTCAACTTCAGTAAGATGAAGAAGGTTAATTAGCTTAAATATGTTAAATTAATGATTTAAGGCAATTCAATATCGACTGCTAAATGTGTATATACAAGAAAATCGACTTTATACCTGTATATAAGATTGTCGAATTTTTACAAATGCACTGCCGTTATGGCTTTTTGTCAACTTCGGTAAGATGAAGAAATTTAATTAACTTAAATATGTTAAATTAATGATTTAAGGCAATTCCATATCGACTGCTAAATGTGTATATACAAGAAAATCGACTTTATACCTGAATATAAGATTGTCGAATTTTTACAAATGCACTGCCGTTATGGCTTTTTGTCAACTTCGGTAAGATGAAGAAAGTTAATTAACTTAAATATGTTAAATTAATGATTTAAGGCAATTCCATATCGACTGCTAAGTGTGTATATACAAGAAAATCTACTTTATACCTGAATATAAGATTGTCGAATTTTTACAAATGCACTGCTGTTATGGCTTTATATCAACTTCGGTAAGATGAAGAAAGTTAATTAACTTAAAAATGCTAAATTAATGATTTAAGGCAATTCAATATCGACTGCTAAATGTGCATATACAAGAAAATCGACTTTATACTTGAATATAAGATTGTCGAATTTTTACAAATGCACTGCCGTTATGGCTTTATGTCAACTTCGGTAAGATGAAGAAAGTTAATTAACTTAAATATGTTAAATTAATGATTTAAGGCAATTCCATATCGACTGCTAAATGTGTATACACCAGAAAATCTACTTTATACCTGAATATAAGAATGTCGAATTTTCCAAATGCACTGCCGTTATGGCTTTATGTCAACTTCGGTAAGATGAAGAAGTTAATTAACTTAAATATGTTAAATTAATGATTAAGAGCAACTCAGTATTTACTGCTAAATATATATATATACAAAAAAATCGACTTTATAGCTGAATAAAAGATTGTTGATTTCTTCCAACTGCACTGCCGTTATGGCTTTATGTCAACTTCGGTAAGATGAAGAAAGATAACTAACTTAAATATGTTAAATTCATGATTCCAAGCAACTCAGTTTCGACTGCTCAATGTGTATATACAAGAAAATCGACCTTATAACTGAATATAATATTGTCGATTTCTTCCAAATGAACTGCCGTTATGGTTTTAAGTCAACTTCGGTAAGATGAAAAAAGTTAATTAACTTAGTTATGGTAAATTAATGATTTAAGGCAATTCAATATCGACTGCTAAATGTGTATATACAAGAAAATCGACTTTATACCTGAACCTAAGATTGTCGAATTTTTACAAATGCACTGCCGTTATGGCTTTATGTCAACTTCGGTAAGATGAAGAAAGTTAATTAACTAAAATATGTTAAATTAATGATTTAAGGCAATTCAATATCGACTGCTAAATGTGTATATACAAGAAAATCGACTTTATACCTGAATATAAGATTGTCGAATTTTTACAAATGCACTGCCGTTATGGCTTTATGTCAACTTCGGTAAGATGAAGAAAGTTAATTAACTTAAATATGTTAAATTAATGATTTAAGGCAATTCCATATCGACTGCTAAGTGTGTATATACAAGAAAATCGATTTTATACCTGAATATAAGATTGCGAATTTTTACAAATGCACTGCCGTTATGGCTTTTTGTCAACTTCGGTAAGATGAAGAAAGTTAATTAACTTAAATATGTTAAATTAATGATTTAAGGCAATTCAATATCGACTGCTTAATGTGTATATACAAGAAAATCGACTTTATACCTGAATATAAGATTGTCGAATTTTTACAAATGCACTGCCGTTATGGCTTTTTGTCAACTTCGGTAAGATGAAGAAAGTTAATTAACTTAAATATGTTAAATTAATGATTTAAGGCAATTCAATATCGACTGCTAAATGTGTATATACAAGAAAATCGACTTTATACCTGAATTTGAGATTGCCGAATTCTTCCAAATGCACTGCCGTTATGGCTTTATTTCAACTTCAGTAAGATGAAGAAAGTTAATTAACTAAAATATGTTAAATTAATGATTTAAGGCAATTCAATATCGACTGCTAAATGTGTATATACAAGAAAATCGATTTTATACCTGAATATAAGATTGCGAATTTTTACAAATGCACTGCCGTTATGGCTTTATGTCAACTTCCGTAAGATGAGGAAGGTTAATTAACTTAAATATGTTAAATTAATGATTTAAAGCAAATTGATATCGACTGCTAAATGTGTATATACAAGAAAATCGACTTTATACCTGAATATAATATTGTCGAATTCTTCCAAATGCACTGCCGTTATGGCTTAATGTCAACTTCAGTAAGATGAAGAAGGTAAATTAACTTAAAGATGTTAAATTAATGATTTAAGGCAATTCAATATCGACTGCTAAATGTGTATATACAAGAAAATCGACTTTATACCTGAATATAAGATTGTCGAATTCTTCCAAATGCACTGCCGCTATGGCTTTATGTCAACTTAAGTAAGATGAAGAAAGATAATTAACTTTAATATGTTAAACTAATGATTTAAGGCAATTCAATATCGACTGCTAAATGTGTATATACAAGAAAATCGACTTTATACCTGAATATAAGAATGTCGAATTCTTCCAAATGCACTGCCGTTATGGCTTTATGTCAACTTCGGTAAGATGAAGAAAGTTAATTAACTTAAATATGTTAAATTAATGATTTAAGGCAATTCAATATCGACTGCTAAGTGTGTATATACAAGAAAATCGATTTTATACCTGAATATAAGATTGTCGAATTCTTCCAAATGCACTGCTGTTATGGCTTTATGTCAACTTCGGTAAGATGAAGAAAGTTAATTAACTTAAATATGTTAAATTAATGATTTAAGGCAATTCAATATCGACTGCTAAATGTGTATATACAAGAAAATCGACTTTATACCTGAATATAAGATTGTCGAATTTTTCCAAATGCAGTGCTGTTATGGCTTTATGTCAACTTCGGTAAGATGAAGAAAGTTAATTAACTTAAATATGTTAAATTAATGATTTAAGGCAATTCAATATCGACTGCAAAATGTGTATATACAAGAACATCGACTTTATACCTGAATATAAGAATGTCGAATTCTTCCAAATGCACTGCCGTTATGGCTTTATGTCAACTTAAGTAAGATGAAGAAAGTTAATTAACTTAAATATGTTAAATTAATGATCGAAGGCAATTCAATATCGACTGCTAAATGTGTATATACAAGAAAATCGACTTTATACCTGAATATAAGATGTCGAATTTTTCCAAATGCACTGCCGTTATGGCTTTATGTCAACTTCAGTAAGATGAAGAAAGTTAATTAACTTAAATATGTTAAATTAATGATTTAAGGCAATTCAATATCGACTGCTTAATGTGTATATACAAGAAAATTTACTCTATACCTGAATGTAAGATTATCGAATTCTTCCAAATGCACTGCCGTTATGGCTTTATGTCAACTTCAGTAAGATGAAGAAAGTTAATTAACTTAAATATGTTAAATTAATGATTTAAGGCAATTCAATATCGACTGCTAAATGTGTATATACAAGAAAATCGACTTTATACCTGAATATAAGATTGTCGAATTTTTCCAAATGCACTGCCGTTATGGCTTTATGTCAACTTAAGTAAGATGAAGAAAGTTAATTAACTTAAATATGTTAAATTAATGATTTAAGGCAATTCAATATCGACTGCTAAATGTGTATATACAAGAAAATCGACTTTATACCTGAATATAAGAATGTCGAATTCTTCCAAATGCACTGCCGTTATGGCTTTATGTCAACTTCAGTAAGATGAAGAAAGTTAATTAACTTAAATATGTTAAATTAATGATTTAAGGCAATTCAATATCGACTGCAAAATGTGTATATACAAGAACATCGACTTTATACCTGAATATAAGAATGTCGAATTCTTCCAAATGCACTGCCGTTATGGCTTTATGTCAACTTAAGTAAGATGAAGAAAGTTAATAAACTTAAATATGTTAAATTAATGATTTAAAGCAACTCAATATCGACTGCTAAATGTGTATATATACAAGAAAATCGACTTTATACCTGAATATAAGAATGTCGAATTCTTCCAAATGCACTGCCGTTATGGCTTTATGTCAACTTCAGTAAGATGAAGAAAGTTAATTAACTTAAATATGTTAAATTAATGATTTAAGGCAATTCAATATCGACTGCTAAATGTGTATATACAAGAAAATCGACTTTATACCTGAATATAAGAATGTCGAATTCTTCCAAATGCACTGCCGTTATGGCTTTATGTCAACTTAAGTAAGATGAAGAAAGTTAATTAACTTAAATATGTTAAATTAATGATCTAAGGCAATTCAATATCGACTGCTAAATGTGTATGTACAAGAAAATCGACTTTATACCTGAATATAAGAATGTCGAATTCTTCCAAATGCACTGCCGTTACGGCTTTATGTCAACTTCAGTAAGATGAAGAAAGTTAATTAACTTAAATATGTTAAATTAATGATTTAAGGCAATTCAATATCGACTGCTAAGTGTGTATATACAAGAAAATCGACTTTATACCTGAATATAAGATTGTCGAATTTTTACAAATGCACTGCCGTTATGGCTTTATGTCAACTTCGGTAAGGCGAAGAAAGTTAATTAACTTAAATATGTTAATGATTTAAGGCAATTCAATATCGACTGCTAAATGTGTATATACAAGAAAATCGACTTTATACCTGAATATAAGAATGTCGAATTCTTCCAAATGAACTGCCGTTATGGCTTTATGTCAACTTCAGTAAGATGAAGAAAGTTAATTAACTTAAATATGTTAAAGTAATGATTTAAGGCAATTCAATATCGACTGCTTAATGCGTATATATAAGAAAATCGACTTTATACCTGAATATAAGATTGCGAATTTTTACAAATGCACTGCCGTTATGGCTTTTGTCAACTTCAGTAAGATGAAGAAGGTTAATTAACTTAAATATGTTAAATTAATGATTTAAGGCAATTCAATATCGACTGCTAAATGTGTATATACAAGAAAATCGACTTTATACCTGAATATAAGAATGTCGAATTTTTACAAATGCACTGCCGTTATGGCTTTATGTCAACTTCGGTAAGATGAAGAAGGTTAATTAACTTAAATATGTTAAATTAATGATCTAAGGCAATTCAATATCGACTGCTAAATGTGTATGTACAAGAAAATCGACTTTATACCTGAATATAAGAATGTCGAATTTTTCCAAATGCACTGCCGTTATGGCTTTATGTCAACTTCGGTAAGATGAAGAAAGTTAATTAACTTAAATATGTTAAATTAATGATTTAAGGCAATTCAATATCGACTGCTAAATGTGTATATATAAGAAAATCGACTTTATACCTCAATATAAGGATTGTCGAATTCTTTCAAATGCACTGCCGTTATGGCTTTATGTCAACTTCAGTAAGATGAAGAAGGTAAATTAACTTAATTATGTTAAATTAATGATTTAAAGCAATTCAATATCGACTGCTAAATGTGTATATACAAGAAAATCGACTTTATACCTGAATATTAGAATGTCGAATTCTTCCAAATGAACTGCCGTTATGGCTTTATGTCAACTTCAGTAAGATGAAGAAGGTTAATTAACTTAAAGATGTTAAATTAATGATTTAAAGCAATTCAATATCGACTGCTAAATGTGTATATACAAGAAAATCGACTTTATACCTGAATATAAGATTGTCGAATTTTTACAAATGGACTGCCGTTATGGCTTTATGTCAACTTCAGTAAGATGAGGAAAGTTAATTAACTTAAATATGTTAAAGTAATGATTTAAGGCAATTCAATATCGACTGCTTAATGTGTATATACAAGAAAA
Organism: Bactrocera neohumeralis; assembly: GCF_024586455.1. Lineage (NCBI taxonomy): Eukaryota > Metazoa > Arthropoda > Insecta > Diptera > Tephritidae > Bactrocera > Bactrocera neohumeralis. Next base: position 4,896,622 of record NW_026089623.1, read on the forward strand.
TCGACTTTATACCTGAATATAAGATTGTCGAATTTTTACAAATGCACTGCCGTTATGGCTTTATGTCACCTTCGGTAAGATGACGAAAGTTAATTAACTTAAATATGTTAAATTAATGATTTAAGCAATTCAATATCGACTGCTAAATGTGTATATACAAGAAAATCGACTTTATACCTGAATATAAGATTGTCGAATTATTACAAATGCACTGCCGTTATGGCTTTATGTCAACTTCAGTAAGATGAAGAAAGTTAATTAACTTAAATATGTTAAATTAATGATTTAAGGCAATTCAATATCGACTGCTAAATGTGTATATACAAGAAAATCGACTTTATACCTGAATATAAGAATGTCGAATTCTTCCAAATGCACTGCCGTTATGGCTTTATGTCAACTTCGGTAAGATGAAGAAAGTTAATTAACTTAAATATGTTAAATTAATGATTTAAGGCAATTCAATATCGACTGCTAAATGTGTATATACAAGAAAATCGACTTTATACCTGAATATAAGAACGCCGAATTATTCCAAATGCACTGCTGTTATGGCTTTATGTCAACTTCGGTAAGATGAAGAAGTTAATTAACTTAAATATGTTAAATTAATGATTTAAGGCAATTCAATATCGACTGCTAAATGTGTATATACAAGAAAATCGACTTTATACCTGAATATAAGAATGTCGAATTTTTCCAAATGCACTGCTGTAATGGCTTTATGTCAACTTCGGTAAGATGAAGAAAGTTAATTAACTTAAATATGTTAAATTAATGATTTAAGGCAATTCAATATCGACTGCTAAATGTGTATATACAAGAAAATCGACTTTATACCTGAATATAAGATTGTCGAATTTTTCCAAATGCACTGCCGTTATGGCTTTATGTCAACTTCGGTAAGATGAAGAGGTTAATTAACTTAAATATGTTAAATTAATGATTTAAGGCAATTCAATATCGACTGCTAAATGTGTATATACAAGAAAATCGACTTTATACCTGAATATAAGAATGTCGAATTTTTACAAATGCACTGCCGTTATGGCTTTATGTCAACTTCAGTAAGATGAAGAAAGTTAATTATCTTAAATATGTTAAAGTAATGATTTAAGGCAATTCAATATCGACTGCTTAATGTGTATATACAAGAAAATCGACTTTATACCTGAATATAAGATTATCGAATTTTTACAAATGCAATGCCGTTATGGCTCAGTGTCAACTTCAGTAAGATGAAGAAAGTTAATTAACTTAAATATGTTAAATCAATGATTTAAGCAATTCCATATCGACTGCTAAGTGTGTATATACAAGAAAATCGACTTAATACCTGAATATAAGATTGTCGAATTATTCCAAATGCAGTGCCGTTATGGCTTTATGTCAACTTCAGTAAGATGAAGAATGTTAATTAACTTAAATATATTAAATTAATGATTTAAGGCAATTCAATATCGACTGCAAAATGTGTATATACAAGAAAATCGACTTTATACCTGAATATAAGATTGTCGAATTATTCCAAATGCACTGCCGTTATGGCTTTATGTCAACTTCAATAAGATGAAGAAGGTAAATTTACTTAAAGATGTTAAATTAATGATTTAAGGCAATTCAATATCGACTGCTAAATGTGTATGTACAAGAAAATCGACTTTATACCTGAATATAAGAATGTCGAATTCTTCCAAATGAACTGCCGTTATGGCTTTATGTCAACTTCAGTAAGATGAAGAAATTTAGTTTACTTAAATATGTTAAATTAATGATTTAAGGCAATTCAATATCGACTGCTAAATGTGTATATACAAGAAAATCGACTTTATACCTGAATATAAGAATGTCGAATTATTCCAAATGCAGCGCCGTTATGGCTTTATGTCAACTTCGGTAAGATGAAGAAAGTTAATTAACTTAAATATGTTAAATTAATGATTTAAGGCAATTCAATATCGACTGCAAAATGTGTATATACAAGAAAATCGACTTTATACCTGAATATAAGAATGTCGAATTCTTCCAAATGCACTGCCGTTATGGCTTTATGTCAACTTCGGTAAGATGAAGAAAGTTAATTAACTTAAATATGTTAAATTAATGATTTAAGGCAATTCAATATCGACTGCTAAATGTGTATATACAAGAAAATCGACTTTATACCTGAATATAAGATTGTCGAATTATTCCAAATGCAGTGCCGTTATGGCTTTATGTCAACTTCAGTAAGATGAAGAAGGTTAATTAACTTAAATATGTTAAATTAATGATTTAAGGCAATTCAATATCGACTGCTAAATGTGTATATACAAGAAAATCGACTTTATACCTGAATATAAGAATGTCGAATTCTTCCAAATGCACTGCCGTTATGGCTTTATGTCAACTTCAGTAAGATGAAGAAAGTTAATTAACTTAAATATGTTAAATTAATGATTTAAGGCAATTCAATATCGACTGCTAAATGTGTATATACAAGAAAAAGGACTTTATACCTGACTATAAGATTGTCGAATTTTTCCAAATGCACTGCCGTTATGGCTTTATGTCAACTTCGGTAAGATGAAGAAGCAGAATTAACTTAAATATATTAAATTAATGATTTAAGGCAATTCAATATCGACTGCAAAATGTGTATATACAAGAAAATCGACTTTATACCTGAATATAAGATTGTCGAATTATTCCAAATGCAGTGCCGTTATGGCTTACACATTAATGATTTAAGGCAATTCAGTGTCGACTGCTAAATGTGTATATACAAGAAAATCGACTTTATACCTGAATATAAGAATGCCGAATTCTTCCAAATGCACTGCCGTTATGGCTTTATGTCAACTTAAGTAAGATGAAGAAAGTTAATTAACTTAAATATGTTAAATTAATTATCTAAGGCAATTCAATATCGACTGCTAAATGTGTATATACAAGAAAAACGATTTTATACCTGAATATGAGAATGTCGAATTCTTCCAAACGGACTGCCGTTATGGCTTTATGTCAACTTCAGTAAGATGAGGAAAGTTAATTAACTTAAATATGTTAAAGTAATGATTTAAGGCAATTCAATATCGACTGCTTAATGTGTATATACAAGAAAATCGACTTTATACCTGAATATAAGATTATCGAATTTTTACAAATGCAATGCCGTTCTGGCTCAGTGTCAACTTCAGTAAGATGAAGAAAGTTAATTAACTTAAATATGTTAAATCAATGATTTAAGCAATTCCATATCGACTGCTAAGTGTGTATATACAAGAAAATCGACTTTATGTCTGAATATAAGATTGTCGAATTATTCCAAATGCAGTGCCGTTATGGCTTTATGTCAACTTCAGTAAGATGAAGAATGTTAATTAACTTAAATATGTTAAATTAATGATTTAAGGCAATTCAATATCGACTGCAAAATGTGTATATACAAGAAAATCGACTTTATACCTGAATATAAGATTGTCGAATTATTCCAAATGCACTGCCGTTATGGCTTTATGTCAACTTCGGTAAGATGAAGAAATTAAATAACTTAAATATGTTAAATTAATGATCTAAGGCAATTCAATATCGACTGCTAAATGTGTATGTACAAGAAAATCGACTTTATACCTGAATATAAGAATGTCGAATTCTTCCAAATGAACTGCCGTTATGGCTTTATGTCAACTTCAGTAAGATGAAGAAAGTTAATTAACTTAAATATGTTAAATTAATGATTTAAGGCAATTCAATATCGACTGCTAAATGTGTATATACAAGAACATCGACTTTATACCTGAATATAAGATTGTCGAATTTTTACAAATGCACTGCCGTTATGGCTTTATGTCAACTTCAGTAAGATGAAGAAGGTTAATTAACTTAAATATGTTAAATTAATGATTTAAGGCAATTCAATATCGACTGCTAAATGTGTATATACAAGAAAATCGACTTTATACCTGAATATAAGAATATCGAATTCTTCCAAATGAACTGCCGTTATGGCTTTATGTCAACTTCAGTAAGATGAAGAAAGTTAATTAACTTAAATATGTTAAATTAATGATTTAAGGCAATTCAATATCGACTGCTTAATGTGTATATATAAGAAAATCGACTTTATACCTGAATATAAGATTGCGAATTTTTACAAATGCACTGCCGTTATGGCTTTATGTCAACTTCAGTAAGATGAAGAAGGTTAATTAGCTTAAATATGTTAAATTAATGATTTAAGGCAATTCAATATCGACTGCAAAATGTGTAAATACTAGAACATCGACTTTATACCTGAATATAAGAATGTCGAATTTTTACAAATGCACTGCCGTTATGGCTTTATGTCAACTTCGGTAAGATGAAGAAAGTTAATTAACTAAAATATGTTAAATTAATGATTTAAGGCAACTCAATATCGATTGCTAATTGTGCAATCACAAGAAAGTCGACTTTATACCTGACCATAAGATTGTTGAATTCTTCCAACTGCATTGCCGTTATGGCTCTATGTCAACTCCGGTAAGATGAAGAAGGCTATTTAACTTAAATATGGTAAATTAATGATTTAAGGCAATTCAATATCGACTGCTAAATGTGTATATACAAGAACATCGACTTCATACCTGAATATAAGAATGTCGAATTCTTCCAAATGCACTGCCGTTATAGCTTTATGTCAACTTCGGTAAGATGAAGAAAGTTAATTAACTTAAATGTTAAACTAATGATTTAAGGCAATTCAATATCGACTGCTAAATGTGTATATACAAGAAAATCGACTTTATACCTGAATATAAGAATGTCGAATTCTTCCAAATGCACTGCCGTTATGGCTTTATGTCAACTTCAGTAAGATGAAGAAAGTTAATTAACTTAAATATGTTAAGTTACTGATTCAAGGCAATTCAATATCGACTGCAAAATGTGTATATACAAGAAAATCGACTTTATACCTGAATATAAGATTGCGAATTTTTACAAATGCACTGCCGTTATGGCTTTTTGTCAACCTCGGTAAGATGAAGAAAGTTAATTAACTTAAATATGTTAAATTAATGATTTAAGGCAATTCAATATCGACTGCTAAATGTGTATATACAAGAAAATCGACTTTATACCTGAATATAAGAATGTCGAGTTCTTCAAAATGCACTGCCGTTATGGCTTTATGTCAACTTCGGTAAGATGAAGAAAGTTAATTAACTTAAATATGTTAAATTAATGATTTAAGGCAATTCAATATCGACTGCTAAATGTGTATATACAAGAAAATCGATTTTATACCTGAATATAAGAATGTCGAATTCTTCCAAATGCACTGCCGTTATGGCTTTATGTCAACTTCGGTAAGACGAAGAAAGATAGTTAACTTAAATATGTTAAATTAATGATTTAAGGCAATTCAATATCGACTGCTAAATGTGTATATACAAGAAAATTGAATTTATACCTGAATATAAGAATGTCGAATTTTTCCAAATGCACTGCCGTTATGGCTTTATGTCAACTTCAGTAAGATGAAGAAAGTTAATTAACTTAAATATGTTAAATTAATGATTTAAGGCAATTCAATATCGACTGCTAAATGTGTATATACAAGAAAATCGACTTTATACCTGAATATAAGATTGTCGAATTTTTACAAATGCAATGCCGTTATGGCTTTATGTCAACTTCGGTAAGATGAAGAATGTTAATTAACTTAAATATGTTAAATTAATGATTTAAGGCAATTCAATATCGACTGCAAAATGTGTATATACAAGAACATCGACTTTATACCTGAATATAAGAATGTCGAATTCTTCCAAATGCAGTGCCGTTATGGCTTTATGTCAACTTCGGTAAGATGAAGAAAGTTAATTAACTTAAATATGTTAAATTAATGATTTAAGGCAATTCAATATCGACTGCAAAATGTGTATATACAAGAAAATCGACTTTATACCTGAATATAAGAATGTCGAATTATTCCAAATGCAGTGCCGTTATGGCTTTATGTCAACTTCAGTAAGATGAAGAATGTTAATTAACTTAAATATGTTAAATTAATGATTTAAGGCAATTCAATATCGACTGCAAAATGTGTATATACAAGAAAATCGACTTTATACCTGAATATAAGATTGTCGAATTATTCCAAATGCTGTGCCGTTATGGCTTTATGTCAACTTCGGTAAGATGAAGAAAGTTAATTAACTTAAATATATTAAATTAATGATTTAAGGCAATTCAATATCGACTGCAAAATGTGTATATACAAGAACATCGACTTTATACCTGAATATAAGAATGCCGAATTCTTCCAAATGCACTGCCGTTATGGCTTTATGTCAACTTCGGTAAGATGAGGAAAGTTAATTAACTTAAATATGTTAAATTAATGATTTAAGGCAATTCCATATCGACTGCTAAGTGTGTATATACAAGAAAATTGACTTTATACCTGAATATACGATTGTCCAATTATTCCACATTTAGTGCCGTTATGGCTTTATGTCAACTTAAGTAAGATGAAGAAAGTTAATTAATTTAAATATGTTAAATTAATGATTTAAGGCAATTCAATATCGACTGCTAAATGTGTATATATGTATAAGAAAATTGACTTTATACCTGAATATAAGATTGCGAATTTTTACAAATGCACTGCCGTTATGGCTTTTTGTCAACCTCGGTAAGATGGAGAAAGTTAAATAACTTAAATATGTTAAGGTTAATGATTTGAAGCAACTCAATATCGACTGCTAAATGTGTACATACAAGAAAATCGACTTTATACCTGAATATAAGAATGTCGAATTCTTTCCAAATGAACTGCCGTTAAGGCTTTATGTCAACTTCTGTAAAATGAAGAAAGTTAATTAACTTAAATATGTTAAATTAATGATTTAAGGCAATTCAATATCGACTGCTAAATGCGTATATACAAGAAAATCGACTTTATACCTGAATATAAGATTGCGATTTTTTACAAATGCACTGCCGTTATGGCTTTATGTCAACTTCGGTAAGGCGAAGAAAGTTAATTAACTTAAATATGTTAAACTAATGATTTAAGGCAATTCAATATCGACTGCAAAATGTGTATATACAAGAACATCGACTTTATACCTGAATATAAGAATGTCGAGTTCTTCCAAATGCACTGCCGTTATGGCTTTATGTCAACTTCAGTAAGATGAAGAAGGTAAACTAACATAATTATGTTAAATTAATGATTTAAGGCAATTCAATATCGACTGCTAAATGTGAATATTCAAGAAAATCGACTTTATACCTGAATATAAGAATGTCGAATTTTTACAAATGCGCTGTCGTTATGGCTTTATGTCAACTTCTGTAAGATGAAGAGAGTTAATTACCTTAAATATGTAAAGCTAATGTTCAGAAGCTACTCAATATCGACTGCTAAATGCGTATATACAAGAAAATCGACTACATAAGTGAATATAAGATTGTCGAGTTCTTGCAAATGCACTGCCGTTATGGCTTTATGTCAACTTCAGTAAGATGAAGAAAGTTAATTTACTTAAATATGTTAAATTAATGATTTAAAGCAATTCAATATCGACTGCAAAATGTGCATATACAAGAACATCGACCCTATACCTGAATATAAGAATGCCGAGTTCTTCCAAATGCACTGCCGTTATGGCTTTATGTCAACTTAAGTAAGATGAAGAAATTTAATTAACTTAAATATGTTAAATTAATGATTTAAGGCAATTCAATATCGACTGCTAAATGTGTATATACAAGAAAATCGACTTTATACCTGAATATAAGAATGTCGAATTTTTCCAAATAAATGCACTGTCGTTATGGCTTTATGTCAACTTCAGTAAGATGAAGAAAGTTAATTAACTTAAATATGTTAAATTAATGATTTAAGGCAATTCAATATCGACTGCTAAATGTGTATATACAAGAAAATCGACTTTATACCTGAATATAAGATTGCGAATTTTTACAAACGCACTGCCGTTATGGCTTTATGTCAACTTCAGTAAGATGAAGAAAGTTAATTTACTTAAATATGTTAAATTAATGATTTAAGGCAATTCAATATCGACTGCTAAATGTGTATATACAAGAACATCGACCTTATACCTGAATATAAGAATGTCGAGTTCTTCCAAATGCACTGCCGTTATGGCTTTATGTCAACTTAAGTAAGATGAAGAAGGTTAATTAACTTAAATATGTTAAATTAATGATTTAAGGCAATTCAATATCGACTGCTAAATGTGTATATACAAGAAAATCGACTTTATACCTGAATATAAGAATGTCGAATTTTTACAAATGCACTGTCGTTATGGCTTTATGTTAACTTCGGTAAGATGAAGAAAGTTAATAAACTTAAATATGTTAAATTAATGATTTAAAGCAACTCAATATCGACCGCAAAATGTGTATATACAAGAAAATTGACCTTATACCTGTATATAAGATTTTCGAATTTTTACAAATGCACTGCCGTTATGGCTTTATGTCAACTTCAGTAAGATGAAGAAGGTTAATTAACTTAAATATGTTAAATTAATGATTTAAGGCAATTCAATATCGACTGCTAAATGTGTATATACAAGAAAATCGACTTTATACCTGAATATAAGATTGCGATTTTTTACAAATGCACTGCCGTTATGGCTTTATGTCAACTTCAGTAAGATGAGGAAGGTTAATTAACTTAAATATGTTAAATTAATAATTTAAGGCAATTCAATATCGACTGCTAAGTGTGTATATACAAGAAAATCGACTTTATACCTGAATATAAGTTTGTCGAATTTTTACAAATGCACTGCCGTTATGGCTTTATGTCAACTTCAGTAAGATGAAGAAGGTTAATTAACTTAAATATGTTAAATTAATGATTTAAGGCAATTCAATATCGACTGCTAAATGTGTATATACAAGAAAATTGGCTTTATACCTGAATATAAGATTGTCGAATTTTTACAAATGCACTGCCGTTATGGCTTTATGTCAACTTCAGTAAGATGAAGGAAAGTTAATTAACTTAAATATGTTAAATTAATGATTTAAGGCAATTCAATATCGACTGCTAAATGTGTATATACAAGAAAATCGACTTTATACCTGAATATAAGATTGTCGAATTTTTACAAATGCACTGCCGTTATGGCTTTATGTCAACTTCAGTAAGATGAAGAAAGTTAATTAACTTAAATATGTTAAATTAATGATTTAAGGCAATTCAATATCGACTGCTAAATGTGTATATACAAGAAAATCGACTTTATACCTGAATATAAGATTGTCGAATTTTTACAAATGCACTGCCGTTATGGCTGTATGTCAACTTCAGTAAGATGAGAAGGTTAATTAACTTAAATATGTTAAATTAATGATTTAAGGCAATTCAATATCGACTGCTAAATGTGTATATACAAGAAAATCGACTTTATACCTGAATATAAGATTGTCGAATTTTTACAAATGCACTGCCGTTATGGCTTTATGTCAACTTCAGTAAGATGAGGAAGGTTAATTAACTTAAATATGTTAAATTAATGATTTAAAGCAATTCAATATCGACTGCTAAATGTGTATATACAAGAACATCGACTTTATACCTGAATATAAGAATGTCGAATTCTTCCAAATGCACTGCCGTTATGGCTTTATGTCAACTTAAGTAAGATGAATAAAGTTAATAAACTTAAATATGTTAAATTAATGATCTAAGGCAATTCAATATCGACTGCTAAGTGTGTATATACAAGAAAAACGACTTTATACTTGAATATAAAATTGGCGAATTCTTCCAAATGAACTGCCGTTAAGGCTTCATGTCAACTTCAGTAAGATGAGGAAGGTTAATTAACTTAAATATGTTAAACTAATGATTTAAGGCAATTCAATATCGACTGCTAAATGTGTATATTCAAGAAAATCGACTTTATACCTGAATATAAGAATTTCGAATTTTTACAAATGCACTGCCGTTATGGCTTTATGTCAACTTCAGTAAGATGAGGAAGGTTAATTAACTTAAATATGTTAAATTAATGATTTAAAGCAACTCAATATCGACTGCTAAATGTGTATATACAAGAAAATCGAATTTATACCTGAATATAAGATTGTCGAATTTTTACAAATGCACTGCCGTTATGGCTTTATGTCAACTTCAGTAAGATGAGGAAGGTTAATTAACTTAAATATGTTAAACTAATGATTTAAGGCAATTCAATATCGACTGCTAAATGTGTATATTCAAGAAAATCGACTTTATACCTAAATATAAGTTTGTCGAATTTTTACAAATGCACTGCCGTTATGGCTTTATGTCAACTTCGGTAAGGTGAAGAAAGTTAATTAACTATAATTTGTTAAATTAATGATTTAAAGCAACTCAATATCGACTGCTAAATGTGTATATACAAGAAAATCGACTTTTTACCTGAATATAAGATTGTCGAATTTTTCCAAATGCACTGCCGTTATGGCTTTATGTCAACTTCGGTAAGATGAAGAAAGTTAATTAAATTGTATATGTGAAGCTAATGATTTGAGTCATCTTAATATCGACTGCAAAGTGTGTATATGCAAGAAAATCGACTTTATACCTGAATATAAGATTGTCGAATTATTCCAAATGCAGTGCCGTTATGGCTTTATGTCAACTTCAGTAAGCTGAAGAAAGTTATTTAACTTAAATATGTTAAATTAATGATTTAAGGCAATTCAATATCGACTGCAAAATGTGTATATACAAGAACATCGACTTTTTACCTGAATATAAGAATGCCGAGTTCTTCCAAATGCACTGCCGTTATGGCTTTATGTCAACTTAAGTAAGATGAAGAAATTTAATTAACTTAAATATGTTAAATTAATGATTTAAGGCAATTCAATATCGACTGGTAAGTGTGTATATACAAGAAAAACGACTTTATACCTGAATATAAGATTGTCGAATTTTTACAAATGCACTGTCGTTATGGCTTTATGTCAACTTCTGTAAGATAAAGAAAGTTAATTAACTATAATTTGTTAAATTAATGATTTAAGGCAATTCAATATCGACTGCTAAATGTGTATATACAAGAAAGTCGACTTTATACCTGAATATAAGATTGCGATTTTTTACAAATGCACTGCCGTTATGGCTTTATGTCAACTTCAGTAAGATGAGGAAGGTTAATTAACTTAAATATGTTAAATTAATGATTTAAAGCAACTCAATATCGACTGCTAAATGTGTATATACAAGAGCATCAACTTTATACCTGAATATAAGAATGTCGAATTTTTACAAATGCACTGCCGTTATGGCTTTATGTCAACTTCAGTAAGATGAGGAAGGTTAATTAACTTAAATATGTTAAACTAATGATTTAAGGCAATTCAATATCGACTGCTAAATGTGTATATTCAAGAAAATCGACTTTATACCTGAATATAAGTTTGTCGAATTTTTACAAATGCACTGCCGTTATGGCTTTATGTCAACTTCAGTAAGATGAAGAAAGTTAATTAACTTAAATATGTTAAATTAATGATTTAAGGCAATTCAATATCGACTGCTAAATGTGTATATACAAGAAAATCGACTTTATACCTGAATATAAGATTGCGATTTTTTACAAATGCACTGCCGTTATGGCTTTATGTCAACTTCAGTAAGATGAAGAAAGTTAATTAACTTAAATATGTTAAATTAATGATTTAAGGCAATTCAATATCGACTGCTAAATGTGTATATACAAGAAAATCGACTTTATACCTGAATATAAGATTGTCGAATTTTTACAAATGCACTGCCGTTATGGCTTTATGTCAACTTCAGTAAGATGAGGAAGGTTAATTAACTTAAATATGTTAAACTAATGATTTAAGGCAATTCAATATCGACTGCTAAATGTGTATATACAAGAAAATCGACTTTATACCTGAATATAAGTTTGTCGAATTTTTACAAATGCACTGCCGTTATGGCTTTAAATCGTTAATTAACTTAAATATGTTAAATTAATGATTTAAGGAATTTCCATGTCGACTGCTAAGTGTGTATATACAAGAAAATCGACTTTTTACCTGAATATAAGTTTGTCGAATTTTTACAAATGCACTGCCGTTATGGCTTTATGTCAACTTCAGTAAGATGAGGAAGGTTAATTAACTTAAATATGTTAAACTAATGATTTAAGGCAATTCAATATCGACTGCTAAATGTGTATATTCAAGAAAATCGACTTTATACCTAAATATAAGTTTGTCGAATTTTTACAAATGCACTGCCGTTATGGCTTTATGTCAACTTCGGTAAGGTGAAGAAAGTTAATTAACTTAAATATGTTAAATTAATGATTTAAGGCAATTCAATATCGACTGCTAAATGTGTATATACAAGAAAATCGACTTTACACCTGAATATAAGATTGCGAATTTTTACAAATGCACTGCCGTTATGGCTTTATGTCAACTTCGGTAAGATGAAAAAAGTTAATTAACTTAAATATGTTAAATTAATGATTTAAGGCAATTCAATATCGACTGGTAAGTGTGTATATACAAGAAAATCGACTTTATTCCTGAATATAAGATTGTCGAATTTTTCCAAATGCACTGCCGTTATGGCTTTATGTCAACTTCAGTAAGATGAAGAAAGTTAATTAACTTAAATATGTTAAATTAATGATTTAAGGCAATTCAATATCGACTGCTAAATGTGTATATACAAGAAAATCGACTTTATACCTGAATATAAGATTGTCGAATTATTCCAAATGCAGTGCCGTTATGGCTTTATGTCAACTTCGGTAAGATGAAGAAAGATAATTAACTTAAATATGTTATGTTAATGAGTGTAAGCAACTGATATCGACTGCTAAATGTGTATATACAAGAAATCGACTTTATACCTGAATATAAGAATGTCGAATTTTTCCAAATGCACTGCCGTTATGGCTTTATGTCAACTTAAGTAAGATGAAGAAAGTTAATTAACTTAAAGATGTTAAATTAATGATTTAGAGCAACTCAATATCGACTGCTTAGTGTGTATATACAAGAAAATCGACTTTATACCTGAATATAAGATTGTCGAATTTTTACAAATGCACTGCCGTTATGGCTTTATGTCAACTTCAGTAAGATGAGGAAGGTTAATTAACTTAAATATGTTAAACTAATGATTTAAGGCAGTTCAATATCGACTGCTAAATGTGTATATACAAGAAAATCGACTTTATACCTGAATATAAGTTTGTCGAATTTTTACAAATGCACTGCCGTAATGGCTTTATGTCAACTTCGGTAAGATGAAGAAAGTTAATTAACTTAAATATGTTAAATTAATGATTTAAGGCAATTCAATATCGACTGCTAAATGTGTATATACAAGAAAATCGACTTTATACCTGAATATAAGATTGCGAATTTTTACAAATGCACTGCCGTTATGGCTTTATGTCAACTTCGGTAAGATAAAGAAAGTTAATTAACTAAAATATGTTAAATTAATGATTTAAGGCAATTCAATATCGACTGCAAAATGTGTATATACAAGAAAATCGACTGTATACCTGAATATAAGATTGTCGAATTTTTACAAATGCAGTTCCGTTATGGCTT